>NC_045439.1:32192817-32242570 GCF_002776525.5 Piliocolobus tephrosceles
CTCCCAAAGTGCTGGGATTACAGGCTTGAGCCACCGCGCCCGGCCGTATAAAATTTTTTTAAAAAATTAAAAGTACTGAGGCCAGGCATGATGGTGGCTCAATCCAGCACTTTGGGAGGCCGAGGCAGGCGGATCACGAGGTCAAGAGATCAAGACCATCCTGGCCAATATGGTGAAACCCCGTGTCTACTAAAAATACAAAAAAAAAAAAAAAAATTAGCTGGGCATGGTGGCCTGTGCCTGTAGTCCCCAGCTACTTGGGAGGCTGAGGCAGGAGAATCGCTTGAACCCAAGAGACGGAGGTTGCAGTGAGCCGAGATTGCATCACTGTACTGTAGCCTGGCGACAGAGCGAGACTCTGTCTCAAAAATAAAAATTAAAAAGTACTGAGGGAACACCCACCAGAATTTTACTTGATAATCAAAGAAGGAAAGTTGTTTAAAAATTGTTAATCAACCCATGTGCAGTGGCTCACGCCGGTAATCCCAGAACTTTGGGAGGCTGAAGTGGGCGGATAGCTTGAGCCCTAGAAGTTCGAGACCAGCCTGGGCAACATAACCCCATTTCTATGGAAAAAAACAAAAATAGCCTGGCACAGTAGCACGTGCCTGTAGTCTCAGCTACTCAGGAGGCTGAGGTGGATAACCTGAGCCTCAGGGGGCTAAGATTACACCACTGCACTCCAGCCTGGTGTCAGAGTGAGACTCTGTCTCAAAAAAAAAAAAACCAACAAACACAAAATAAAAATGAAAAAAACAAACAT
Organism: Piliocolobus tephrosceles; assembly: GCF_002776525.5. NCBI lineage: Eukaryota > Metazoa > Chordata > Mammalia > Primates > Cercopithecidae > Piliocolobus > Piliocolobus tephrosceles. Next base: position 32,193,581 of record NC_045439.1, read on the forward strand.
TGGTAATCAGAATCACCTTTGGATAAAATTTCTAGGCTGTAGATTTCTTTAAAATATGTATAACAAATCTGGTATAACCTCTCACCATATTTCTATTTGTACCATATAATTTAACTCGAAGCTGGTTTTTATTAATCTGTCAACTTTTATGCCTTTTATATTTACTTTAAAAAGAAAACTATTACTTTTCTTTGGATTCAGGAAATAAACCGTATCAGTCCTGAGTAAAGACAGCACTTACATTATACAATTTTTAAAAAATGAACCCTGAAGAACAAACCGTGTACACCCAGACAAGCTTTTTCATTTTGGCAGACAATCATGTCAACAAGCAAGATGTTGGGTTTTTGTTTTTCTTGCATGATGTCACTTGTTGAATGCTATTTTACAGCTGCATACAAATGAGTGTTCGGCTAGATACTTTGTAAACAAAATTAGGAAAATAGCCACTATTTACTGACTGCTTCCTATGTGCATTTAACTAGGTAATTCAACCAAAATCTCAGGAAAAACAAGACGGAACAATATATTGAAGCTGTGTGGATGATTTTTTATACCCTTACATGCAATTAGCCGATTTCCTGAGCAGAGCATGATGTTCCCCCAAGTGTTAACAACTATCTGCCAGCTTTTCACCCTTAAGCATTTGGAGTTCAGGGTTTTCAGGGGTAGTTTTGTTTATATGTGGTTCTCACCTTCCTTCCATGTGAACTACAATCCATCACACCTACACTATCTACAGGATCCCTAGTCTGAGTTCACACCTGGAGTCTCCAGGTTTACATTAAGTAGCCTTCCCAAGACCACACAGCTTTTAAAAGCTACAAAGTCTAAGCAGCCTGACTCTCAAGCTCCCCTTCTAACCACTATAATTCCATCACCCAAAATTCTCCTCATGCAATGGATCCACAAACATACGGATTTTTAGGACTTTGAGACAAACTTGGCCATTTTACAGATAAGGAAATTGAGGTCCAGAAAGGTAAAGTCGACTTGCCTGAATTCATGCAGCAGTGTCCAGATACCTTCCAACACAACGTCCAGATATGCCACACTTCCTCTTGCACAGTCCCCACCCTTCCCCACCCTCCACGTCCCACCCTATCTACTCTTTCCGGGCCCAGTTCCACCCGGCTCCACCCAATCTCATTCCTTCCTCTTCCCCAAAGAGGTAGGAGGTACAAGTATGTGATACCCCACTTCTGGCTTCCTCAAAAGCTTAAGGAAAACCAGCTCCACACTCACCCCCAACCCACAGATGGATTGGCCCACCAGAGAATAGGGCCGTGTGGAAAGGGTAGGGGCTGCACGGGGAAGCCTATCACTCTTAAGTAGACAATTGATGATGGGGTTCAGGTGCAACAGTCTTTTTGGCAATGGCTCTCTTCCTAGAAGTGCAATGCAAAGCAGACAGGCCGGTTGCCAGGTGCATTCAGGGAAGGAGGTGCAAAAAGTGATAGCTAATCTATGGACTTTGCCCAGCTGGCCTGCCCTGGCCCCCACAACTCTTAGAAGTGATCTAAAATGGTATGAAACCAAGGAGGCAAGGCGCCCTCGGATTGCACAGGCTCTCCCCTCCTCTTGCTTGAGATTAGAAGGGAGGGGGTAAAGGCAGGACATCCAGAGGCATCCAGCCAGGATCTTAGCACCAGTAAAGCCAAGGAATGAATGAATGGCCACAGGCTACTCTGCAGGGCACTCACAGCCTCACCTTCACCAAGGTCAGCCTCCCCGCTCTCCCATTCTTTACTTCAAGCAGATGGGGTCTCAGAACCCAGGTCTGGCCTCTTGTCCCCTGCATCTTAGGAATGAGCCAGGGATCTGGGTGGGCCAAGGGATGGAGGGGCAAGAGATCTGCTGTTATGGGGCTGGCCTGGTCTTTAGAACAAACTCCTTCCCTACCAGCCTCATCCTGGGCTCTAGCTTACCATGGATCCCGTGTTCTCAGCCCTCCCTTTTCTTCCTCTCCCTCCCAAAGCAGGCGCTGTGTTCTCTATAGTCAACCGGCACATGGCCCACACAGGTCTCAGGAAGGCTGTGGTTTGATTCTCCCCTGGATGGCTGGCTCCTCACCCAGCCTTGCTCCGTGCCTCTCTGCCCTGCCCTCCCTGGCCTGGCCACACTAGCCCGACTGCACAAGCTGCACCCAGCCAGGGCCTAAGGGAGCGCCAGCCATCTTGGCTCCCTCCCCGGTGGCCCTGGAGGCCCAGCCAGGCAAGAGCAGCTGCCAGGGTTGGCTAGTGGCAGCCAAGCCTTTGGGCTGCGACTTCCCAAGGAAATTCCCACCACAAAGGGTAGTGGCTGCACCTTGGGTCACAAGGGTGGGCCTGAGGCCACCAAGTCAATCCAGCCCAGTTCAGTTGCTCTACTGGACCACGTGTTTGGAAGGGAGGGAGAGTGCAGCCCACAAGGGGAAGCAGCACAGGATCCTGGTTGCCCCTTAAGGTGCCAGGAGGCAATGAGTGGCAAAAGAGGGAGCTAGCAGGTCTGGGGCTGCAGGGACAAGGGATCCAGCCTGAGAAGCTCCGGGAAACTGGGGAGGGACCGAGGCCAGACCATTGTGTAGGGTGGGGAAGGGAGATAGGCAGACGGGTGGGGGTGGGGACAGGGCTGGAGGTGGAGGTGGGGGTGGGGAAAAAGAGAACTTGAAACAATGCGTCCTCTCCCTCTACATACACACCCAGACACACACACACCACACAGCATCTTCACATGGTCAGTCCTTGACCTGGGCCCAGTAGGGTCCCGAGATCATCCCTGACCCCGCTGGAGCCTCCAAACTGTACAGGGCACCCCCACCCTTCCTAGTTTTGAGGAAACTCGCTGGTTTACTGACCTGGAGGGTGACCCAGAGCCCCGGGGGCATCCACTTCTCGCTCCACCTTCCAGCCTGGGACATTTAAGTCACCCTGTGGGGAAAGGCCTTCTCAGGCAGCGTCCCCAGTCGAGCTCGTCTCACTCCAGAACCAGTTTCATATCTGTAGAGGACCATTGAGCATGGACCGTCTACAGCCAACTGGCCGGTGGGGAAGCGGCTTAAGCCACTCCCCCCAGGAAATCGCCCACCCTCAAGTGCTCTGTACCAAGATGAAAGAAGTGCAAATTCGGGGGTCACTTCCAATGGTAAAGTGATAGCAGCTATTGTCATCCACTCTCCCCAGCTGGGGGTGTTAAAGCTCCCTGACCCAGCTCTGAAACAAACCCCAAACTGCCCAGAGAAAACTTGAAAGAAAGTTGAAAGATTTCCAAAGAGTTTGCGGGGAGGGGAGTGAAGGGGAGGAGAAGGTTCAGATCGAAAGACCTAGGGGAAGAAAGTCTGTGGCCAGGCTTGCAGGGGAGGTGGAAGAGAGCAAAGCTGGGGCCCAGAAACTAGCTATGGATGATTGCTTAAGAGAAATACCTTGAGGCTCTCTGAACCCTCAAAATGCATCTCTTTGTGAGGCAGCTCTCACCGACCCTGGTCCTGTAAGACAGGGAGAACCAGGCAGACTGAAGAGCTACTCACCGCCCCATCATGGTGCAGGCTCCCTTCCCATCCAGGAAGGCCCCACTTTCTCTAAAGGCTGCATCTCCACCATTCTCCATTCTCTGAGCATCCCCCAGGCTTGGGGCTCAACACCTCTCATTCCCAAAGCAAGCCAGGGCCAGAATTGCATCTGTCAGGAGCCAGGGGGCCTATCCCAGGGCACCTAACTTACTGAGCCCAACTGGAAGGTGGGGGCATGCAGTACCTGCAGCTTTGGTCCCTCCCCCATGGCTCACCTAGGGCCCAGGGGCCTCAAATAATCCCAGGAGGAACCAGTCCAGCCCCTGCTGATGGGGGAGGTGAAGGCCTCAGGATTGCAGCCTTGGTGGCAGCTTCCCCCCCACCCCCCAGGGGCTTTCCAGCCTGGCTTTAACCCTTTGGAGTACTGTAGCTAGCTGCTGCTTTCCAATTCCACCCATCACTCCTCCGTGCTGTCTTTCCCCTGGCAACCATTGTAAAATGCCCTCACGTATCCATTATGCTCCAGCTCCACTATTATCATTTTCTCCTCTCTCAATCACAGCTCCACACTTATCACCAAAAACAAAAAGTCCTTCACTAAACACCCTTTCCCAGGGGCACTGGAAGAAGGGCCGTTAGACTTGAACTCAAGTCCAGTTCCTGCAACATAATCACACCTGCCCCACCCACCATGATGGCAGTGGCCTGAGGCTGTGGCTTAGCGGATGTCTTGGACTTGGGTTTGAATGCCAGTCCTACCCCTTACTAGAGTGTGGCTTTAGGCAAATTGTTCAACCCCTCCCAGCCTGACTTTGTGGTTAACGGGGTATAACTTCTATCCCAGAGAGTCATCGGGTAAATTCCCGAGATGATAAATTTAAAACATTTAGAACTCTGCTTGGTACAAAGAAAGTGTATTCCAGTTCTCAGCCTTTCCAGTTAATTTGAAATTATTTTTAAACTCTTAATATAAATATGCTGTATTTTTAAAGTTTTAGAGAATAGTGGTTATCTCATAGAAGGAGATGGAATTACGAAATACCTTTTCTTTCCACACTATGTTCTTTCTGTGCTGTTTGACATTTTATAAAAACGTCTGCATTACTTGCTATCATTTTAAAAAGCAATGAAGATAATTTAAAAATTTTTTAAAGGCTAATGGAATCTTTCGAAGTGTTTTTTAAAAAGAAAGTAGTGAAAAAACAAAAAGGTTTGTTGGCTTTTCCATTACAAAAGTAAGAGTGTTATTTATAGAATAATTGGGAAATTTTTTGAAAGTAAAGTAAAAGGAAGAAAAATTACCTATAATCCCATTATCTAAAGACAGCTATTGTTAACATCTCAGTATATTTTTTTCTAATCCAGTCCTTTTTTCTTAGAATTACACAAGTTAAGCATTCTCTTTACGAAAGATTCAAATAATACAGAATAAAATGGCCAGGTGTGGTAGTGCATGCCTATAGTCCCAGCTACTCGGAAGGCTGGGGCCAGAGGATTGCTTGAGTCCAGAAGGTAGAAGCTGCAGTGAGCTATGATGGCACCGCTGCACCACTACACTCCAGCCTGGGTGACAGTGAGATCCTGTCTCAAAAACAAAGAAAAAAAAAAGAGTAGGTAAGCAAGCCCTTTTTCCATACCCAACACATTCCCCGCACTATACCCATCTGCAAGTCCTTTTGCTATGCATTTTCATCTCTTTTTTCTTTTCTTTTCTTTTTTTGACACAGGGTTTCACTCTGTTGCCGCTGGGGTGAAAAGGTGAGATCATAGCTCATTTGCAGCCTCTAACTCCGAGCTCAAGTGATCCTGCCACCTCAGCCTCCCGAGGAGCTGGGACAACAGGCACACGCCGCCACGCCCAGATAATATATATTTTTTAAAAATAGAAACAGGGTCTCCCTATGTTGCCCAGACTGGTCTCGAACTCCTGGGCTCAAATCCTCCTGCCTTGGCCTCCCAAATTGCTGGGATTACAGGTGCGAACCACCATGCCCAACCCATTTTCATCTTTTTATGTGCATATATACGTGTTTATTTTTCTAGCTTCTCTTTTGTTTTTTCTTTGTTTTTTTCTTTTTCTTTTTCTTTTTTTTTTTTGGAGACGGAGTTTTGCTCTTGTTGCCCAGGTTGGAATGCAGTGGCACAATCTCGGCTCACTACCACCTCCAACTCCCAGGTTCAAGCGATTCTCCTGCCTCAGCCTCCACAGTAGTTGGGATTACAGGCCCCTGCCACCATGCCCAGCTAATTTTTGTATTTTTAGTACAGACAGGGTTTCGCCATGTTGGCCAGGGTGGTCTCGAACTCCTGACCTCATGTGATCCACCCACTTCGGCCTCCCAAAGTGCTGGGATTACAGGTGTGAGCGACCGTGCCTGGCCAAGGATATTTTCATTTTATGTTAAACAATTTTAAAAACATTTTTGACTAAATAATAATAGGCAGGGTGCAGATTGGGTGTTTCACCAACATGGTGAAACCCTGTCTCTACTAAAAATATAAAAATTAGCCAGGCATGGTGGCAGGTGTCCATAATCCCAGCTACTCTGGAGGCTGAGGCAGGAGAATTGCTTGTACCTGGGAAGCGGAGGTTGCAGTGAGCTGAGATTGTGCCACTGCACTTCAACCTGGGAGACAGAGTGAAACTCCATCTCAAAAAAAAAAAAAGGCAGGTGCAGTGGCTCATGTCTGTAATCCCAGCGCTTTGGGAAGCCAAGGCAGAAGGATCAGTTGAGCCCAGGAATTTGATGCCAGCCTGGGCAAACACAAGAAGCTCCCATCTCTACAAAAATTTTAAAATTAGCCAGGCATGGTGGTATGCACCTGTGATCCTAGTTACTCAGAGGCTGAGGCAGGAGGATCGATTAAGCCCAGGAGGTGAAGACTACAGTGAGCCAAGATTGTGCCACTGCACTTCAGCTTGGGCAACAGAGCAACAGCCTGTCTCAAAAAATAAATGAAAAATAAACAAAAATAAAAATTTTACAAAAGGATCAGGATTCAAATTTCAGCTGTGTTCTCTACCTACAGTTTCTGTCTCCAGAAGCAGTCAATATTGTTTCTAGTGTATCACTACAGAGATAGGTTCTGTATAAACAAGCAAGTCTCAGAGAGCTTTTTTCCTTTCTTTAAAGCACAAATGGTAGTTTACTAAACACTCTTATGCATGGTTTTTCACTTTATTTTTTTATCCAGAACCATGACTGTCCAATGAAATTTAAAGAGGGTTACGCACATATTTTTACATTTTTCTTTTTGTTCTTTTTTTTAGACAGTGTCTCCCTCTCTTGCCCGGGCTGGAGTGCAGTGCCACGATCTCAGCTCACTGCAACCTCTGCCTCCCAGGTTCAAGCGATTCTCCTGCCTCAGCCTCCTGAGTAGCTGAGGTTACAGGTGCCCACCACCATGCCCCCGGTAATTTTTTGTATTTTTAGTAGAGACGGGGTTTTACCATGTTGGCCAGGCTGGTTTTGAACTCTGACTTCAAGTGATCTACCCACCTCAGCCTCCCATAGTGCTAGGATTACAGGTGTGAGCCACCGTGCCCAGCCACTTTTACATTATCTAGTGAACACTTTTTTTTTTTTTTTTTTTTTTGATATAGTCTTGCTCTGTCAAGGCTGCAGTGCAGTGGCATGATCATGGCTCACTGCAGCCTTGACCTTGATCAAGCAATCCTCCCATCTCAACTTCTCCAACTGGCTGGGACCACAGGTGGGCACCACCACACCTGGCTAATTTTTTTTTAATTTTTTTGTAGAAACCAGAGTCTTGCTATGCTGTCCAGGCTGGTTTTGAACTCCTGGGTTCAAGTGATCCTCCGCCTTTGGTCTCCCCAAATGCTAGGATTATAGGCATGAGCTACCACACCAGTCAGTAAACACATTTTTTACAGTTAAAAGGAGGCTGGGCATGGTGGCTCACGCCTGCAATCCTAGCACTTTGGGAGGCTGAGGTGGATGGATTACTTGAGGTCAGGAGTTCAAGACCAGCGTGGCCAACATGTGAAACCCCGCATCTACAAAAATACAAAAAAATAAGCCAGGCGTGGTGGCACATACCTGTAATCCCAGCTACTGGGGAGGCTGAGACAGGAGAATCACTTGAACCCAGGAGGCAGAGGTTGCAGTGAGCCGAGATCGTGCCATTGCACCCCAGCCTAGGCGACAGAGCAATACTTCATCTCCAAAAAAAAAAAGGTTAAAAGGAAAAGGTGAAGTTAGTGTGTCTTTGTTGTTAAGAGTGTCTTATTCTGTCATCCAGGCTGGAGTGCAGTGGCTTCAACACAGTTCACTGCAGCCTCGACTTCTGGGGCTTAAGTTATCCTCCTTCCTCAGCTTCGTAGGTAGCTGGGACCACAAGGTGCACACCACCTTGCCTGGCCAATTTTTTTATTTTTTCTACAGATGAGATCTTCCTATATTGCTGAGGCTAGTCTCAAACTCCTAGATTTACGTGATCCTCCCGCCTCAGCCTCCCAAAGTACTGGAATTACAAGCATGAGCCAAGGTATTGGCAATGAATTAACAATACATTCTCTTTTAAAACAATATACCATTTTGACAGGAACTCAATATCGAAATATCATTTTGCCAGGCACAGTGGCTCACACCTGTAATCCCCACACTTTGGGAGGCTGAGGTGGTGGATCACTTGAGGTCAAGAGTTCAAGACCGGTCTGGCCAACATGGTGAAACCCCAACTCTACTAAAATTACGAAAATTAGCCAGGCGTGGTGGCGCATGCCTGTAATCCCAGCTACTCGGGAGGCTGAGGCAGGAGAATCACTTGAACCTAGGAGACGGAGGTTGCAGTGAGCCAAGGTCATGCCATCACACTCCAGCTTGGGCAACAAGAGTGAAACTCCATCTCAAAAAAAAAAAAAAAAAATTGGCTGGATGCAGTGGTTCACGCCTGTAATCCCCACACTTTGGGAGACTGAGGCAGGTGGATCACTTGAACCAAGTGATCCAAGATCATGCCACTGTACTCCAACCTGGTGACAGAGTGAGACTCTGTCTTAAAAAAAAAAAAATTATTAATGAGATATTTTACATTCCTTTTTTGTACCAAGTCTTCAAAATCTGGTGTGTATTTTACACTTAAAGCACATCTCAATTGGGATTAGCCACATTTCAAATACTCCACAGCCACATGTGGCTGGTGGCTTCTATTTTAGCAGAGATAGCATGAACTCCATGTAATGCATGGGCGTGATTTATGGATCCAGTCTTCTGATGAACATGAAGGTCATTTCCATCTTGTGCTAATTAAACCCTGCTACGGTGGGTAAGCTTGTACATGCATAATTTTCCACATGTACAAGTATAGCTGTGCCTTCAAATTGTATGTGTAATAGTAATTTGTATAGATCTTGCAAATTTCCCCACTTAGAAGTTATTCCAGGCCAGCCAGGCACGGTGGTTCACACCTCTAATCCCAGTACTTTGGGAGGCTGAGGTGGATGGATCACCTGAGGTCAGGAGTTTGAGATCAGCCTGGCCAACATGGTGAAACTCTTGTCTCTACAAAAATTACAAAAATTAGCTGGGTATGGTGGCGTGTGCCTGTAATCCCAGCCACTTGGGGGATTGAGGCAGGGCAATCGCTTGAACCTGGAAGGTAGAGTTTGCAGTTAGCCAAGATCGCACCACTGCACTCCAGCATGACCACAGAGCAAGATTCTGTCTCAAACAAAAAAAAGTTATACCAAATTTCTTTCCGAAAAACAGTATGAGAGAACAATTTCCCCACTCTGTCAGTATGTGTTATCAAAGTGTTTTATAATCTTTGCCAATCTAATAAGTGAAAAATTATTCCCTCAGTATAGTTTTTTGTTGTTGTTTTTCTCAGTATAGTTTTAATTTACATTTTTAAATTATGATAAAAGAGCATTTTTCATATATGTAAGAGCCTTTTAGACTGGTGTGGTGGCTCACACCTGTAATCCCAGAACTTTGGGAGGTCAAGGCAGGAGGACTGGAGCCCAGGAGTTCAACACCAGCCTGAGCAATACAATGAGACCCTGTCTCCACAAAAGTAAAAAAGAAACAATTAGCCAGGTGTGGTGGCATGCGCCTGTGGTCCCAAATACTTGGGAGGCTGAGGAGTTCAAGGTTGTAGTGAGCTGTGATTACACCACTGCAATCCAGTCTGGGTGACAGAGCGAGACCCTGTCTCAAGGAAAAAAAGCCATTTATGTTTTTTCTTTTGAATATCCTATGCCCATTTTGCTAGTGGATTATAGCCCTTTTTCTTATTGATTTGTCAGAGCTTTGTACAGTGTATATATGTGTGTATATATATGTACACATATACGCACACACATACACATACATTCACATGTGTGTGCGCATATACGTATACACATGTATACACATGTGTGTGTACATGTGTGTGCATATGTATGTACATATACATGTACATACACATACATACATAGTTTTATTCTGCACAAGCCTTCAGAAATAAATGTAGGATATATTAAGACAGTCCTTGGTTGATGATGGGAATTAGAAATATTTTTTCTGAATTTGTGGTTCCTAGTTGGATTTTGAACCACAGTCCAAACAGATATGGTACAAATCTGTCTTGTCTTTTTTTTTTTTTTTGAGCCGGAATCTGGCTCTGTCGCCCAGGCTGGAGTACAGTGGCCAGATCTCAGCTCACTGCAAGCTCCGCCTCCCGGGTTCACGCCATTCTCCTGCCTCAGCCTCCCGAGTAGCTGGGACTACAGGCGCCCGCCACGTTGCCTGGCTAGTTTTTTGTATTTTTTTTAGTAGAGACGGGGTTTCACCGTGTTAGCCAGGATGGTCTCGATCTCCTGACCTCGTGATCCGCCCATCTCAGCCTCCCAAAGTGCTGGGATTAAAGGCTTGAGCCACCACGCCCGGCCTTTTTTTGTTTTTTTTTTTCTGAAGCAAGGTCTTGCTCTGTCACCTAGGCTGGAGTGCACTAGTGTAATCACAGCTCATTGCAGCCTCGAACTCCTGAGTTGAACTCCTGAGTTCAAGGGATTCTTCTGCCTCTGCCTCCTGAGGAGCAGGAGCATACCACATCCAGGCTGATCTCAAACTCCTAGACTGACATATCTGTCTTTTTTTTTTTTTTTTTTTTGAGACGGAGTCTCCCTCTGTCGCCCAGGCTGGAGTGCAGTGGCCGGATCTCAGCTCACTGCAAGCTCCGCCTCCCGGGTTCACGCCATTCTCCTGCCTCAGCCTCCCGAGTATCTGGGACTGCAGGCACCCGCCACCTCGCCTGGCTAGTTTTTTCTATTTTTTAGTAGAGATGGGGTTTCACCGTGTTAGCCAGGATGGTCTCGATCTCCTGACCTCGTGATCCACCCGTCTCAGCCTCCCAAAGTGCTGGGATTACAGGCTTGAGCCACCGCGCCCGGCCATATCTGTCTTTTCTTTAATGGATTTTGGATTTGGTAAATTTTAATTTCCTTTTATTTAAACTGTCAAGATGAGATGTCACAAAATTAAGGGCCTGGTTATTAAGGTGTTCAAACACCAAAATCCCAGTTTCCCAGCAATAACTAAACCAGCTTCCACAAGTAGACATCTTTAGTTAATATGTACGTTGCTTCGAACCAAATTCAGATTTCAGAAGCAGATGAGTTGGGGGTAATCCTTCACTTATAAAGAGACATGCGGCCAGGTGTGGTGGCTCACGCCTGTAATCCCAGCACTTTGGGAGGCCAAGGCATGTGGATCACCTGAGGTCAGGAGTGTAGTCAGAAAGTCTAATACTGCTGCCGGGCGTGGTGGCTCACACCTGTAATCCCAGCACTTTGGGAGGCCGAGGTGGGCAGATCACCTGAGGTTGGGAGTTGGAGACCAGCCTGACCAACATGGAGAAACCCCATCTCTACCAAAATACAAAATTAGCCAGGCGTGGTGGCACATGCCTGTAATCCCAGCTACTAGAGAGGCTGAAGCAGGAGTATCACTTGAACCTGGGAGGTGGAGGTTGCAGTAAGCCGAGATCGCACCATTGCACGCCAGCCTGGGCAACAAGAGCAAAACTCTGTCTCAAAAAAAAAAGTCTGATACTGCTAAAGGCTATACTTCAACTAACTCAGTGCTTACGTAAGTCTAGTAGTACTTCAAGGCCACCCTGGGCACTTTACTTTTTTTCCCCAGAAAGAGCAGGGCAAGTAGTATCTGTTTAGTTTTCACGTAGAACAAGCAGAGTATCACCTCACTTTCCTTTCCAAATCAACCTTTCCTTCCTTCTGTTTCTTTAGAAGTGTTTCTCAACCTGGCTGCCCATGGGAAACACCTGGGGAGATTTAAAAAAATGCCTTCCAGGCCCGGCACAGTAGCTCACACCTGTAATCCTAGCACTTGGGAGGCCAAGGCAGGCAGATCACTTGAGGTCAAGAGTTCAAGACTAGTCTGGCCAACATAGTGAAACCCCGTCTCTACTAAAAAAATACAAAAAAATTAGCTGGGCATGGTAACACATGCCTGTAATCCCAGCTACTCAGGAGACTGAGATAGGAGAATCGTTTGAACCTGGGAGGCAGAGATTGCAATGAGCCGAGATCATGCCATGGCTCCGTCTCAAAACAAAACAAAAACGCAGGTGTGATGGCTCACGCCTGTAATCCCAGCACTTTGGGAGGCCGAGGTGGTTGGATCACTTGAAGTCAGGAGTTCGAAACCAGCTTGGCCAACATGGTAAAACTCCGTCTCTATTAAAAATACAAAAATTGCCGGGCGCAGTGGCTCAAGCCTATAATCCCAGCACTTTGGGAGGCCGAGATGGGCGGATCACGAGGTCAGGAGATCGAGACCATCCTGGCTAACACGGTGAAACCCCATCTCTACTAAAAACTACAAAAAACTAGCCAGGCGAGGTGGTGGCGCCTGTAGTCCCAGCTACCCGGGAGGCTGAGGCAGGAGAATGGCATGAACCCGGGAGGCGGAGCTTGCAGTGAGCTGAGATCCGGCCACTGCGCTCCAGCCTGGGTGACAGAGCAAGACTCCATCTCAAAAAATAAAAAAAAAAATGCCTCCACAGACCAGGCACTATGGCTCACACCTAGAATCCCAGCAATTTGGGGGCCCAAAGTTGGACAATTCTTTATTTTTTTAATTTTTATTTATTTATTTATTTATTTTTTATTTCATTTTATTTTTTTTTTTGAGGCGGAGTCTCGCTCTGTCGCCCGGACTGGAGTGCAGTGGCCGGATCTCAGCTCACTGCAAGCTCCGCCTCCCGGGTTTACGCCATTCTCCTGCCTCAGCCTCCCGAGTAGCTGGGACTACAGGCGCCTGCCACCTCGCCCGGCTAGTTTTTGTATTTTTAGCAGAGACGGGGTTTCACCGTGATAGTCAGGATGGTCTCGATCTCCTAACCTCGTGATCCGCCCGTCTCGGCCTCCCAAAGTGCTGGGATTACAGGCTTGGGCCACTGCGCCCAGCTATTTATTTTTTTTTGAGATGGAGTCTTGCTCTGTTGCCCAGGCTGGAGTGCAGTGGCACAGTCTCAGCTCATTGCAAGCTCAGCCTCCTGGGTTCACGCCATTCTCCTGCCTCAGCCTCCCCAGCAACTGGGACTACTTTAGGAGGCTGACTGGGACCACTGGGGCCCACCACCAAGCCTGGTTAATTTTTGTATTTTTAGTAGAGACAGGGTTTCACCTTGTTAGCCAGGATGGTCTCGATCTCCTGACCTCATGATCCGCCCACCTCAGCCTCCTAAAGTGCTGGGATTACAGGCGTGAGCCACCACGCCTGGCCAAGGTGGACCAATTCTTGAGCCCAGGAGTTCAAGACCAGCCAGGGGAACATAGCAAAACCTCATGTCTACAAAAAAAAATTAGCTATTCGTGGTGGCACGCACCTGTGGTCCCAGCTACTTGGGAAGCTGAGCTAGGAGGATCACCGGAGCCCTGGAAGGTGTCACTGCAGGCCAGCCTGGGTGACAGAGACCCTGTTTCTTATTTTTAAAAAAATTTTTTTTTTTGAGATGGAGTTTCGCTCTGTCGCCCAGGCTGGAGTGCAGTGGCATGATCTTGGCTCACTGCAACCTTCGCCTCCCGGGTTCAAGAGATTCTCCTGCCTCAGCCTCCTGAGTAGCTGGGATTACAGGCATGTGCCACCACACCCAGCTAATTTGGTTTTTTTTTTTTTTTTAGTAGAGATAGGGTTTCTCCATGTTGGTCAGGCTGGTCTGGAACTCCCGACCTCAGGTGATCTACCCTCCTCGGTCTCCCAAAGTGCTGGGATTACAGACATGAGCCACCGCGCCCACCCCCCAATTTTTGTATTTTTAGTAGAGGCAGGGTTTCTCCATGTTGGCCAGGCTGGTCTCAAACCCCTGACCTCAGGTAATCTGCCCACCTCAGCCTCCCAAAGTGCTGGGATTAGAGGCATGAGCCACCGTGCCCAGTCCCAAGTTTTGTATTTTTAGTAGAGACAGGGTTTCACCATGTTGGCCAGGCTGGTCTCAAACCCCTGACTTCAGGTGATCCTCCCATCTCAGCCTCCCAAAGTGCTGGGATTACAGACATGAGCCACAGCACCTGGCCAATAACTTACTCTTTTTAACCATGCAGTATGTCATGGATCTCTTTCCTTGTCAGTATAAAAATACCTCTTTTTTTAAACAGCTGTAGAATATTTTATTGTAGGGAGGTATTATAATTTATTTAAGCAATCCTTTGCAACTGAATATTGACTTTTTCCAGTTTTTCACTATTAGAAACAGTGTTGCATTAAACAAATGTGTGTATGTTGTGCAAATGTTCCTTCCTGTAAGACTCACCAAGTAGAATTGCTTGGTCAAAAAAACAATCTGTAGACACATCTATATTTATATATTTTTATTTTTGGGTAATTGAAGGCAGCACTTTGTGATATCATTCATTGAGTACGTATATGGGATTATTGTTGTGGCTGAACTTGCTTCTGAGCCCTTCAAGGGACTACAGAAATCCACTGGGCTCTCGAGACAGAGCTCTGGCTGGGCTGATGGAAACCATGGCCACCTCTAACAGCTCTACCGTGGCTTCTCTGAGGCAGGAGGTGGCCAGGGCACAGGGTCTTCCGTCCTCACCCTGCAGGGTACCTTTTGATATATTGGCCCATAACCCAGGAAGTTGGAGGTACTTCGGGAGGCTCTCAGAAGAGGTGGAATATACCAATTAGAATCAACCAGTGCTAGCCGGATGCGGTGGCTCACGCCTTCCCTTCTCCCCAGTCTTTTCCAGGACAAGATCACCACAAGGGCCAGGTGCAGTGGCTCACGCCTGTAATCCCAGCACTTTGGGACGCTGAGGCGGGTGGATCATCTGACATCAGGGGTTCGAGACCAACCCGGCCAACATTGTGAAACCCTGTCTCTACTAAAAAGACAAAAATTAAGGCCGGGCGCAGTGGCTCAAGCCTGTAATCCCAGCACTTTGGGAGGCCGAGACGGGCGGATCACGAGGTCAGGAGATCAAGACCATCCTGGCTAACATGGTGAAACCCCGTCTCTACTAAAAAATACAAAAAACGAGCCGGGCGAGGTGGCAGGCGCCTGTAGTCCCAGCTACTCGGGAGGCTGAGGCAGGAGAATGGCGTGAACCCGGGAGGCAGAGCTTGCAGTGAGCTGAGATCCAGCCACTGCACTCCAGCCTGAGCGACAGAGTGAGACTCCGTCTCAAAAAAAACAAAAGACAAAAATTAACCAGGCGTGGTAGTGGGAACCTGTAGTCCCAGCTCCTCGGGAGGCTGAGGCAAGAGAATCGCTTGAACCCAGGAGGCGTAGGTTGCAGTGAGCTGAGATCGCACTATTCACTGCACTCCTGCCTGGGCAACAGAGTGAGACTCCATCTCAAATAATAATAATAATAATAATAATAATAATAATAATAATAATAATAATATCAACCAGTGCTCATGTTGTCTGAAACTAGGCCCAGTCCAGAAGGGCAAGGCTTGCAAGAGAGGAAGGAGGAATCGCGGAGCAGCAAACCAAAGCCAGGCCTGTGTCTTGAGAGGGCTTCTCACCAAGGGAAGGTATAACTGCCCCTTTTCCTGGCCTGTCCTGCTCTATAGGCATTTGAAACAAAATGTGGACTTTAGGAGGCTGCCTGGGAGGAAGGGGAGCCTGGATGGGGCCATACTTGCGGATCAGGAAAGGGCAGGATCATAGGATGGCTCCTGTGATTTGCGAGAGTCCTAAACAGCGCAGACTGTGCAAGAGAGTTTGAGGGAAGAGTTACCCAGTTGGTCCTCAAATTCCTACTCAAGGTGGCAGGTGGGGAAGATCTGGATTCACATCCTGTCACTACTGTGGACCAGCTGACCCGAGGAGCCTTGGGACGAGCCTCTGGGTCCATATATATTTCACCTTGGGCTGTGGTAAGGATTAAATGAGGAAACAGATGTGATGCACCTACCATTGTTCCGAGCACACAATAGGTGCTCAATAAATAGTGAGCACCTATCAGTGGATAAAACCACTAGGTGGATACCTAATCCAAGGTGATAGGGAACCACCTAGGAAAGAGGATCCCAAATCCTACAGGACAGCCACCTGTGGCGCCTGAAATCAGGAGCACAAAGTGACAGGCAAGGAGCTTCCCGTTGCTGCTGCTTGGTGGGTGGGATGGATTGTCCTAGACAAAGGATCTACACCTTCAGCCCTGGATTCTAGGATGTGAACCACACGCCCATATCCCGCTGCCCCGCCTATCTGTGTCACAGCGACTCCCCTTAACCTCCAGGGAACCAGGAGGAGTGTCCTGGGGTCCAGTGGGCCTGTGGCCGTGGCCGTGGCCATGAGTGGGAAGAGAGGAGCATGGGGTGGGAAGGCTGTAAAAGATGTAAATGGTGTGGTGTGGAGCATGGCTCCAGCTGTCTAGCACTCCCTGGAGCTGGCAGGAGTCCAGGGAAGGGGCCCCAGACTCAGGGCGCCTTTTGTTCCAGGGCTTGGCTATGTAAAAGGTGGGGGAAGGGGCAAGAATTCACGGAACTTGTCCATTCATTGGAGCCCCCGCTGCCAGCAGGTGCGAGAAGGAGGGAGGGAGGGAGGGACTTGGGGCTGGAAGGTTTAGATATGAGAATGGCAGCTCAGCATGCAGTGGATGACAAACAGATTCCTCAGCTTCCATCCTCCAGGGCTGTGAACATTCAAGCCAGCCAGACTCCAGCCTGCTTAGAATGTGCCACGAACTGTTTCCTCTAGCCCCCAATTGGCGTTCCAAACCCCTATCTCTCTTGTCCCCAAATTCCCATTTTCTATGCTCTGCCAAAACACCCTGCTTCCCCAGGACCACTTCCATTGCTGTCTGATTTTCTGAGGCTTTGTTTACTTCTTTCTTTCTTTTCTGTTCCTCTTTGGCTGCTGGGGGCTCACAGCTTCCAGGGCCTTCTCCAAAGCAGTATAGTCCAGCACTAGATGCTGCTTGGACATATCAATTGAGATCCCAGATAAATCAGTATGGGGAGAAGGACTTGGAATCACAAAAACGTGGGTCCGAACCCTGCTTGCCCTTCCCAGCTGGATAAACTCCAGGCAAGTTACTAACCTTTCAGAGCCGCATTCTTTAGGTAAAATGAGGATAATGTTTGTTCCCACTTCTCAGAGTTTTTGTACACATTAAATGCTGAGTTGATGTCTAGAAAGCTCTTTGCACAATGCCTGGCACAGAACAGGCGCTCAATGGACAATAAGCATAGGAAAATAAGGCAGAAAGCCCCTGCAGTGTTTTCATTTGTATTTCCTTGTTCCTAAAGAGATTAATCTTTTTACTGTATGTTTATTAAGTATTTATATTTCTTTCCTCTTTTTTTCTTTTTTTTTTTTTTCTTTTTTTATTTTGAAACAGGGTCTCACTCTGTTGCCCAGGCTGGAGTACAGTGGTGCAATCATGGGTCACTGCAGCTTCCAACTCCTGGGATCAAGCAATCCTCCTGCCTCAGCCTCCTGAGTAGCTGGGACTCCTGAGTAGACAGGGGTCCCACTATGTTGCCCAGGTGTTCTCAAACTTTTGGGCTCAAGAGATCCTCCTGCCTTGGCCTCCCAAAGTGCTGGGGTAACAGTCATGAGCCACCGTGCCCAGCCTATTTATAGTTCTTTTTTTTTTTTTTTTTTGTTGAGACGGAGTCTTGCTCTGTCACCTGGGCTGGAGTGCAGCGGCCGGATCTCAGCTCACTGCAAGCTCCGCCTCCCGGGTTTACGCCATTCTCCTGGCTCAGCCTCCCGAGTAGCTGAGACTACAGGCGCCAGCCACCTCGCCCGGCTAGCTTTTTGTATTTTTCAGTAGAGACGGGGTTTCACCGTGTTAGCCAGGATGGTCTCAAACTCCTGACCTCGTGATCCGCCCGTCTCGGCCTCCCAAAGTGCTGGGATTACAGGCTTGAGCCACCGTGCCCGGCCTATAGTTCTTATTTCTTACATAAATTACCTGTGTTCATCTCTTGGTGGGACAGCTTTATACATTTTGTAATTCTTTGTCATATATGATTTGCAATTTTTCTCTCTTGGTTTGTCACTTGCTTTTGACTTTTTGGTGTCTGTCTTTTTTTTTTTTTTTTTTTTTTTAGACAGTTTATACGGAGTCTCGCTCTGTCGCCCAGGCTGGAGTGCAGTGGCCGGATCTCAGCTCACTACAAGCTCCGCCTCCCGGGTTTACGCCATTCTCCTGCCTCAGCCTCCCAGGTAGCTGGGACTACAGGCGCCCGCCACCTCGCCCGGCTAGTTTTTTGTATTTTTTAGTAGAGACGGGGTTTCACCGTGTTAGCCAGGATGGTCTCGATCTCCTGACCTCGTGATCCGCCCGTCTCGGCCTCCCAAAGTGCTGGGATTACAGGCTTGAGCCACCGCGCCCGGCCTTTGGTGTCTTTCAACATACAAAGTCTCTTTTTCCTTCTATATACCATATTCCCAAATCTGCATTAGTTTCTCAATTTCCACAACATCCTCTCACAGAGGGACCACAGGCGCTATTCCTGTATAGGCTGATTTTCTCAGCATTTTGGGGTCCACACTGACCCTCGCCTTGACCAGTGCACTACCCAGGACTTTATTAGGCCCTCCATTGTTCCCCAGATGTGGAAAACCTGCAGCCAGGGCTGTTTGAATCCTGTAGTATTTTAGTTTTATCCCAAAATGCACACACTCCCCCCTACTGGTTTCTGGAAGGATCACACTCTTTTTTTTTTTCCCCCCCAATTGGTTTATTTGGGGAAACTCTAAAATCTGATTAAGAAATCAGTGTCTGAATGAGAATGTATTTATTTATTTATTTATTTATTTATTTATTTATTTATTTATTGTATTTATTATTAGTTTTTTGAGATGGGGTCTCACTCTGTCTCCCAGGCTGGAGTGCAGTGGCAAGAGCTCAACTCACTGCAACCTCCACCTCCCAGGCTCAAGCCATCCTCCTGCCTCAGCCTCCTGAGTAGCTGGGACCATAGGCATGCACCACCATGCCCAGCTAATTTTTGTGTTTTTGGTAGAGACAGGGTCTTGCCATGTTGCATACACTGGCCTCAAACAACCGGGCTCAAGTGAGCATCCTGTCTTGGCCTCCCAAAGTGCTGGGATTGGCCGGGCACGGTGGCTCAAGCCTGTAATCCCAGCACTTTGGGAGGCCGAGACGGGTGGATCACGAGGTCAGGAGTTCGAGACCATCCTGGCTAACAGCGGTGAAACCCCGTCTCTACTAAAAATACAAAAACTAGCTGGGCGAGGTGGCAGGCGCCTGTAGTCTCAGCTACTCGGGAAGCTGAGGCAGGAGAATGGCGTAAACCCGGGAGGCGGAGCTTGCAGTGAGCTGAGATTCCGGCCACTGCACTCCAGTCCGGGGGACAGAGCAAGACTCCGCCTCAAAAAAAAAACAAACAACAACAACAAAAAACAAAGTGCTGGGATTACAGGCGAGCCACCACACCCCCTGAATGAGAATTTAAATGTCCCCCATTAACCCTCACTTTGGGGCCCAGGACTGCCTCAGGCTGTCCATATCTCAACATCTCAGCCAGCTGCCAGACAGACTGGTCGTAAGATGCATTTCTGAGAAGTATATGTAAATCTTACTTGATGAATTCCATTTTAATGCTGTAAGAGAGATTAAAATTAAAATAAATGTCTTTAATTCTTTTTTTTTTTTTTTTTTTTTGAGGCGGAGTCTCACTCTGTCACCCAGGCTGGAGTGCAGTGGTGCCATCTCAGCTCACTGCAACCTCTGCCTCCCGGGTTCAAGCGATTCTCCTGCCTCAGCCTCCCGAGTAGCTGGGACTACAGGTGCCCACCACCACGCCTGGCTAATTTTTTGTATTGTTAGTAGAGATGAGGTTTCACCATATTGGTCAGGCTGGTCTCGAACTCCTGACCTCGTGATCCACCCGCCTTGGCCTCCCAAAGTGCTGGGATTACAGGTGTGAGCCATCATGCCCGGCCTCTTATAGTTCATTTACTGGGTACTTACCATGTGCCAAGCACTTTACATGAAGCTCTCAATCCTCAGGACCATAAGGAAAGATCAAATTTCTCCATTTTATAGATAAGTAGACTGAAGCTCTAGGAAGTTATGCAGCTTGGCTAAGGTCACCCAGCTGGAAGGTTGCCAGATTCAGCAAACAGACATATTGGAAGCCCAGTTAAATTTGCATTTCATATAAACAATGAATACTTTTTTAGTATTGCATGTCCAAAATATCACATGCCTTATTTTATCTGGCAACCCTTCCCAGATGATAAGTAGTAGAATGTGGCCTAGAATCCAGGTCTCCTGATTCCCTAACCTTCCAGTGGGAGGACTGGGGAGTACTGTGTGGAATTCTTTGGAAAGGAAAGAAACCCCTTGTACTAACTCTTGGACTCCACCTCAGACATATGGAACAGAATCTCTGGGGGTCAAGCCTAGGAATCTGTACTGGGTTTTTTTTTTTTAAGATGGAATTTCGCTCTGTCGCCCAGCCTGGAGTGCAGTGGGGCGACCTTGGCTCACTGCAGCCTCCACCTCTCAGGCTCAAGCAATTCTCCTGCCTCAGCCTCCTGAGTAGCTAGGATTACAGGTGCCCACCACCACACCCGGCTAATTTTTGTGCTTTTAGTAGAGATGGGGTTTCACCACGTTGGCCAGGCTGGTCTCAAACTCGAACCTCAGGTGATTCGCCCGCCTCGGCCTCCCAAAGTGCTGGGATTACAGGCATGAGCCACCGCGCCCAGCAGGAAGCTGCACTTTATAACAAGTATCCTCACCTTCAAACCCCTACTCCCCAAGGATTTTTCTTGAACTTTGAATTTTGAGAGTACTTTTGTCTCTATGCAGCTTGTAGGTGGAGAAGCCCATATTCAGCTGTCCTGTGGCTGCCAATATTCCTAGTATGCTTTTATTTTTTCGAGACGGAGTCTCACTCTGTCTCGCAGGCTGGAGTGCAGTGGCACGATCTCAGATCACTGCAACCTCCGCCTCCCAGGTTCAAGTGATTCTCCTGCCTCAGCCTCCTGAGTAGCTAGGATTACAGATGCATGTCACCACACCTGGCTAATTTTTGTATTTTTGTAGAGACAGGGTTTCACCATGCTGGCCACGCTGGTTTCAAACTCCTGACCTCAGGTGATCTGCCCGCCTTGGCCTCCCAAGGTGCTGGGATTATAGGTGTAAGCCACCGTGCCCAGCCCCTAGTATCCTTTTTACATTCATTCAGTCATCCATCCATAAAACTCCTTGACAGATATTTATTGTTTGAAGGCTTGTCCTGCCAGCCAGGGATAGAAAGGAGAATTGGAGGCAACTGGAGCCCTTGAGGAGCTTCTGTTCCACTGCAGGACACTGACAAGAAAACACACACAATAGGAACACAGGGGGTGTTGGGTTGGACAGCCCCACAGGGGCTATGACAGGATTTGCTTCAGAAGCAGAGGGGGCAGAGTGGGAGCAGTCAGTTGCAAATTTCTGGGGATTCACTTCCGTGGAGTCTTGAAAGGCCAATAATTGTGTTTTCCTACCAAGGGGAGAACAAATGATAACATATAAATTTTAGACAGTGGTTACAATTTGCAATAAGAAATGAACTTAAATGGGCCAGGTGCAGTGGCTCATGCCTGTAATCCCAACACTTTGGGAGGCTGAGGAGGGAAGATCACTTGAGCCCAGAAGTTCAAGATCTATCTCAGCAACACAGTGAGACCCCATCTCTACAAAAAATATAAAAATTAGCTGGACGTGATGGTGCACTCCTGTGGTCCCAGCTACTCAAGAGGCTGAGGTGGGAGGATTGCTTGAGCTCTGGGAAGCAAGAGGTTACAGTGAGCCATGATTGTGCCACTGCACTCCAGCCTGGGCAACAGAGTGAGATCCTGTCTCAAAAAATAAAAAATAAAAATATGGAGGGCCGGGCACGGTGGCTCACATCTGTAATCCTGGCACTTTGGGAGGCCGAGGCAAGTGGATCATGAGGTCAAGAGATCGAGACCATCCTGGCCAACATGGTGAAACCCCATCTCTACTAAAAAAAAATACAAAAAAATTAGCTGTGCATGGTGGCACATGCTTGTAGTCTCAGCTACTCAGTAGCAGGCAGGAAAATTGCTTGAACCTGGGAGGTGGAGGTTGCAGTGAGCCACTGCACTCCAGCCTGGGGGACAGGAGCAAGACTCCGTCTCAAAAAAAATAAATACATAAATAAATAATGAAATAAACATACATTTTAAAAATGCAAATGAAAAGCTGGGCATGGTCGCTCATGCCTGTAATCCCCCAACACTTTGGGAAGCTGAGGCAGGTGAATCACCTGAGGTCAGGAGTTTCAGACCAGCCTGGCTAACATGGGGAAACCCCACCTCTACTAAAAATACAAAATTTAGTGGGGTGTGGCGGCACATGCCTGTAATCCCAGCTACTCTGGAGGTTAAGGCAGGAGAATCGCTTGAACCCAGGAGGCAGCAGTTGCAGTGAGCCGAGACCACGCCACTGCACTCTAGCCTGGGCAACAGAGCAAGACTCTGTCTCAAAAAAAAAAGTAAATGAAAGAGAGTGAGAATGTAGGCTGTGGAGCCAGACATCCTGGTTACATCCAAGTTCCCCCACTTACTAGCCCTATGACCATGTCCATGTCCCCCACCCCATCCTTTCCACGCCTCAGTTTTGTCTTCTGTGAAATCGGGATGATCATATTCTCTTCCTCATTGGTTGGGTGTACAGGTTAAAGGAAATAATCTATATAAAATGCCTCATGCAGCTCCTACTTAGTAAGTATTCAACAGAGGTTAACATTAACAAGCTTCCTCCCTTTACTACACCTTCCCTGCAGCCTACAAATGTGTTATAACAACTTTCCATCCTTGATCCTGGATCCTCCCCTTATTACTGACACATTACCTGTCCCCATTTGCGGCACAAATTTTTGAAAGAATTGTCTGTAATTCCCATTTCTATTTTCTCACCTCCCTGTTTCTCCTGAACCCACTCCATGGAACCTGCTCTTGTCAAGGCCACTGATAAACTTCATATTCATTTCCAGTGGGCAATTCTCAATCCTTACCCACAGCCTTTCAGGAACATTTGACACAGCTGATCCACCCTTGCTTCGTCATCGTCTTCTTTTTTTTTTTTTTTTTTTTTTAATTTAAGAGATGGGATCTGGCCAGGCGCAATGGCTCACACCTGTAATCCCAGCACTTTGGGAGGCCAAGGAGGGTGCATCACGAGGTCAGGAGTTCGAGACCAGCCTGGCCAGCACGGTGAAACCCCATCTCTACTAAAAATACAAAAATTAGCTGGGCGTGGTGGCGCATGTCTGTAATCCCAGCTATTCAGGAGGCTGAGACAGGAGAATCCCTTGAACGCGGGAGGCAGGCAGTGAGCTGAGATCGCACCATTGCACTCCGGCCTGGGTGACAGGAGTAAAACTCCATCTAAAAAGAATACATCTCTAATACTTTTCACTTCCTCTATTGCAAGTACTAAGGTCTCTCAACCTTAGGACTATTGTCTTTTTTTTAAATTTTATTTTTGAGACAGGTTCTTATCCTGTTGCCCAGGATGGAGTGCAGTGGCACAATCATAGCTCACTGCAGCCTTGAACTCCTGGGCTCAAGCGATCCTCTTGCCTCAGCCTCCCTAATAGTCTGGACTACAGTTGCTTGCTACCAGGCTCAACTAATTTAAAAAAAGAGATGAGGTCTTGCTTTGTAGCCCAGGCTGGTATAACGGTCCTGGCTTCAAGCAATTCTCCACATTGGCCTCCAAAAGTGCTGGGATTACAGGCATGAATCACTGTGCCCAGCTACCATTGACATTTTGGTTTTTGGTTTTGGTTTTTTTTGGAGACAGAGTCTCGCTGTATCCTCCAGGCTGGAGTATAGTGGCATGAACTCTATTCACGGCCACCTCCACCTCCCAGGTTCAAGTGATTCTCATGCCTCAGCCTCCCAAGTAGCTGGGATTACAGGCACCTGTCACCAAGCCCAGCTAATTTTTGTATATTTAGTAGAGACAGGGTTTCACCATGTTGGCCAGGCTAGTCTTGAACTCCTGAGCTCAGGTGACCTGCTCTCCTTGGCCTCCCAAAGTGGTGGTATTACAGGCGTGAGCCACTGCGCCTGGCCCACTATTGACATATTGAACCAAGTAATTCTTTGTCACGGGGAGTTGTCCTATGCATTATTGTAGGATACTTTGCAGCACCCACTAGAAGCCAACAGCATCCCCGATTTATGACAACCAAAAATGTCCAGATATTGAACAAATGTCCTTGACTGGTAGGGAGAGTTGGGGAGAGGTATGTGGAGAAGCTAGAGCAAAGTCACCCTGGTTGAGAGACACTTCTCTACAGCTCTGTACCATTCTATAGTCCCCACCAACCTGTCCCTTTCTATAGTCCCAACCATAACTCTCTCTTACCTGAAATACCAGAATAGCTTCCTATCTGGTTTCCCTACCTCCATTCTAGCTCTCCATACAGCAGCATCCAGGGTGATCCTTTTAAATCATCAACCAAATTTTGTCATTCTTCTGTTTTTAACCCTCAATGGCTTCCTGTAACAATAAAGATTCAAATTTTTATAATAGTGTGCAAGACTCTACATGACCTGGCGCTTGTGCATTTCCTATCACTCTCCCCTTGTTCATTGCACTCCGGTCATGCTGGCTTCTTTGCTCTTCCTTGAACATCTCATAAATAATCCCTCCTTTGGATATTTGCATTTGCTGTTCCCTTTGTTTAGAATGCTCTTCCCTCAGAATCTGCATGGCTCCTTCCTTCACTTCACTCAGGTTGTTTGTTCGTGTGTTTGTTTGTTTGAGATGGAGTCTCACTTTGTTGCCCAGGCTGGAATGCAGTGGTGCAATCTCAGCTCACCGCAGCCTCTGCCTCCCGGGTTCAAGCCATTCTCCCGCCTCAGCCTCCCAAGTAGCTGGGACTAGAGGTGCTCACCACACCTGGCTAATTTGTATATTTTTAGTAGAGAAAGGGTTTCACCATGTTGGCCAGGCTGGTCTTGAACTCCTGACCTCATTATCCGCCCACCTCGGCCTCCGAAAGTGCTGGGATTACAGGTGTAAACCACTGCACCCGGCCTCATTTAGGTTATTTAAAACATCCTCGGAGAGTCCTTCCCTGACCACCCTATCCCAAGGAGCACCTCCACCATCATCCTCTCTCCCCATATGTTGGGTGATGGACATGTTGACCCACAGCCCAGATTCCCTTTCAAGGCAGGACTTGTTGCCCCAGCAGCTGGGAGTGCCGTAAGCAGACAGCCTTCAGCTATCAGCTCCTTTGAGAATTGCCTCAGCTACAAGAGAGAATGTGCCCAAGGGTACACCCTTTGCAAGATATCCCACGCCCAGTGACTGATTGGGGTGGAGTAGAAAGGAGGGCCACTGTGGCCCAACAGGAAGCAACTGAGATGGGCCATGTCCACTCTGGTGCTCCCCATGGGGTCGGCTGAGGCTGTAGTAGGGCCTGCCTCTCAGCTTGATTCCTCCCTCTGCCCAATCATGCTTCCTTCATCTCCCTACCAAGATGCAACCTCTATAGTCATTGAACATGAGAAGCATTGTCTCAGGGTGTGGGTCAAGTGGACCCTACCTGTGACACCCACTGTACTTTTCTTAGCACTATCTGATTGATATTTAATATCGTTTTGTATCTGCCTAAGTTCTGTGAAGACAGATACTTTGTCTTGAAACTGCAGCACCTATGCCTGGCACATACAGAGTAGTTGCTCAGTAAATACTTTTTGTTTGCTTTTTTGTTGTTTTGTTTTGTAGAGACAGGGTCTTGCTATGTTGCCCAGGCTGATCTCAAACTCTTGGCCTCAAGCAGTCCTCCCGCCTCGGCCTTCCAAAGCACTGGGATTATAGGCGTGGCCACCACACCCAGCCAGGTCAATAATTACTGAATGTTCAACGAATCATCACTGTCGCCGGTCAAGGTGGCTCATACCTGTAATCCCAGCACTTTGGGAAGCTGAGGCAGTTGGGTCACATGAGGTCAGGAGGTCTAGACTAGCCTGGCGAACATGGCGGAACCCCATCTCCACTAAAAATACAAAAAAATTAGCCAGGCATGGTGGCACATGCCTGTTATCTCAACTACTTGGGAGGCTGAGGCACAAGAATCGCATGAACCTGGGAGGTGGAGGTTGCAGTGAGCCAAGATCGCACAGCTACACTCCAGTCTGGGCGACAGAACAAGACTCCGTCTCAATTAAAAAAAAGAAAGAATTATCACTGTCATTTCCTTACTACTGTTGGGGCTCAGAAAA
Source organism: Piliocolobus tephrosceles (assembly GCF_002776525.5). Lineage (NCBI taxonomy): Eukaryota > Metazoa > Chordata > Mammalia > Primates > Cercopithecidae > Piliocolobus > Piliocolobus tephrosceles. The sequence goes on from NC_045439.1 coordinate 32,219,796, forward strand.
TAATACCCCAAAGTAAGGCACTTTGGCATGCTGATACTTTGAACTGAAAGATATTGGAAGGACGGCCGGGCGCGGTGGCTCAAGCCTGTAATCCCAGCACTTTGGGAGGCCGAGACGGGCGGATCACAAGGTCAGGAGATCGAGACCATCCTGGCTAACACGGTGAAACCCCGTCTCTACTAAAATACAAAAAATTAGCCGGGCGTGTTGGCGGGCGCCTGTAGTCCCAGCTACTCGGGAGGCTGAGGCAGGAGAATGGCGTGAACCCAGGAGGCGGAGCTTGCAGTGAGCTGAGATCCGGCCACTGCACTCCAGCCTGGGCAACAGAGCGAGACTCCGTCTCAAAAAAAAAAAAAAGATATTGGAAGGACCTCAAAAGCAAAGTCTCGTTCTTCTCTTCTCCTGTACTTCTTTCTTCTGCTTCCCTTCCTCTCCCAAGGCAGGCCATAGAAACTAGAACCCTTCTTCTTCAAAGCCAGCCATAAAACCTAGAAATAGGACTTTAACCTTGCTCCATCCTTCTGTGTAGGAGCTGGCCATAAAATTATCTGACCTACCTTGTCTGAAAATAGATCATAAGACCTTCATTTCAGAAGGGGCCCTGCCCTAAAACCCAGGAGAAAGGAATGCCACACGAACAGGCCAAGAAGAATCTGAACACAGGCCTTGCTGGGTTTCCCCACTCAGTCTGTTACTATTAGATCATTCCCTTTCTGTCTAATCATGTTTCAACACAGCTGTCATGCTTCATTGAATCTAAGCATATAAACGAACAGTTTTTGGCTGGACGCGGTGGCTCATGCCTGTAATCCCAGCACTCTGGGAGGCCGAGGCATGCGGATCATAAGGTCAGGAGGTCAAGACCATCCTGGCTAACACGATGAAACCCCGTCTCTACTAAAAATACAAAAAAATAAAATTTAGCCAGGTGTGGTGGTGTGCACCTCTAGTTCCAGCAACTCAGGAGGCTGAGGCAGGAGAATTGCTTGAACCAGGGAGGTGAAGGTTGCAGTGAGCCAGATCGTGCCACTGCACTCTAGCCTGGGCCACAGTGCAACACTTCATCTCAAAAAAAAAAAAAAAAGAGAACAGTTTTTTTCTTGAGTCTTGGGTCTTCATTTCTGAAGGCTCCCATGTCACATACAATTTTAATTAGATAAATCTGATATGCTTTTAGATGGACATGGTGGTGTGTGCCTGCAATCCCAGCTACTGGGAAGGCTAAAGCGGGAAGATGGCTTGAGCCCGTAAGTTCAAGGCTGCAATGAGCCATGATCACGCCACTGTACTCCAGCCTAGACAACAGAGCAAGACCTTGTCTCTAAAACAAAAAATTAAAAGAGAAAGTTATAAATTTCTTATGCTTTTCTCTTGTTAACCAGTCTTTTGTTATAGGAGTGGTGGCCATGACCCTTCTGATAGGGAGGAAAGTTATTACACCTTTCCACCCTTCAATACTCCAAGATTACTCTATGGTTGGGGAGTCCTTGGGTTATATCTAATATAAAGGCTCCAACTGTTTTTTGCTTTTTGTTTTTGAGACAGGGTCTCGCTTTGTTACCCAGGTTGGAGTGCAGTGGCATGATCTCAGCTTCCCAGGCAGCTGAGACTACATGCTTGCACCACCACACCCAGCTAATTTTTGTTTTTGTTTCGTAGCAATGAGGTCTTGCCATGTTGCCTAGGCTGGTCTCCAACTCCTGAGTTCAAGCAATCCTCCTGTCTCAGCCTACCAAAGTGCTGAAATTACAGGCATGAGCCACCATGCCCAGCCAAGGCTCCAACTTTTTAACAGACTTGCAGGGGCCATAATCTTTCCAAAATGATTCCAGGGTGGAAACAAGCCAAGATGGTTTCAGATCTAGAGGACTTGACAGCAGGGCTCTGCTCAGCTGACAACTCTGTCCCTCTTGCTCACAAATTTAATAGGCTGTTCTCACTTGGGGAAGATGCCACCGTCCTGTGAACTAGCTACACCGCAGGCATTTTGACCTGGTCAGCCCACAGGATACATTTTAGATTAAGCAGCTATTCTTGAGTAGTTTTACACACTTTCATGTTTTTTAAGAACATTCACATTGCTCAGGAATTTCTTCTTTTTTTTTGCTCAGGAATTTCTTAGGATGGCCACTAGATGTGGGTCACTTTATCATTCTAATTTTATATACAGGGAAACCTAGGTCAGAGGAGTAGCTTCATTCATCCCAGAAGTGTTTAGTGAACACCTTCTATGTGCCAGGCACTGGGCTGGGTATTGGAGGTTGACTAGGCAAGTTCCTTGGCTAGCAAGGGGAACAGACAGGTCCCACTCTGTCTATAAATGAGGTGTGAACCAAGAGCTTGGAGAACCAGAAGATAAAATGATTGCTTCTCTTTTAGGGTATAACCTCTGAAAAACTTTTATTGTATAGGTAACATTTTAAAAAACAAAACACAAGCCAGGCACGGTGGCGCATGCCTGTAATCCCAGCACTTTGGGAGGCCAAGGCAGGCAGATCATGAGGTCAGGAGTTCGAGACCAGCCTGACCAACATGGTGAAACCCCGTCTCTACTAAAAATACAAAACTTAGCCGGGTGTGGTGGAGTGAGCCTGTAATCCCAGCTACTCAGGAGGCTGAGACAGGAGAATCACTTGAACCCGGGAGGTGGAGGTTGCAGTGAGCCAAGATCCCGCCATTGCACTCCAGCCTGGGCACCAGATCGAGACTCTGCCTCAAAAAACAAACCAACAAAAAAAAACACACAGGCCAGGTGCAGTGGTGCATGCTGGTAATCCCAGCACTTAGGGAGACTGAAGAAGGCAGATCACTTCAGCCCAGGAGTTTGAGACCAGCCTGGGCAACAAGGTGAAACCCCATCGCTACAAAAAATAACAAAAATCAGCTGGGTGCGGTGGCATGTGCCTGTAGTCTCAGCTACTCTGGAGGCTGAGGTGGAAGGATCGCTTGAACCTGGCAGGTCGAGGCTGCAGTCAACAAAAACTACATCACTGCACTCCAGCCTGGACTACAGAGTGAGATCTCATCTCAAAAAAAAGAGAGATTAAAAAACAAAACACTTAAACATCCAGGCTCTTTGGTCAAACTGCCTTTTGCTCTCTCCATTCCTTGCATTCTGAATTCCTACAGATTGCAATCATCTTCAGTGGGTGCACACTTATGCACACACAAACATGCTTTTAAAAAACAAAATAGGCCGGGCGCGGTGGCTCACGCCTGTAATCCCAGCACTTTGGGAGGCCGAGGGGGGCAGATCACAAGGTCAGAAGATCGAGACCACGGTGAAACCCCATCTCTACTAAAAATACAAAAAAAAAAATTAGCTGAGCGCGGTGGCGGGGGCCTGTAGTCCCAGCTACTCCGGAAGCTGAGGCAGGAGAATGGCCTGAACCCGGGAGGCGGAGCTTGCAGTTAGCCGAGATCGCGCCACTGCACTCCAGCGTGGGCGACAGAGCTAGACTCCGTCTCAAAAAAAAAAAGAAAAAGAAAAAGCCGGGCGCGGTGGCTCAAGCCTGTAATCCCAGCACTTTGGGAGGCCGAGATGGGTGGATCACGAGGTCAGGAGATCGAGACCATCCTGGCTAACACGGTGAAACCCCGTCTCTACTAAAAAAATACAAAAAACTAGCTGGGCGAGGTGGCGGGCGCCTGTAGTCCCAGCTACTCGGGAGGCTGAGGCAGGAGAATGCCGTAAACCCCGGAGGCGGAGCTTGCAGTGAGCTGAGATCCGGCCACTGCACTCCAGCCTGGGCGACAGACGGAGACTCTGTCTCAAAAAAAAAAAAAAAAATATGGAGCTTATCTTCTTTTAAACTTAGCCATATTTGGGATATATCCAAAGATGTTAATTGCAGCATTATATGTATAGCAAGAGACTATAACCCACTAAAATGTCTGTCAATAATAGCAAACTAGATATATAGTTCCTCTGCAGAGACAGTCCCTGACTTATGATGGTCCAGTTTGACAATGGGTTTGTCACGAACTTAACAGTGGAAAAAAGTAATTACCTAAATCTGTGTATGCTGGCTGGGCGTGGTGGCTCATGCCCGTAATCCCAGCACTTTAGGAGGCCAAGGTGGGTGGATCACCTGAGGTCAGGAGTTCAAGACCAGCCTGGCCAACATGGTGAAACCCCATCTCTACTAAAAACACAAAAAATTATCCAGGCATGGTGGCAGACGCCTGTAATCCCAGCTACTCAGGAGGTTGAGGCAGGAGAATTGCTTGAACCAGGAAGGAAAAGGTGACAGTGAGCCAAGATCGCACCACTGCACTCCAGCCTGGATGACAAGAGCGAAACTCCATCTCAAAAATAAAAAAAGTCTGTATATGATGATATGGAACAACTTCCAAGATATACTACAAAGTGTAAAAAGCAAGCTGTGGCCTGGAGCGGTGGCTCACCCCTGTAATCCCAGCACTTTGGGAGGCCGAGGCAGGCAGATCACCTGAGGTCAGGAGTTCCAAGACCAGCCTGGCCAACATGGCGAAACCCCGTCTCTACTAAAAATACAAAAATTAGCCAGACATGGTGGAGCACGCCTATAATCCCAGCTACTTGGGAGGGAGTAGCTTGACTCCAGGAGGCAGAGGTTGCAGTGAGCCAAGATCACGCCACTGCACTTCAGCCTGGACAACAGAATGAGAGTCCATCTGAAAAAACAAACAAACAAAAAAAAACACGCAAGCTGCAAGACAGAGTGTTTAAAAGGAAAAGGAGGATTTGTGTTTGAGTGTGGGTATGTGTGAAATATATTAACACATATAAGTTTGCATATATATAAAACATTTCTGGAAAGATTCCTAAGAAGCTGTGAATAGCTTGGCTCTGGGGTGGAAGACAAACTCATTTTTCATTATATGCCCTATCATCTTTTGTGAAATTTTTTTTAACCACATGCTTTTCAATTTTTCAATTAAAAAACTAGTTAATTAAATGAAACAATAGGGCATAGACATCTTTCAATGTTTAATATTAATGTCACATTTAGCTCTTTTTTTTTTTTTTTTGAGGCGGAGTCTTGCTCTGTCGACCGGACTGGAGTGCAGTGGCCGGATCTCAGCTCACTGCAAGCTCCGCCTCCCGGGTTTATGCCATTCTCCTGCCTCAGCCTCCCGAGTAGCTGAGACTACAGGTGCCCGCCACCTCGCCCAGCTAGTTTTTGTATTTTTAGTAGAGACGGGGTTTCACCGTGTTAGCCAGGATGGTCTCGATCTCCTGACCTCGTGATCCGCCCGTCTCGGCCTCCCAAAGTGCTGGGATTACAGGCTTGAGCCACCGTGCCCGGCCACATTTAGCTCTTATTATTGCCAGGTAATGTTTAAGTCTTAGTATCTATTAACTTGTTTATTCCCCACAACAACCCTCTGATGTGGAAACTATTATTACCCTCATTTACAGTTTTAAAAAACTGAGGCTGGGTGCAGTGGCTCATGCCTGTAATCCCAGCACTTTTGGAAGTCAAGGCAGGAGGAACACTTGAGGCCAGGAGTTCAACAGCCTAGGCAACATAGTGAGGCCTTGTCTCTACCCCCTCAAATTTTTTTTAAAGAACATTTTAAAAACCTCACCGGGTGCAGTGGCTCACACCTGTAATCCCACCACTTTGGGAGGCCAAGGTGGGCAGATCACTTCAGGTCAGGAGTTTGAAACTAGCCTGGCCAGGATGGTGAAACCCCATCTCTGCTAAAAATACAAAATTTAGCCGGGTGTGGTGGCACATGTCTGTGGTCCCAGCTACTTGGGAGGCTGAGGCAGGAGAATCACTTGAACCCGGGAGGCGGAGGCTGCAGTGAGCCAGGATCATGCCACTGCACCACAGCCTGGGCGACTGAGCAAGACTCTGTCTTAAAAAAAAAAAAAAAAAAACAGAGGCAGCATGCCCCAAAGGTCACACAAATACCAAGTGATAGAGTGGGGATTTGAACCCATGTAATTTGGCTCTGAAGTCCATGTTCTGAATCACTATGGCAACATTACTTCTCCTTTTTTTTTTTTTTTTTTTTTAGATGAAGTTTTGCTTTGGTTGCCCAGGCTGGAGTGCAATGGCACGATCTCGGCTCACCACAAACTCCGCCTCCCGGGTTCAAGCGATTCTCCTGCCTCAGTCTCCCGAGTAGCTGGGATTACAGACATGTGCTACCACGCCCAGCTAATTTTGTATTTTTAGTAGAGACGGGGTTTCTCCATGTTGGTCAGGCTGGTCTCGAACTCCCGACCTCAGGTTATCCGCCTGCCTCAGCCTCCCAAAGTGCTGGGATTACAGGCGTGAGCCATGGCACCCAGCCATCTCCTTCTTATTAATAGCTGCAAAATATATTCTACAAAGTAAGGGTGTCATATTTTGTTTAACTGCTCCTCCTTTGATAAGCATTTTGGTTGCTTCTAGGATTTTGTTATTACCTTCTATGCTGTAGAAACATCCTTGTGGTTGACCCTTTGTCCTTTGTGCTTTTGGGTAAAGATATTTATGAGAATTCCTGGAAATGAAACTACCGTATCATCTAAAATTTGGTAGTTATTACCAAATTATTTTCCTTTTTTTAAAAAGACATCAATTTGTCTTCCCTTTATCTATATATAAGAATGAGGAAGTAGCACAGGACTCTAGTAGCTGAAATAAGGGAAGTTCGGTCCCATTAGAAACAGTATAAGCAGAGACAGTGACCTGCGGGTTTTTAAATTTTATCTATTTACTTTTAGAAACAAGGTCTCGCTGTGTTGCCCAGGCTGGAGTGCAGTGGTATGATCATAGTTCAATGCAGCCTGGTCCTGGGCTCAAGCAATCCTCCTGCCTTAGCCTCCGTTGTTGAGGCTGCAGTGAGCCTTAGCCTCACTGTGTGTTTTTTGAGGTTAGGGATTGTCTTGTTTATCTTTGTTCAACAAATAGCACAAGAATCATTTAAGGGCTTTAAGAGGACTGTTGATCTAGTTTACATTTGCACACATTTCTCTGGCTGCTTTGTAAAAACTGGATTAGAGCAGGGGGAAATTCAAGTGTAGAAACCCAGTTAGAAGGTTTTGCAAATATTTGTTAAACAAATAGCTATTATGCTGTTATGAGTGCTTCTGGAAAATGGGGACAGAGTCGTGTGAACACAACAGACATGATCCATGCCCTCCTGGGGTGGAGCGAGAGAGGCATGAATGAAGTAAACTCACAAAATGAAAATATAACCAGCTACGATAAATGCTAGAAGCAGGGAAAAGTGAGGTGCTGTGGGAGGAAACAATAAAGGGTGGTTAGGAAAAGACTCTCTGGGGAAGGAACATTCACAGTGGGGATGGAAGGAAGAATAAAAATCAATAGAAGAGTAGAGGAAAACAAGGTTTGTTTTCTAGCCCCTAAAGAGGTTCAAACAGAAATTAGCTGGGCGTGGTGGCATAAGCCTGTAATCCCACCTACTTGGGAGGATGAGGCACAAGAATCACTTTAACCCGGGAGGCAGAGGTTGCAGTGAGCTGAGATCATACCACAGCATTCCAGCCTGGGCAACAGAGCGAGACTCTGTCTCAAAAAAAAAAAAAACAGAAGTTGGAGCAATAGGCAAGGCCAGGGCATAAGAAGCCTTGAAGAGCAGGGCGCAGCGGCTCGCGCCTGTAATCTCAGCACTTTGGGAGGCCGAGGCGGGCAGATCACTTGAAGTTAGGTGTTTGAGACCAGCTTGACCAAAATGGCAAAACCCCATCTCTACTAAAAATACAAAAATTAGCTGGGCGTGGTGGCAGGCACCAGTAATCCCAGCTACTCAGGAGGCTGAGGTAGGAGAATCTCTTGAACCCAGGAGGCAGAGGTTGCAGTGGGCCGAGATCACACCACCGCACTCCAGCCTGAGCAACAAGAGCGAAATGTCTCAAAAAAAAAGAAGCCTTGAAGGGCTTTAAATGGACTGTTGATCTGGTTTCCATTTGTTCAGATTTCTCTGGCTGCTTTGTAGAAACTGGATTAGAGCAGGAGGAAATTCAAGTATAGAAACCCAATTAGAAGGTTTTGCAGAAGGACATGAAAATGAGATAATAGTAGCTGGCCTAAAAGGGTAGAAGAGGAACCTATAAGCTAAAAGAATGTTAAATGACATATGATCAATTGCAATGTGTAGACCTTATTTGGATCCCGAATTTTTTTTTTTTTTTTTGTAGAGATGGGGGTCTAGCTATGTTGCCCAGGCTGGTCTTGAACTCCTGGGCTCAAGCAAACCTCTGGCCTTGACCTCCCAAAGTTCTGAGACCACAGGTGTGAGCCACTGTGCCCAAGTAGATTTTGAATTTTTTATTTTTTTTTATTTTTTTTTATTTTTTATTTTTTTTGAGACGGAGTCTCGCTCTGTCGCCCAGGCTGGAGTGCAGTGGCCTGATCTCAGCTCACTGCAAGCTCTGCCTCCCAGGTTCACGCCATTCTCCTGCCTCAGCCTCCCGAGTAGCTGGGACTACAGGCGCCCGCCAACACGCCCGGCTAATTTTTTGTGTTTTTAGTAGAGACGGGGTTTCACCGTGTTAGCCAGGATGGTCTCGATCTCCTGACCTCGTGATCCGCCCGTCTCGGCCTCCCAAAGTGCTGGGATTACAGGCTTGAGCCACCGCGCCCGGCCACTTGAATTTTTTAAAAACCTAGAAAAGAAAAAAATAAAATAAAAAGAAAATATCGATCACAGTTATGAGCGAATTAGAAATTTGAACTAATTTTAAGTTGGCCCTAAACCTGGTGGCTCACGCCTGTAATCCCAGCACTTTGGGACGCTGAGGCGGGCAGATCACAAGGTCAGGAGTTTGAGACCAGCCTGGCCAATATGGTGAAACCCCGTTTCTAGCAAAAATACAAAAATTAGCCAGGCATGGTGGTGGACGCCTGTAGTCCTGGCTGCTTGGGAGGCTGAGGCAAGAGAATTGCTTGAACCCGGGAGGCACAGGTTGCAGTGAGCCAAGATTGCGCCACTGCACTCTGCCTGGGCAACAGAGCGAGACTCCGTCTCAAAAAAAAGAAAGAAAAAATTGGATCTTATCCAAAAGATAACTCTGAAATATAAACTCAAATATTAACATCCAATATGATATATGGCCTTTTGCTATGCTTCATTATGATTTTTTCTATACAGATATTTACATCTACATTTATTTTCATAGTTGAGATCACATTTTACATCAAGTTTAGTATTGGTGTAATACTTTTTTTGTTCAATGCAATACAATCTGTTTTATTGTGAAAGCTGAATTGAAATTAAAAGATCTATAAAAAACTGTCATTTTTGGCTTTCAAAAGCACCACTCTCATAATCAAAAAAGGCCACAATAGGGCCAGGCGCAGTGGCTCATGCCTGTAATCTCAACACTTGGGGAGGTGGAGGCGGGTGGATTAACTGAGGTCAGGAGTTCGAGACCAGCCTGGCCAACAAGGTGAAACCCCATCTCTACCAAAAATATAAAAAATTAGCCAGGAGTGGTGGCGGGTGCCTGTAATCCAACTACCCAGGAGGCTGAGGCAGGAGAATCACTTGAACTTGGGAGGCAGGGGTTGCAGTGAGCTGAGATCCAGCCTGGGCAATAAGAGTGAAACTCTGTCTCAAAAAAAAAAAAAAAAAAGGGCCACAACAGTTAAGATTGTATTACTTGATTTTACTGTATACTAAGTGGTGGGCACAGAGCAATTGTCCTTATAAAGTAGACAATTAGCTTCACTCAGAACATTTTAAATAATGCACATTAAAGCAAGTATTCATTTTACAAGTTGTTCTGCAATCTAAACATACAATAGCTTGGAGAACAACACTTAGAAAACAAAAGCCAATGTAAAAAGACAGATTAAAACAACTAGAGGCCAGGAGCGGTGGCTCTCCCCAGAAATGCTAACACTTTGGGAGGCTGAAGCAGAAGCATCGCTTGAGCTCAGGAGTTCTAGACCAGCCTGGGCAACATAGTGAGACCTCATCTCTATTAAAAAAAAAACTTAAAAATTAGCTGGGCATGTTGGTGCACACCTGTAGCCCCAGCTACTCAGGAGATTGAGGTGGGAGGAGTTGGAGACTGCAGTGAGCCATGATTATTATCCCACTGCACTCTACCTGGACCACAGAGCAAGAACCTGTCAAAAAAAAAAACCCCCCCCCCCCCCCCCACACAAACCAACTACAATTAGAACAGTATAGGTTTTATACGGCTTCGATTTCATAGTTTTCTTAACTGCATCATCAGTGTCAGAAATCTGTTCCTGGCCAGGTGCAGTGGCTCACACCTATAATCCCAGAACTTAGGGAGGCAAAGGTGGATTACTTGAGCCTAGGATTCAAGACTAGCCTGAACAACACAGTGAGACACCTCCCCCCACACCTGCCTTCTCTAAAAAAAAATTTTTTTTTAATTAGCTGTGTATGATGCCAGCACCTATAGTCCCAGCTACTAGGGAGGCTGAGGTGGATCACTTGAGCCCAGGAGATGGAGGCTGCAGTGAGCTGTGATCCCACCACTGCACTTCAGCCTGGGTAACAGAGCAAGGCTCTGTCTCAAAAAAAAAAAAAAGTGTGTGTATATATATATGTGTGTGTGTGTGTGTGTATATATAGATATAATCTTTAAATTTAAATTTAAAAAGTTTTTAAATTTTAATTTTAATTTTAAAAAATCTGTTCCTTCAGCTGGCTCCCTTGCTCCAGATTCAAGGAAATACCTTCTCTTCCTGGTTTCATTTCACCTTCTGGATCCATCCAATTATCTAATATCAATTCCCCTTTAAAATCCCAAACACTGGCCCGGCATGGTGGCTCACACCTGTAATCCTAGCACTTTGGGAGGTCAAGGCAGGCAGATCACTTGAGGTCAGGAGTTCGAGACCAGCCTGGCCAACATGGTGAAACCCCGTCTCGACATAAAAGACAGAAATTAGCCAGGCATGGTGGTGAGTGCCTGCAGTCCCAGCTACTCGGAAGGCTGAGGCAGGAGAATCACTTGAACCCAGGAGGCAGAGATTGCAGTGAGCCAAGATCATGCCATTGCACTCCAGCCTTGGGGGACAAGCCTAAAAAAAAAAAAAAAAAAAAAAAAAAATCCCAAACATGAATGTACCACATTTTCCTAACCTGAAACATCAGGTTATCATCTGTGCTGTTGCTGCTGTTCTCTTTGGAAGATGACAGAGCTCTTCAATTTTCACCAGTCTTTTGCTTCTTTACAGGTCTTTCTGGAGCAACCTGCTTTTTCCTCTTTAACTTTTTGTCAACATCACTGTCAGAACCACTGCTAGAAGACCTTGAAGAAGCAAGTTCCTTTGATTTGCGCATTGCTGTGCTCCACTGCACTTCAGTAGCCAAACACCCTCCCGCTTGCTCACTGGCAACACTGGTGTATTACTTCTTCTTCCTCTTTTTCTTCTTCTTTTTTTCTTTTTTCTTTTTTGAAATAGAGTCTCGCTCTGTCACCCAGGCTGGAGTGCAATGGCACAATCTCAGCTCACTGCAACCTCCGCCTCTCAGGTTCAAGCAATTCTCCTACCTCAGCCTCCCAAGTGGATGGGATTACATGTGCCCGCCACCACACCTGGCTAATTTTTGTATTTATAGTAAAGATGGGATTTCACCATGTTGGCCAGGCTGGTCTTGAACTCCTTACCTCAGGTTATTTGCCTGCCTCAGCCTCCCAAAGTGCTGGGATTACAGGCGTGAGCCGCTGTGCCTGGCCTGCTACTTCTTAAAAGTTTATAGTAATAGATAATGCTGAGGCACCCTGGGACAGTAATGCCACTGAATACCAAACTAGGACATTTTTTAGAGTGAAAGGGGACAAGATCTGTAAACCTGGATTACCCTAGAGAGGTGAGGTTGCTTGCTTTAATACTTTGGTTGCCTTATTAATTTTTCAAAAATTGCATCCTATTTTTTTGGTTTTCAAAATAAGAAAGACATACTTGAATAAAGTTATTTCCTCTTCAAAGTCTTCCTAGATTCCACTTTTCCCCATGCTGAGTTAAATGCCTCTCTCGTTGGTTCTGGGGCAGTGGTTCTCAATGCTAGGGGGTGAGGTAAAGCTCCATTCCAGTAAAGCTGGAATTTTGGTCCTTTCTCCCCAAGGGACATTTGGCAATGTTTAGAGACATTTTGGGATGCCTGGGTCACAGGGAATGCTACTGGCATCTAGTGGGTAGAGGCCTGGGATACAGCTAAACATTCTACATTGCATAGGAAAGCCTACTCCACAAAGAATGATCAGGCCCCAAAACTTAATGGTGCCAAGGCTGAGAACCCCTGCTGTAAGATATGTTTGTCACAGCACTTCATAAAGACAGCTGTAGGCCAGGCGCGGTGATTCACACCTGTAATCCCAGCACTTTGAGAGGCCGAGGTGGGCGGATCAACTGAGGTCGGGAGTTCGAGACCAGCCTGACCAATGTGGAGAAACCCCGTCTCTACTAAAAACACAAAATTAGCAGGGCATGGTTGCACATGCCTGTAATCCTAGCTACTCAGGAGGCTGAGGTAGGAGAATCGCTTGAACCCGGGAGGCTGAGGTTGCAGTGAGCCGATATCACACCATTGCACTCCAGCTGGGTCAACAAGAGCAAGACTCCGTCTCAAAAAAAAAAAAAGACAGCTGTAATTGTCAACTGATTGACCTACCCAGCTAGACTGCAACTTCCATAAAGACAAGTGATACATGTATGTTGTGGAGTGTTTGGCATGCTGTTGAAACTTAATAAGGATCGGAGGAAAGTCAGAAGATACATCCAGATTCAAATTTAGGGACCTATGAGATCATGCTGTTTTTTTTTTTTGTTTTTGTTTGGTTTTTTTGAGCCATTTCCCACCTCCCTTTGGGTACTAATCAGTCAACTGATAAGCATTTCATTCATTCAACTATCTTATCCATCGATCATCATCATCTATTTATTTTTGAGACAGGGTCTCTGTCTGGAGAGTAGGCTGGAGTGCAGTGGCACAATCACGGCTCACTGCAGCCTTGACTTTCCGGGCCCAAGTGATTCTCCTGCCTCAGCCTCCAGAGTAGCTCGGACCACAGGCGCTCGCCACCATCCCCGGCTAATGTTTTTATCTTTTGTAAAGGCGGGGTCTTGCCATGTTGCGCAGGCTGGTCTCGAACTCCTGGGCTGAAGCGATCCTCCCGCCTTGGCCTCCCAAAGTGCTGGGATTGCAGGAGTGAGCCACCGCGCCCGGCTGGAATCCAAATTTATACTTTTTTAAAGATCATGCTGGCTTCTCTGGGAGAATATATAAAACATCTATTATACTCAGAATCTAAAACACTTGCCATAAGGTAGTTACACTCTCGGCGACCTATTGTCGAAAGGGAAGCCTCCCAGAAAAGATGGGGGCGCTGTAGCTGCCGGGTCAGCCGAGTCCACTCTCTGGTACTTTTAGAGACGTCGGTCGCTTCCGGGAGAGGCCGCGTCTCCCGCGCCTTCCTCTCTATCCGCCGCCGTCTCTGTGGTCCCCGGGGCCCCGCCCTGCCCCGGACTCTGCCCAGTGCTGAACTCGGGGCCGCCGGGTGCCAGAGTCCCTCGGGTCTCAGGTCATGGCGGTCCCGGGGCTGGCGCCCGGAGCTGGCTCCAGGTAAGCAGGGCGGTCGGGGAGGAGGTTTGGGAGCAGGAGTTCGGGGCTGTGGGGAATGGGGTCTCCTGCCCACCGTGCCTCGTCCGCAGCCCTGGCGCCCCCGTCTCACACCCACGACTTCTGAAAGAAAGAGGAGCTCTGGAAGGGGCGTCCGCCCTCCCCCCGCTCGAGGCCGTTGCGCACCGGCCGCGGCCCCCTCCGTTCTTGGCCGGACTTGTGCCATCTCCTGCACCCGGTGTGGGACCCTCTCTCTCGCAACTGGCTTTCTTTTTCTGAAAAAAAAAAAGAACCTCAGGTGCACAAAATTGAGTTAATCCTTCTCAGTTCTTGACACCCTGTGGGCCAATGCAAGGCTCCTTGTTTATTTTATCACTTCCTCTCATCGTTCCTATTCCCAGACCCCTTTCACTCCCCTTTTCAGACAGCCACTCTGGTGTGTTATATAAGTGGCTTTACGGTCCAACTTGTGTAAATTTGTGCACGTGTTACTTTGAAATCTATATAGTGGTTTCGAATTCCTAGATAATATGCTGTGATTTATCTTTAAACCTTTTTTCCCAACGTTGTGTTTTTGAGTCCATCCATGCTAGTCATCTTGTTTTCACTTCTGAGTGCTGCTATGTGCATAGACTTATTCCCCTAGTGGTGGAATAAGAAAAAAAACCTAGATTTTTTTCTAATATTACCCCAGAGGCCACACTGTCATGAATATTTTGGCAGTTGTCTCCTTGTGGATATTGGTGCATTTCTCTGGGTATCCACTCCAGAGTTGGGTCCTGGTCATATCTAATTTTGCTGGATTGTTCTTTGGAATGGTCACACCAGTTTATACTTCACGACAGATAGTACCTAAAGCTTCCTGTTTCCCAGTATCCCTCCATCGTCCGGTGGTGGTTGGTTTTGTAATGTTTATCAGTCTGGTGGGTGTAAGGTGATATCCCATCGTGTACGTTTTCTTTCTTTCTCTCTCTCTCTCTCTTTCTTTCTTTCTTTCTGACGGAGTTTTTTTTGCTCTTGTTGCCTGGGCTGGAGTACAGTGGCACGATCTCGGCTCACTGCAACCTCCGCCTCTCGGGTTCAAGCGATTCTTCTGCTTCAGTCTCCTGAGTAGCTGGGATTAAAGGCGTGCGCCACCATACCTAGCTAATTTTTTGTATTTTAGTAAAGACTGGGGGTTGACCAGTCTGGTCTCGAACTCCAGACCTCAGGTGATCCACCCGTCTCGGCCTCCCAAAGTGCAGGGATTACAGACGTGAGCCACTGCGCCCGGCCTGCATTTTCATGTGCTTATTAAACATGTGGGTTTTCCCTTTTTTGAATCGCCTGTTTATATCCTTTCCCACTTCTCTATGAATTTCCTATGTTCCTGGCTTGCAGGAATTCTTGTAGGCTCTAGATATTACATCCTGGCCATGCCTGGTGGCTCACACCTGTCATCCTAGCACTTTGGGAAGCTGAGGTGGTTGCACCACTGGAGTCCATGAGTTCGAGACCAGCCTGGGCAACATGGTGAAACCCCATCTCTACCAAAAATGCAAAAATTAGCTGAGCGTGTTGACGCATGCCCGTACTCCCAGCCACTAAAGAGGGTGAGGTGGGAGAATCGCTTGAACCCGGGAGGCAGAGGTTGCCCTGAGCTGAGATTGCACCAAAAAAAAAAAAAAAAAAAAGATTTTAGGCCGGGCGCTGTGGCTCACGCCTGTAATCCCAGCACTTTGGGAGGCCGAGGCAGGCGGATCACCTGAGGTCAGGAGTTCAAGACCAGCCTGACCAATATGATGAAACCCTATCTCTACTAAAAATACAAAAATTAGCCGGGTGTAGAGACATGCGCCTGTAATCGCAGCTTATCAGGAGGCTGAGACAGGAGAATCTCTTGAACTGGGGAGGCGGAGGTTGCAGTGAGCTGAGATCGCGCCATTGCACTCCAGTCTGGGCAATGAGCAAAACTCCGTCTCAAAAAAAAAAGAGAGATTTAAAGTCCTTGTTGGTTTTGCACTCTGCATATACCACCTCCAAGTCTTTTAACTTAATCTATGGCACTGTGTTGAATAAAAACATTTAACTCTAATGAAGTTAAATTCATCAGTTTCCCTTATATAGGTTTTTTTTTTTGAGACGGAGTCTCGCTCTGTCACCCAGGCTGGAGTGCTGTGGCTGGATCTCAGCTCACTGCAAGCTCCGCCTCCTGGGTTCACACCATTCTCCTGCCTCAGCCTCCCGGGTAGCTGGGACTACAGGCGCCGCCACCTCCCCCGGCTAGTTTTTTGTAGTTTTTAGTAGAGACGGGGTTTCACCGTGTTAGCCAGGATGGTCTCGATCTCCTGACCTCGTGATCCACCCGTCTCGGCCTCCCAAAGTGCTGGGATTACAGGCTTGAGCCACCACGCCCGGCCCTTATATAGGTTTTTAAGGCACCTTCATTAAGATATTTTTCTACATTTCTTTCTACTAACATAATAGTGTTACTTTTCACATTTAGATTTTTATTCCATTTGTAGTTTTTTAAGGTGTTTTTTTTTTCTTTTGGGGACGGAGTTTCGCTCTTGTTGCCTAGGTTCTTGTTGCAATGGCACAATCTCGGCTCACTGCAACTTCTGCCTCCCAAGTTCAAGCAATTCTCCTGCCTCAGCCTCCCAAGTAGCTGGGATTACAGGCATGTGCCACCAGGCCCGGCTAATTTTGTATTTTTAGTAGAGATGGGGTTTCACCATGTTGGTCAGACTGGTCTCAAACTCCTGACCTCAGGTGATCCGCCCACCTCGGCCTCCCAAAGTGCCGGGATTACAGGCATGAGCCATTGCTCCAGGCCTTAAGTTTATTTTTGTAAATGGTTTGAGATAATGACCTAAGATTTTTTCCACTGTTTTCGATTACCACCACTCATGACCCAATTAATAACTAATTAATTAGTTAAAAATTAGAGAAGCTGTATAGCATAGTTAAGAGTGCAGATTCTTGGAGCAGGTTGACTGTGTTCAAGCTCTAAGGCTGCCACTCACCAGGTGGGTGACACAAGACAAGTTACTTCACCCCTTTTTGCCTCCATTCCTCATCCATAATATAGGATATAGTCCCTATTTCCTAGGGTTGTGGCCATTAAATGAATTACACATGTAAAACATGTAGAATAGGGCACATAGTGCATGCTTCATAAGTGCTGGCAGTTATTAGTATTAATGTGTCCTTTCTTGTGTTGTAACCTCTATTGTGTGCCTATGTGAAGATAGGTGTTTGTTCTGTGGGTTTTTTGTGCGTGGTTTTTGTAGGGTTTTTTTTTTTGTCTGTCTGTTCCATTGGTCTTTTCATTCCTGTGTTAATACTATAGTATTATTCTAGTGCTGTAATTTGATACATCTTAACCTGATGGTTTGGGTCTCTTCCTCCTCCTCTCCTGTTTTTCATAATTGCCCTAAGCTAGGGACCTTTTATATTTCCATACAAAGTTCCTCAGAGAAGTCCTGCTTTTGATTGGTATTACAATGAATTTATAGATGCTTTTGTTTTTTGCTTTTTTTGAGATAGGGTCTTGCTCTATCACCCAGGCTGGAGTGCAGTGGCAAGATTTCTGTTCACTGCAGCCTTGACTTCCTGGGCTCAAGCAATCCTCCTGCCTCAGCCCTCTGAGTAGCTGGGACTACAGGTGTGTGCCACCATGCCCGGCTAATTCTTGTATTTTTTGTAGAGACAGGGTTTTGCCATGATGCCCAGGCTGGTCTCAAACTCCTGGGCTCAAGTGATCCGCCTGCCTGGGCCTCCCAAAGTACTGGGATTACAGATGTAAGTCACCACGTCCGACCTATAGACTGCTTTTGTTAGAACTGAGGTCTTCGGGCTGGACGTGGTGGCTCATGCCTGTAATCCCAGTGCTTTGGGAGGCTGAGGCGGGCAGATCATGAGTTTGAGACCAGCCTGGCCAACATGGTGAAAGCCTGTCTCTACTAAAAATACAAAAAATTAGCCAGGGGTGGTGGCAGGCACCTGTAATCCCAGCTACTCGGGAGGCTGAGGCAGGAGAATCGTTTGAACCTGGGAGGAGGAGGGTGCAGTGACCTGAGACCACACTACTGCACTCCAGCCTAGGCAACAGAGCGAGACTCCATCTCAAAAAAAAAAAGAAAAGAAAGAAAGAACTGAGGTCTTCATAATGTTGGGTCAAGCCAGACCTGTCTTTCTAGGTCTTCTTTCATGTCCTACAATAGAGCTTTTCATTTTCCCTTTAAAATGTCTAATATGTTATTTTATTTATTTATTTTTTTAAGAGATGGAGTCTCGCTTTGTCACCCAGGCTGAAGTGCAGTGGTGCCATCTCAGCTCACTGAAACCTCTGCCTCAAGAGTTCTAGCAATTCTCCTGTCTCAGCCTCCGGAGTAGCTGGGACTACAGGCGCATGCCGCCACGCCCAGCTAATTTTTTGTATTTTAGTAGAGATGGGATTTCACTGTGTTGCCCAGGCAGGTCTCGGACTCCTGAGCTCAGGTAGTCCACCCACCTCAGCCTCCCAAAGTGCTGGGATTACAGACATGAGACACTGCACCTGGCCAATATGTAAAAGTTAACTCCTGGATATTTGATAGTTTTTCTGTAGGTTTTTTGCTTATTTTCTTTATATTTTGTAATTGATTATTGCTGGTATAGAAGAACACTATTGATATTTGTATATCTAATGACATTGGTAAACTCTTTATTTTCAACAGGTTGTCTGTCAATTTGCTTGTTTCCTGTGTAAATGATCACATCATCTGCCAGTAACAGTTTTGTTTGTTTTTTGAGATGGAGTCTCGCTCTGTTGCCCAGGCTAAAGTGCAGTGGCATGATCTCAGCTCCAACTTCTGCCTCTTGGGTTCATGTGATTCTCCTGCCTCAGCCTCCCAAATAGCTGGGATTACAGGTGTGTGCCACCATGCCCAACTGATTTTGTGTTTTTAGTAGAGATGGGGTTTCACCATGTTGGCCAGGCTGGTCTCGAACTCCTGTCCTCAAGCAGTCCTCTTGCCTTGGCCTCCCAAAGTGCTAGGATTACAGACATGAGCCACCATGCTTGGCCAAATAATTTCCTTTGTATCTGTGGTCTGTTCCCAGCCTACCATCTTCAGCGTTCGGAAACCGTTCTTTCTGCCTGGCCTGGACCCTTTACAGAACAATGTGGATACGCTTAATAACTACTCCCTAAGGCTTAATTACATCTTGGGCTTTTCTCTGCCTCCCCACCTTCTCTTCAGGCCGAGGTTGGATCTGCAATTTCTCCAGCGGTTCCTGCAGATACTGAAGGTTTTGTTTCCTTCTTGGTCATCACAGAATGCCTTGATGTTCCTGACCCTTTTGTGCCTGACCCTACTGGGTGAGTGAGTGAGCCCAGACTAGAGGAGAGAGGGAGCTCTGCTTTGGGGTCCCTTTCCATCTTTTTTTCTTTTTCCTGAGACGGAATTTCTCTCTTGTTGCCCCAGGCTGGAATGCAGTGGCACGATCTCAGCTCACTGCAACCTCTGCCTTCCTGGTTCAAGCAATTCTCCTGCCTCAGCCTCCCGAGTAGCTGGGATTACAAGCACCCATCACCACACCCGGCTAATCTTTGTATTTTTTAGTAGAGACGGGGTTTCACCATCTTGGCCAGGCTGATCTCGAACTCCTGACCTCAGGTGATCCACCCTCCTCAGCCTCCCAAAGTGGTGGGATTACAGTCGTGAGCCACTGTGCCCAGCCCCTTTTCATCTCTTTGGGGTGCTGATGAGACAGGGACTCAGGAAGAAGCCTCACTTCTTTTTTTTTTTTGAGACGGAGTCTCGCTCTGTCGCCCAGGTAGGAGTGCAGTGGCCAGATCTCAGCTCACTGCAAGCTCCGTCTCCCGGGTTCACGCCATTCTCCTGCCTCAGCCTCCCGAGTAGCTGGGACTACAGGCGCCTGCCATCTCGCCCGGCTAGTTTTTTTTTTGTATTTTAGTAGAGACGGGGTTTCACCGTGTTAGCCAGGATGGTCTCGATCTCCTGACCTTGTGATCCGCCCGTCTCGGCCTCCCAAAGTGCTGGGATTACAGGCTTGAGCCACCGCGCCCGGCAGAAGCCTCACTTCTTTTTAACCCCTCATCACTGATTTCTTACTCCTCTCCCTCCTTTCAGAGCAATTGGTGATCTACCAAGTTGGCTTGATCCCCAGTCAGTACTATGGTGTCCTGGGAAACAAAGACTTGGAAGGGTTTAAGACTCTGACATTCCTGGCTGTCATGCTCATTGTTCTGAACTCCACGGTAAGATCTTTCCCTCTCTGTGTCTCTCTTCCTCTCCAGTCCAGTGTGATTGTAATGCCTAGTGGGACTTAGCCTCCAGGAAGCAGGAAGCAAGCTGTAGGGGTGTGTTTCCTCCCTTTTCTGGGAACTAAAGGGATAGTTGCCCTTATTAAGCACATTAATCTTGCTATTGGCCCACGTGAAATTGATTCCTCAGATGTTTCAACTCCTGGGCCCAGGCCACAGGTTCTGGTTTAATTCAGCATTTAGCAGAACTGATCATTGCCCCTTTCCTTCCTAGAACTCTTGTCTCTGGCAGCTCATTAAAACTGGGCTCGGCAGCCAGAGCTGCTGCTCCTCCTCTGTGGGACCGAGGCTGTGACTTATCCTGGCACCATGTCACACCTCCCAGCCTTTGAACTGGTGCTTTCTTGCATAATGGCCCCCTCCCCTACCCCTCATTTAGTAGTGGGCTACTGCCTGCTCACTTTTCTTTTTTTTTTTTTTTTTTTTTTTTTTTTGAGACGGAGTCTGGCTCTGTCGCCCAAACTGGAGTGCAGTGGCCGGGTCTCAGCTCACTGCAAGCTCTGCCTTTCGGGTTCACGCCATTCTCCTGCCTCAGCCTTCCGAGTAGCTGGGACTATAGGCGTTCGCCACCTCGCCCGGCTAGTTTTTTGTATTTTTTTTTTAGTAGAGACGGAGTTTCACCGTGTTAGCCGGGATGGTCTCGATCTCCTGACCTTGTGATCCGCCCGTCTCGGCCTCCCAAAGTGCTGGGATTACAGGCTTGAGCCACCACGCCCGGCCAGCCTGCTCACTTTTCATCATCCCTCCGTTGTCACCTCTTTCAGGTCTTCCTCAGCTTTCTCCTTTGTGTCCCCTCCACCAAACTCTACCCTTTTTCTGTACTTAACTAATTCCTTGAGTCTACCTCTGCTGTAACACTCCTCACACCCTTGTAATTGTCTTCTGGCTAAACTGTGAGCTCATCATGTCCCTAGTGCTTAGCACATAGTTGCTCTGGAAGTGGTAAATGAGTCTGGCAGACTCAGGGCTCTGCCAGAACTCAAGCCTAATGCTCTCTGCCAGGCTGTGCCACCTGTTTTTTTTTGGGGGAAGCCACTTCTCGTCATACCATGGCCACTTTTGTTGGGGCTTCGTTCAGTAAGCACCTATGCATACAAATCTCTGTCCCAAGCTTGGGGGACAAAGGAGTAAGAACATAAATGGAATCGACAATATGGTCTCCAGTTTTCAGAAGCTCATCTACTCTCAAAATAAGACAGTGTAGAAAGAGGCTTGAGGGTCTTGCCTCTGGTGAACCCTTTAATGTTTGGTGAAGGAGGCCGGGCGTGGTGGCTCACGCCTGTAATCCCAGCACTTTGGGAGGCTGAGGCGGGCAGATCACCTGAGGTCAGGAATTCCAGACCAGCCTGACCAACATGGAGAAACCCCGTCTCTACGAAAAATACAAAATTGGCTGGGCATAGTGGCACCTGTCTGTAATCCCAGCTACTCGGGAGGGTGAGGCAGGAGAATCACTTGAAACTGGGAGGCGGAGGTTGTGGTGAGCCAAGATCACGCCATTGCACTCCAGCCTGGGCAACAAGAGTAAAACTCTGGCTCAAAAAAAAAAAAAAAAAAAATTTGGTGCAGGAATGAACACGTGAGTCAGTGAGTGAGGAAGGGAAAGTCTCATGACTTGATGATTTAAACAACAAAAGAGCTGAGTGGACAGAGTAATCATAGTTAGAGTAGGCTGAGATGGGTCAGTGGAGGCTCTTGCCAGCCATGAGCTTTGAGCTGAGATTTTCAGGAAGCCATCTCTCCCTTCTGCTTGCTTCCCCCACTGCACAGCTGAAGAGCTTTGATCAGTTCACCTGCAACCTGCTGTATGTGAGCTGGAGGAAGGACCTCACTGAGCACCTCCACTGCCTCTACTTCCGGGGCCGTGTGTACTACACCCTCAATGTGCTGCGGGATGACATCGATAACCCGTAGGTGCCCCAACTCAGTCCTTTCTACACTCTGTGTGGTCCTTTCCATCTGGCCTAGTCCTGGAGACTCCTGGCGGCAGACCCCATGGAGATGGTCTACAGTTGTTTTCAAATGCTACTGCCCAGAGTCATGGGGGAGGGTGCCCTGCAGAGGACCCCTGGAGAAGCTGCAGGGCTGCTAAAAAGAAGCCTGCCAGGTGCAGTGGCATGCACCTGTAGTCCCAACAACTTAGGAGGCTGAGGCAGGAGGATCACTTGAGTCCAGGAGTAGCGCACTGTGAGCACGCTTGGGAATAGCCACTGTGCTCTAGCCTAGGCAGCATAGCAGAAACCCCCATCTCTTAAAAAAAAATGTCAGGAGCAGCTTCCTTTTGTCCTTTTCATTTTTTATATCTTAGTCTTTCAGTAAGGCACCCTCTAAAGAAAATGTCCTCGCTAGAAAAACTAGCTCTTAGATTTTCATCAGTAAAAAAAATACCACTGTCCAGGACTCAGTCTAGGATTCAAATCCCCATTCTATCACCACTCAGCTTATAGCTCTTAAAGTCACCAAGCCCCAGGTTCCCCTTCTGTAAAATGAGGATATAATAGTTCCTATCTCAAAGGATGTAGTGAGGATGAAATGATATCATTCATGTAATGCACGTGTATGGTGCCTGACACATAGCAAGTGTTCCACTGTAAATTAGCTATTGTTAATTTACAGATGAGGAAGCTGAAGCCCAGAGATTGCAGGTGACTTGCCCAAGGTCACGTGGCTCATTGGGAATAGGAGTCAGTATGGCCCTCGTGGTGAGATGAGACATATGGGGTCTCTTTCACACCCTTCCCCTCACTCACCGCCTTCCTAGCAAGCACTTTGTTGCCTGGGATCCCTCTCAGCTCAAGCTGAGCTTTGGTGCAAAGATGCCTGGGAGGATGCTGCTGCTACCTAACTTCTAGGCCCCTTTCTGATGGCTATGGCTTCCATCCTGCCTTTGCCCCCTGAGTAGCTGGTACTA
>NC_045439.1:32242670-32273107 GCF_002776525.5 Piliocolobus tephrosceles
TTTTTTTTTTTTTTTTTGAGACGGAGTCTTGCTCTGTCACCCGGGCTGGAGTGCAGTGGCCGGATCTCAGCTCACTGCAAGCTCCGCCTCCCGGGTTTTACGCCATTCTCCTGCCTCAGCCTCTGGAGTAGCTGGGACTACAGGCGCCCGCCACCTCTCCCAGCTAGGTTTTTTTTTTTTGTATTTTTAGTAGAGACGGGATTTCACCGTGTTAGCCAGGATGGTCTCGATCTCCTGACCTCGTGATCCACCCGTCTCGGCCTCCCAAAGTGCTGGGATTACAGGCTTGAGCCACCGTTCCCGGCCAAGGGGATAGTTTTCTTCATCATCCAAAAAAAGCAGCTCATCTACCTTCAATTTTTTTTTTGGCTCTGCTCAGAGCTGGCTCAGGCACCTGGGTACTGGACCTTTTGGTACCCACTTTTTCAGGGCATTAACTGAGGCACCGTAAGATGCAACTTTCTAGAACCCTGCTGAAAGGCCCCAGGGTTTAGTTGCCCCTAGGCAACCAGCCTTGTCTGGTTCCCTCTTCCCACAGGGTCAGTGCTCACAGCACTGCGAGGCAAGGTCAGGAGCAGAGGTGATGTGAAAGTGTCTTGCTCTCTCCACCTTTGGGCCCATCTGCCTGGGTCCAGCTACTCTGTGTCGTTGGCTCCAGGGACCAGCGCATCAGCCAGGATGTGGAGCGATTCTGCCGGCAGCTCAGCAGCATGGCCAGCAAGCTGATCGTCTCCCCGTTCACCCTCGTCTACTATACTTACCAGTGCTTCCAAAGGTGAAGCCTCCCTCCTCCCCAGCCTGGTGTTTCCCCAGAGGGTCCTCAGCAATCCCAGGTCAAGGTCCAAGAGAAGCTTATTTTCCTTCTCTCCCACCTAAACCTTAGGGAGTCTTCCCATCCCATGTGCTCAGGCCCCTGCCCTTCCTTTGGCCCTGTGTTGTTGCAGTGTCACAGGTATCCTGGCTGTGACAGCTCATGCCAGATGCCCCCACATAGGAGCAGACGGCCCACTGGGCTACTCAGATGGAACAGGGGCTACCCGAAAGGGGACAGGAGTAAGGGCTGAGGCCTGTGGGGATAGGTGGCACCCCACACCCTCTCTCCCTCTCCCTGTATTTCAGCACAGGCTGGCTCGGGCCTGTGAGCATCTTCGGGTATTTCATCCTGGGGACCGTGGTGAACAAAACTTTGATGGGCCCCATTGTGACGAAGCTGATGCATCAGGAGAAGCTGGAGGGAGATTTTAGGTGTGTCCCCCTCACTTGAGGTTTCTGGGCTGGGGCATAATGGTTAAAGAAGGGGATGTGGAGTAAGACTGCCTAAGTTCAAATCCTAGCTGTGCCAGTTGCTAGCTGTGTGATCTTGGAGAGGTCTTTAACCTCTCCAGGCTTCAATGTTCTTGTCTCTAAAGTGGAAATGGTACCGTTGCCTACCAAGAGGATTGGGAGGATTAATGAGATCATACCTGAGAAGGACTGAGAACTGTGTCTGGCTTGCCATCACCATCATCATTGTCATCTCTTAGCCTTCTCACTGCCCTGGCGTAACCACCCTGTCTTGTATCAGTTGGGTGTAGCAGCCGATGGATCCAGCGCCTACCCTGTGCTTCTTGTCCCCCTCCTTCAGGCCAGGCCCTGGGAGAAGGAGATGCTGTGAGCAGGAATACCCCCGTCCTCTCTGCAGAAAGCTGAGGGGCAGCCCTGTCTCTGCAGAGCTCCTGCCACACCACCTAGCCCCGGGGTTTTCTACCCAGTAACAGTCCAGGAAAGGGTCAGACTGAGGCAGCCACAGTTTTCAGGCAGAGCCGGGCTCCACTTTGCAGGGGGGGTCTTCTTGATCCAGGACTCCAACAGGAGTGGGGCCAGTACTCCCTGTGGTCAGCACACATTTCCCTTTGGTCCACCCAGGTTCAAGCACATGCAGATTCGGGTGAATGCAGAGCCTGCCGCTTTCTACAGGTGAGTCTGGAGAGATGGTTCCCCTTCTGCCTTGCCAGAGCTGAGAGTGGAGAAGGAAAGATGAATCCTACAACTCTCCCACCACCACCGAGTTCAGGGGCTGAGTGTTGTCACACTTGGCTGTGACCCTCTCCCTCTACCTCCCCTGCCCTTGTCTGCCTTGTCCTTAGGTACAGGGGTTTGCTTCTAAAGCTGGTGGTTCCTTATTGTGGCCAGCTTTAGTCTTAGTGGCCTAGCGTAGGGCCTGAAATTGTCAAATGAATGAATGCCTCGTCCTCTTGCTGGTAACTAAGACATCCCTCTGCCTCTGCTCTTCTGTCTGTTAAGAAGCTTTCTTGCCAGTGCCTGAGGTCCAGGCCTGATCCTTTGTCTCTGTAGTGTGGGATGGAACGGGAGCTTCTCAGAAAACCAGGAGACCTCCTCACAATGCTGTCTCATGGAGCCAAGCGTCTGGTCTCCTGACGGCAGTAGCAGGAGCAGCAGCGGCATGAAATCCCATCTCTTCCCTCTGGGGCCAGCGCCAGTCCCTGTGCTCTGCCTTATGTGAGGCCTCTGAAATCAGCATTAGGATTGATAGTGTAGGCGGAGGTTTGCGGAGGTTTGCGTTTAAGTGGAAGCTACTGCTTGGCTCACCTGTAGTTGGGGTGGATCTGATAGCCCTGGGACCTTTGCTCCTTAGTCTCTGCTGCAGTTTGCAACCTCTACCACTTGAGGGCACCAAGAATACTGGGAATCTGCACTGGGGTGGGATTGTGAGGTGGGCAGGGCTGGGTGTGTAAAAAAATTGCTTTTGGAGGCTGGGCATGGTGGCTCACGCCTATAATCCCAGCGCTTTGGGAGGCTGAGGCAGGTGATTGCCTGAGGTGAAGAGTTCGAGACCAGCCTGGCCAACATACTGAAACCCTGTCTCTACTAAAAATACAAAAAGTTAGCTGGGCGTGGTGGTGGGCACCTGTATTCCCAGCTACTTGGGAGGCTGAGGCAGGAGAATCGCTTGAACCCGGGAGGTGGAGGTTGCAGTAAGCGGAGGTCCTGCCATTGCACTCCAGCCTGGGTGACAGAGCAAGACTCCATCCCCCCCAAAAAAAAATAAAGGAAAAGTTCTTTTGGATTCTGTAACCTCTGCTCATGAAGCTCTGGGGAATGCAGGTTAGTTCTTAGAGTTCCAGATGAGTTCTTCTGTGGCCTCTGTGCAAAATCTGAAATGCCCCCTCTCTCCTCCCTCCGCCTTTTCTGCCTTAGCGGATTTCTTCCCATCCTTGAAACCCCGGATCACCTCCTCTGGAGAGCCTTCCCAGACTCCCTTAATGGCTAAGCCTATCTGCTGCCATGGCCCTGAGGGCACACTTAGTACTCCTGATTCCAAATGATTTCTCATCTCTTTATTGCACTAGCTAACTAGTGCACTGCCTGGTACACCTAGTGACTGCTTTGTGTATGTTTATTTAACAATAGTTTTTATTTATTGAGGGCTCCTTATATTTATTGAGGGCTTGGCACTTTATATTTAGAAACTTTTAATTTTCACTCTAACTTATTACATAGGTATTAGTGGCTCCATTTTATAGATGAAAAAACTGAGGCTTGGAGCCTTAAGTAGCCTGCCTGTGTCACCCAGCTAGTAACTGGGTGAGGATTAGAGCCAGGATTTGAACCAGGTCTGCCCAACTCTAGAGTTTCTGTTCTTCACACAGACAATACTATAAGGCATGACTGAAGCTGTGAATGGGTGCTAGTGGTAGACAGAGCTTGAAACCAAGATCATTTGGATGGCCTTGGTTTCTAAAGAAGGGTGTGATATGGGACAGGGGGCCCCCCAACCTGGCAGAACCTCTTCAGCCCTGTGGACATCCCAGCCTTTCCTTGTCAGAGCTGGGCATGTGGAGCACATGAGGACAGACCGCAGGCTGCAGAGACTCCTTCAGACCCAGAGGGAGCTGATGTCCAAGGAGCTCTGGCTGTACAGTAGGCGAGGGGGCCCAGGGAAGTGGGAACCATGGGGTTGGACTGGTCTGCTTCCCTTCCCACACCTCTCTGCCTCCTGTCTGCAAGGATAAATATGCTGTGATGAAGGAATTCACCGGGGGCCGGGGGCTGTTGCCTTACTGTGAGTATCCTCAGGAGAATGAGGATCCAGGGAAGGCACGTGGCCCTATTTGGCATGCTGCTCCCCGTTTTAGGGTTGTGTCCCCTGCAGGGCATGTGGATGGTTCCTGGGTGTCTCACACATCTGTCTTCTACAGTCGGCATCAACACCTTTGACTATCTGGGCAGCATCCTGAGTTACGTTGTCATCGCAATCCCCATTTTCAGCGGGGTCTATGGAGACCTGAGTCCTGCAGAGCTTAGCACCCTGGTCAGCAAGGTGAGACTCCCTTTTGGTGACCCCTCATGCTCTCCCCCTCCGTCCTTTGGCCCAGTGCCTGTGGGCTGGAGTCGAGACCTGCTTGACCACTCCCCATCCTGTCCAGAATGCCTTTGTGTGCATCTACCTCATCAGCTGCTTCACCCAGCTCATCGACCTGTCCACGACGCTCTCGGATGTGGCTGGCTACACGCACAGGTGAGACTGGGTCCCACCCCTCTGGCTCCTGAGCAAAGTGTGTACTGCTGGAAGGAGTGGCTGAGTGAAAAAAGGAACAGAGACATACCATGTACTCGTGGGTGTGAGATAGGAAAAGGAATTCGCCTTCACCTGGCCCCCAGACCCTGCCTCAGATTTTCTTCTCTTGCTCAGGATTGGGCAGCTTCAGGAGACGCTGCTGGACATGTCCCTGAAGTCGCAGGACTGTGAGATCCTAGGCGAGAGCGAGTGGGGCTTGGACAAGTGAGTAGTGGGCTGGCAGAGCAGTAGTTGAGGCTGCAGGCTCTGGCATCACGTGGCTTGGGTTACCCTGGAGCCCTGCCCTTTCCCAGTGGGCAGCAGAGTTGTGAGGAGTAGATGGAAATGGAATGCCAGGCACATGTAAGTTCACAGTCGATGTTGCTATTCCGGCATCTGTTCTGTTAATTTACACCATTCCCCCCCGGCCAGTGGAAGCAAAGTACACACACCTTCTGCCTGAGATAACTGGAATCTGCAGTGTCCTCCTCTTCCTGTGCTTCCCCCTCCCACTGAGTCCTTTTCCTGCCCCTTTCCTTGGGGCATATCTGTCTTCGTTCTCCCACCTCACTTAGCCCCAGAGATGTCTGTATTCGTGTATCTGTGTGGATCTGTAATGTTTCTGTGCATTCAGGATTTGTTTGCTCTCCACACCTTCCTTGGGCAGATTACCTAACTGTTCTGTTTCTTCATGTCTGAAAAGGAGGTCATAATGGAACCTTCCTTCACTTGTTGTAAGGATTAGATATCATCATCCGTGGAAAGTGCTTGGACAGTGGCCACATCATAAGCTTTCAAAAATCAATCTGAATTCCAGGGCCTACACTCAACTTGCTTTTCTTAGGAGTTAATGCCTTAACTGTTGCTTCTGTTCCAAATGAAAGCTTCATGCAACCATGAGTTCAGAGGCTAGGCATAAAGGAGGGTCTGTAGGAAACTGGAATTGCTGTTCTGTGGGTTGCCAGGCATCCATGCAGAGCCTGAAACTCCAGAACCGTTTAGCTTTAACCACTCCCATTCTTGTTATTAGTACTCTGGTCATACTGTGACACCATGAAGACCCACCAGCATTAGAGTTAGATGAATACCGCTCTGTGACCTGGGCAGTTACTTAGCCACCTGACCCTTAGTGTCCTCATCTGTGATGATATTTGAGATTCATGGGTGTTAGACTGATTAAGATCAGTCCCATAAGGGGCTTTGTCCAGCCAGGCACAGAGTAGAAGTTCCACCCCTACCCCTGTATTAATGTGCTCAGGCTGCTGTGACAGAATACCACAAGCCGGGTAGCTTAAACACTAGAAATTAGTTTTTTCACAATTCCGGATGCTTAAGCGTCCACGATCAAGTTGTCAGCAGGGTTGGTTTCTTCTGAGGCCACTCCTTGGCTTGTAGATGGCCACCTTGTTGCTGTGTCCTCATGTGGCCTTTCCTCTGTATATGCATGCCCCTGCCACCTCTGTCTTCAAAGGACACCAGTCATAGTGGATTAGGGTCCCGCCCCAACAACTTCATGTTAACATCATCTCTTTTTTTTTTTTTTTTTTTTTTTTGAGACAGAGTCTAGCTCTGTAGCCCAGGCTAGAGTGCAGTGGCGGGATCTCAGCTCACTGCAAGCTCCGCCTCCCAGGTTTACGCCATTCTCCTGCCTCAGCCTCCCAAGTAGCTGGGACTACAGGCGCCCGCCACCTCGCCCGGCTAGTTTTTTGTATTTTTATTAGAGACGGGGTTTCACCGTGTTAGCCAGGATGTTCTCGATCTCCTGACCTCATGATCCACCCATCTCGGCCTCCCAAAGTGCTGGGATTACAGGCTTGAGCCACCGCGCCCGGCCAACATCATCTCTTTAAAGACCCTGCCTTCAGCTGGGCACAGAAGCTTCCACCTATAATCCCACCACTTTGGGAGGCTGAGGTGGGCGGATCACCTGAGGTCACAAGTTCAAGACCAGACTGGCCAACATAGCGAAACCCTGTGTCTACTAAAAATATGGACGCAGTGGTGGGCACCTGCAATCCAGCTACTGAGGAAGCTGGGACAGGAAAATCATTTGAACCGAGGAGGCGAAGGTTGCAGTGAGCCAAGATTGCACCACTGCACTCAAGCCTGGGTGACAAGAGCAAGAGTTTCTCTCAAAAAAAAAAGAAAAGACCCTGCCTCCAAATGCGGTTACATTCTGAGGCACTGGGGGCTGGGACTTCAGCATGTGATTTTGGGAGGATGCAAGTCAGCCCATAACAATCCACAGGTGGTGGTTCCCAGGAGCAGTGCCTCCCCCACAGCAATACTGACCCTGTCCATCTTCCTCACGCCCCGTGTCTTCTCTGACACAGAGCCTCAGGGTGGCCAGCGGCAG
The DNA here is from genome assembly GCF_002776525.5 of Piliocolobus tephrosceles. Taxonomy (NCBI): domain Eukaryota; kingdom Metazoa; phylum Chordata; class Mammalia; order Primates; family Cercopithecidae; genus Piliocolobus; species Piliocolobus tephrosceles. The sequence goes on from NC_045439.1 coordinate 32,249,585, forward strand.
AGCCAGCGGACACAGCGTTTCTCCTTGAGCAGGTCTCCATCTCTGCCCCTTCCTCTGACAAACCCCTAATCAAGGATCTGAGCCTAAAGATCTCCGAGGGACAGAGCCTGCTCATCACAGGCAACACGGGCACTGGCAAGACCTCCTTGCTCCGGGTTCTGGGTGGCCTCTGGACAAGTACACGGGGTGAGAGCCAGGCCCTCCGTGCCTCTGACCCAGCCTGGGCCCTAGGGGTGGAGTGAGGGCGGGGACAGTGTAGTAGAATCCATTCTTTTCTGTTGGGGAACGAGGAAGAGAGGAGACAGGCAGTTGCCTCTTCTGGGAGATCTCACAATGAAGGTTTCTGTGGGCTCTGCAGGCTCAGTGCAGATGCTGACGGACTTTGGGCCCCATGGGGTGCTATTCCTGCCACAAAAGCCATTCTTCACTGACGGGACCCTTCGGGAGCAGGTCAGCCTAGTTCAGGGGGCCCACTCCTCCCTCCTCAGCCCCACCCGTCCACAGCTGGGACCTTTGGCACTGTGACAGGTCTCAGGCCCTAGAGTCAGGGCAAAAGGTGAGGTAGTAAAGTGGCCCGGGCCTGGGACCTGCTGGCTCTAAGAACCTTGTATTCACATCCATGGATTGGGCCCACTACTCAGAGCAGCTCCTGAGGCAGGTAAATGGGGCAAGGACTCACGCCAGATATCCCACGCATAAACACCCGAGGTGGGTTTGTGGGGTCCCTGCCCTCAGGAGGCTGTTCGACTCTTCCCACTAAACACACTTCTGAAGGTTATAGGGACCTTGCCCTGCTGTCTGCGGGTCAGAGCCTCTCCCATCTGACCCAGGCCAGGCATTCCCACCTCTCCTCCTTGGGAGGTTCCAGTGGGTTCTGGAGGGAGGGTGGGCTGTGTGCAGCTCCATCTCTTGCTCGCCCTCCTCCTAGGCTGGTGTGGTTTTTTTCTTTTCTCAGGTGATATATCCCCTGAAGGAGGTCTACCCCGACTCAGGTGAGCTGGTCCTCCTTAGGTCATGTCCTCTCCTTCTGTCGCGGTTGTCCCTGCTCTACCTGACTGTGGCCTCACCTGTGCCCTTTGGGAGAGGCCCCAGCAAGGCCACTGATTCAAGAAAGAGGGACTCCTCTCCTCTTCCTTTGACTGTTCTGGGGTCTGCACCCAGATCTCACCTCATTCTGCCTTTCCATCCTTAAGGAGAGATGCCCATTGGGACAAGGGAAGTGATGCCTTCCTTCACCCACCCCTTCCCTTACCCAGGGCTGCAACCTGTGACTTCAGAGGCTTCACCCAGCATTCTGGGGCCCCCACCCCTGCCATGATCCATGATGTACCCTGTCTATTCTTTTTTTTTATTTTTTGAGATGCAGTTTCACTCTATCACCCAGACTGGAGTGCAGTGGTGTGATCTCAGCTCACTGCAACCTCCCGGGTTCAAGCAATTCTCCTGCCTCAGCCTCTTAAGTAGCTGGGACTACAGGTGCATGCCACCACGCCTGCCTAATTTTTGTATATTTAATAGAGACAGGGTTTCACCATGTTGGCCAGGGTGGTCTCCATCTCCTGACCTTGTGATCCACCCGCCTCGGCCTTCCAAAGTGCTGGGATTACAGGCCTGAGCCACTGTGCCCAGCCTTGCCCTGTCTGTTTTGACCAGCCAGGAGGCTCTGGCTTTTTACAGACGGCTTCTCTGTTGTGCAGGTTCTGCTGATGATGAGAGGATCTTGAGGTTCTTGGAATTGGCAGGCCTGGTAAGTGGGGGCAGGGACCCTCAGGACCCAAGCCCACCTGGGAGCACCAGCTACAGGTAGGCAGGTGCTGGCCCTGCTGTGCCTGGGCCCAGGACTGGAAGTCTGAACCTGGGGTGGAGAATGGGAGTATCAATTGACTGTGTGTGCTATTGGCCAGGTTTAGGCAGGAAGCAGGTAGTGCTCTCACTGGAGAATTTTAAAACAAGAATAGGACTGACAAAGGCAGTTTGCTTTTTTGTTATCACCATACTCCAGCAAGTCTAAACAGTGTCATTGGTAGAATATTCGTCTCTGGCTAGGGCAGACTGTCCCACAGCCTCCCACGTTGGTATGCCACTGGGGCATATATTTGTCTTAGAGATGTGTGTGTGTGCGCGCTGGGGAGTGAGGGAGGTTCCCCATGATGGCAGGTAGCAGGGCTGGCCATTTCATGGACATCGTGCCCTCTGGGTCTGTTACAGTCCAACTTGGTGGCAAGGACAGAGGGTCTGGACCAGCAGGTGGACTGGAACTGGTAAGAACAGAGCTTGGGAGCTTCAGAGATAGCGCCACCATAAAGACCATTGGTTTCAGGGTCCCTGTCAAGGAATGGAACGGCTTCTGACCCCAAAGTCCAGATGTTTGGCTGGTCAATCGGGTGCAAGTTTATGTCCTTGGGAACAGAGTTCTGCCTCACTCTGTGAGGGCTGTAGGCCTATGGTTGAAAGGGGAGGGGCTTCTATCTCCTGGGGCTCACCTCTGTACAGAGAAACGTCTTCCCACCCAGACCGTTCTAGGTAAAAGCTAAGCTATATCCTTCCTCCTCCAGCAGTCCTCTCCCCTCCCTTTCCTCAGGTATGATGTTCTGTCCCCAGGGGAGATGCAACGGCTCTCCTTTGCCCGACTCTTCTACCTGCAACCGAAGTACGCAGGTGAGGTCTGCCTTGTGGCTGCACATGCCATGTGTTGTCTGCACTCACGGGTGTAGCAGCATGTGTTCACAGGCACCCAGGCACATCTGTGCATGACTGGGCTTCTCCGAGTTCCCTGCTGGAGAGGACAGCAGGCCCTGCCTGTGTAAACAGTGCTTGGCATCTTCGGAGTAACACTGAATATGCTGTACTGCCTGCTCATAAGCTTTCTTTTCTTTTTTTTTTTTTTTGAGACAGAGTCTCACTCTGTCACCCAGGCTGGAGTACAGTGGCACAGTCATGGCTCAGTGCAGCCTGGGAATCCCAGGCTTGAGTGATCCTCCCACCTCAGCCTCCTGAGCAGCCGGGACTACAGGCATGTGCCACCACACCCTGCTAATTTTTTTATTTTTATTTTTGTAGAGACAGGGTCATGCTATGTTTTCCAGGCTGGTCTAGAGCTCCTAGACTCAGGCCATCCTCCCACATTGGCCTCCCAAAGTGCTGGGATTACAGGCATGAACCACCATGCCCAGCTCATAAGCTTTTTGCCTGGCAGCAGCTGGAGCCAAGAGCCAACCTTGAAGGGTTGTAATTTTATGCTCCTCTGGCTCCACCATCAAATGAATGTGCACCCATCCTCCTCTCCTGCCAAGCTGTGCCTGGCAGGGGGATGGGTGTGGACTTTTCCAAAGACTGACATTCTTGCAGGGGCTGGGACTCCCTGGATTGAATGGTCCCAGGAAGTGGCTGGTGCTTATCGGTAGAAGCTGAGAGATTTCATGCAGCTGCTCACAGGCGATTCCCTCACAGAGTCTGGCCCTCTGCTCCTCTGACCCATCCTTCTCCCTGAGGCAGGGCTTCTGGAAGCCAGAGCAGCTTTCAGCCTCCCCTGGGTCCCAGCTGGGGTTGAGTGTGGGTGGGAGGAGAGGCAGCGGCAGCAGAGGGCAGGGCTTTGATCTCTTCCTCCATGCTCTGCCCTCAGTGCTTGATGAAGCCACCAGTGCCCTGACAGAGGAGGTGGAGAATGAGCTCTATCGGATCGGCCAGCAGCTGGGGATGACGTTCATCAGTGTGGGACATCGGCAGAGCCTTGAGAAGGTACCTGTGCTCACAAGGATGGCCTAAGGAGGAGAGAGGACCCAAAGGCTGAGCCTGGCCAGAGCCAGAGGCCCCTCAAAACAGGGAGTAGCAGTAGCAGAGAGAACTGAGTGGCCTCCTGTGCCGGTGGCCAGGGCAACCTGATCTCTGTGTGGTGGTGGTCTCTTGTAGTTTCATTCCTTCGTTCTGAAACTCTGTGGAGGAGGAAGATGGGAGCTGATGAGAATCAAAGTGGAATGAAGTTCCAGCTTTTAGAAGGAGAGCCACACTCTGGAGGGTCGGCAGCCCTCAGGAGCGACCAGGAGGACTGGCGGGGAAGATCGAGCTCAGGTTCGCCACACAGGTCCGTGCAGGAGCCCTGGCGGTGTTGGTCTGAGCCCAGGTCTGGGTTTCTGTGGGGGACACTGAGTCTCCCAGTGTTCAGTCTCCCAGGACTCTGCTGCCTCAGCCAGCGCCTCCATATGCTTGAAGTGTTGATTACCTACAAATGATTTCAGATCGTGTTTGCTAAAGAGAAATCTGGAAGTGTGAGATCTATAAGAAATGACAGGTCAGGGTGGAAAGAGATCTCTTGGAGTCAAGAGATCTGGAAATCTTTTAATCAGTTATATTGTGCAGCAATAGATTTTTAACTTTAATTAACTGACCTTTAAGTTTTTTAAATAAGTTTTTTACAAAGAAAAGTTAAACATTAAAAAGAGTTACAGCTTTCTGTCTTCTCTATCATGGAATGATCTTTTTTATTGAATCTCCAGACTTGTATTTGAGAGTTTGGTGGGAAGGGAAGCATGCTCTGCTGTTGCCCAGGGTTTTTCACTTCTCCCTACATCTCCCTTTCCATTTATCAGTGTTGTGTGGTTAGAACCTGAACCACTAACCTCTAGGGACCTTTGGTCTGTCCTATTTTAACCCAAATGAAAGTAAATCCCTTTCCCCTTAGCCAAAATAAGGTTGGGGTTTTTTTTTTTTAAATAGTCTATATTGGGGAAAAACAACAACAAATTAAACAGACAAAACCCAGAAAGCAGGAAGCATGAGGTGGAGTTACTGTGCCCAAAGTCCTCACTCAGACCAGTGCCCCTCCAATTCAGTTGTCTACGTATTACCTCCCTCACTTTCATGATGTTTGCCAGGCTTCTGTACTTCTTGTACTTGAGTTACTTACTTTTTGTTTGTTGGTTGGTTTGTTTTGAGACGGAGTCTTGCTCTGTCACCCAGGCTGGAGTGCAGTGGCATGATCTCGGCTCACTACAAGCTCCACCTCCCGGGTTCATGCCATTCTCCTGGCTCAGTCTCCTGAGTAGCTGGGACTACAGGCGCCCGCCACCATGCAATTTTTTGTATTTTTAGTAGAGACGGGGTTTCACCGTGTTAGCCAGGATGGTTTTGATCTCCTGACCTCGTGATCCGTCCACCTCAGCCTCCCAAAGTGCTGGGATTACAGGCGTGAGCCACCGTGCCCGGCAAGTTAACTTAATATTTTTAAAAACAAACTTACCTTTTAAGTTTACATGGATTTTTAAGTGAAATTTTACACTTCACATAAATGGAAAGTAACTAAAAATAAATACAAGAAAAAACACCAATATTATTAAATTACAGCTAGATGCTGTTACCTGCATAGACTCTGGGCCTGAGGCTTGTTCTTTTTGTAAAACAGGGAGGTGAGGAGTTAGACAGACTGGCACTCAACTGAGATTTTTCTCCTTAATAAAATTAGAAAGATGGAGCAAGAATTGTATTTTCTCACTGTAAAATTTAGAATTATTTAACGCCGCCTTGGTACCACTTAAAAATGGCTTTATTACTGACTTGTTCAACTCCTAAGCCTTTTTCACAGGTTCTGCTGATGCTGCCAGGCTATTTTGTTTATTTTTATTATGTATGTATGTATTTATTTATTTATTTAGTTTTGAGACAGTGTCTCACATCTCACTATATAGCCTAGGCTGCAGTCTAGTGGCACAATCACAGCTCATTGCAGCCTTGACTTCCTGGGCTCCCGTGATCCTCCCACCACAGCCTCCCAAGTAGCTGGGACCACAGCAGGAGCTCCCATGCCCAGTGTCCAGATTATTTTGGAGACTAATTCATTCCTAACTCAAGGTCTTTGCATTTGCTGCTTCCTCTGCCTCTAACTGGTTCCCAGTGCTGTTCTGTTCTTTACACTCAGCCTTCTCCCTCACAGAAACTGCCCAAGAAAGCTACTCCTAGGGGCACACTCTGCACCTGCTTCCCTCCCTTATGTCAGAGATGGAGACTACTCAGCATTGTAGATGAGTCGATACAAACATGCATGGAGGAAAATCGGGTCTTGTGTCCTTCGTAGTACATTATGAACAAAATGTTTGTTTTAAATGCATTGTACATCAGCCAGGCAAACAGTTTCCCAAACTTAAGGCCCATTTTGGCCACCTAGGAATCTACAGTGACCCATGTGGATGAGACATAAAGATAGCCGTAGGTTTCCCATCACTCTTCTGGAGGCTCCTGGCTGTGGGACAGGCAGAAAAGCCATCTTTTGTCATCTTTATCCACTGTCAGCTTACCATGTCAATATGTGTCTAGTAAAGGCACCTCAAACCCAGCATGTCTCAAAATGAACTTAAGAGCTTCCTCTGGCCAGGTATGGTGGCTCATGCCTGTAATCCCAGCACTTTGGGAGGCCGAGGCGGGTGAATCACAAGGTCAGGAGATTGAAACTATCCTGGCCAACATGGTGAAACCCCATCTCTACTAAAAATACAAAAATTAGCTGGGTGTGGTGGCACATGCCTGTAATCCCAGGTACTTGGGAGGCTGACGCTAGAAAATCGCTTGAACCCAGGAGGCGGGGGTTGCAGTGAGCTGAGATCACGCCACTGCACTCCAGCCTGGTGCCAGAGCAAGATTCTGTCTCAAAAAAAAAGAGCTTTCCTCACTCACGCCTGTAATCCCAGCACTTTGGGAGGCCAGGGCGGGCAGATCACAAGGTCAGGAGTTCAAGACCAGCCTGGCCAATATAGTAGAACCCCATCTTTACTAAAAATGAAAAAGTTAGCCAGGCGTGGTAGCAGACATCTGTAGTCCCAGCTACTGGGGAGGCTGAGGCAGGAGAATCACTTGAACCCTGGAGGCGGAGGTTGCACTGAGCAGAGATTGTTCACGGCACTCCAGCCTGAGCAATAGAGCAAGACTCCGTCTCAAAAAAAAAAAAAAGCTTTCCTCAGAGCCTTTTCTGGCATCTCCTCTGATGGCAAGTGGCGCTACTCACTGTCCATCTGGATACATGAGTCAAAACTTTAGACTTAGCCTTGGTGCAGTAGGTCTAAAGTGTACTCTTATCTAGTGCATCACCAGGTACTGTCGATCTGACCACGTAAGTCAATCTTCCAGCCATTCACTTCTTTTACCTGCTTGAATCCTAGCTAGAAGCAGCTCAGAGGGAGCCAGAAAAATGAGAAAAATCACAAGGAGAATTGAGAAACAGGAGCCTGGACGGCAGCTGGACTCTGAAAAAAAGAAGTGTCAGGAGGCAGCCTGAGCCTGCCATGTGGGTAATGTTAGTACCCGGTGGCACAGCCGTTCTCTGGGCTATGGGGCAGCTCTTGAAAGTGAGGGTACTTTGATTTGCTGCACACCAACCATGTCTGAGGCACCATCTCAGTTCCAGGGTTACAGTGGGGAGCAAGATAGACCTGGCACCTCTGCTGGAGCTCGTGTGTTCCATGTGGTACATGGTGGGTCTGAAGACAGAAAACTGCAGGAAAACGCTTTGGGCTCAACTACAAGTGGAAAACATTTACAAAATCCTATGTCTGTTGTGATGCTGTAGGAGGTCTTCTTGAGCTGCCTCTAGAACTCAAGCATTCTAGCATTCCCCAAAATATCAAGTCAAATATAAAACCATGGAACACTATTACAGAATGTTACCAGATGGTTCATGAGTATGTAGGGAGTCCTAGTTCCTGCTGCAAAGCAGACCGTCTCTTTTTTTTTTTTCTTTGAGATAGAGTTTCACTCTTGTTGCCCAGATTGGAGTGCAATGGCGCACTCTCAGCTCACTGCAATCTCCGCCTCCCGGGTTCAAGCAATTCTCCCACCTCAGCCTCCCTAGTAGCTGGGATTACAGGCATGTGCCCCCATGCCCAGGTAATCTTTTGTTTTTGTCTTTTTTTTTTTTTTTGAGACGGAGTTGCTCTGTCCTCTAGGCTGGAGTGCAGTGGCGCAATCTCGAACTGCAAGCTCTGCCTCCCGAGTTCACGCCATTCTCCCGCCTCAGCCTCCCGAGTAGCTGGGACTACAGGCGTCCACCACCATGCCCAGCTAATTTTTTGTATTTTAGCAGAGATTTTTAGCATGTATATTTACCATGTTAGCCAGGATGGTCTCAATCTCCTGACCTCGTGATTCGCCCGCCTCGGCCTCCTAAAGTGCTGGGATTACAGGCATGAGTCACCACGCCTGGCCTTTTTTTTTTTTAAGTAGAGACAGGGTTTCACCATGTTGGCCAGGCTGGTGTCGAACTCCTGAACTCAGGCAATCCAACTGCCTCGGCCTCCCAAAGTGCTGGAATTACCAGCGTGAGCCACCGTGCCCGGCCTGCAAACCATCTTTTACATCCCCACTATCTTTTCCTCGGTTTCACTTCACTTCTTAAGCAGCGGCCTGTGTCTTCTCTCCCTCTCCTGTATGTCCCCTGCAATCCCTTTAACCCCTCCGAAAGAATTGGGTGCTGGAGAGGACAACTTGGATTCTGGGACAGATTATCTCAGGAAAGACCAGAGAGGATGGAAGTGATCTTAGCTTTTTTTTTTTTTTTTTTTTATTGAGACGGAGTCTCGCTCTGTCGCCCAGGCTGGAGTGCAGTGGCCGGATCTCAGCTCACTGCAAGCTCCGCCTCCGGGGTTTACGCCATTCTCCTGCCTCAGCCTCCCGAGTAGCTGGGACTACAGGTGCCCGCCACCTCGCCTGGCTAGTTTTTTGTGTTTTTTAGTAGAGACAGGGTGTCACTGTGTTAGCCAGGATGGTCTCGATCTCCTGACCTCGTGATCCGCCCGTCTCGGCCTCCCAAAGTGCTGGGATTACAGGCTTGAGCCACCGCGCCCGGCCAGCTTTTGAACAAAAATTCATGAATGCAACATCTGTGGGGCAGGCACTGCGAAACAGAAGTCCTCATACACAGCTGCCGCACGTCCCCCACGTCCAGCATTTTCCAGACATTTTTTCATTTATGTGTATGTGTATGTATGAGTGATGGGGTCTTTGTCATCCAAGCTGGAGTGTAGTAGCACAATCATAGCTCACTGCAGCCTCGACTTCCTGGGCTGAAGCAATTCTGCCTCAGCCTCCTAAGTAGCTGGAACTATAGGTGTGCACTACCATGCCCTGCTAAATTTTTTGTTTTTGGAGATGGGGTTTCACCACATTGCCCATGCTGGTCTTGAACTCCTGGGCCCGAGCAGTCCTCTTGCCTCAGCCTCCCAAAGTGCTGGAATTACAGGCGTGAGCCACCGTGCCCAGCCATTTTTTTTGTTTTCTTTGTAGGGATGGGGGTCTCACTATGTTGCCCAAGCTGGTCTTGAACTCCTGGGCTCAAGCAGTCCTTTTGCCTCAGCATCCCGAAGTGCTGGGATTACAGGCGTGAACCACTGTGCCCTGCCCATTTTTTCATTTAGTTGTCACCACAGACCTAGCAGCGAGGAAGGCTGCAGGGCCTGGGCTATCATTGATGGCCAGTTGAGAAGGAAGCAGAGTGGGAAAGGCTCTGAGCAGAGGAAGGAGGGAGGGAGATGCTTCTCATGGGCAGAGGATAAGGAGCCCCCACGAGACTCCAGCTGGTCACTCTGGTCATTTCGAGGGTGGCAGGGACTGGCAGGTCACACATAAGCCTCTGTTCCTGCCATAGGCCAGAGAGAGCTGTGCTCTGTGTTCTGCATCCGCAAGAGCTGAGCTTGTCAGTTCCAGGAAGCCGGAGAAACACAATACCAGCTAGTCTCTGTAAATGCTGCCTTTCTGGAAGCACTGTCCTGTTGGTGCCAGGAGCTCCTGGCTGATGCCATGCTTGGATTTTGGGACAATGCATGTTCCTGAGCTAATCCCTGGGACAGAGAGGACCCTGTGGAGGCACGTGTAATTGTTGGGACAGCCTGCCCTTGGAGAACAAGTCAGCTGAGAGGGGGCCAGTACCCTTGTGGGAGGCTGCAGCAGTGCCCTCCTAGGGGGTGGGGTAAAGCTTATCTAGGCCCTGGCCCTGGGCATCAAACAGGAGGACATGGGCTTGGGAACATTGACCTTGAGCCTCCAAGCAGGGTGAGGCTGGCCAGGGTGGGCCAGTGAATTTGTTCATCTGTAGGTAGGAAAGAGTCTTGAAGGTCGGAAGCCTCAGGAAAGGGTCAAGTTCAGGGCAGGACAGAGGGGTTCGTTTGTTTTTAGCTCCTGGCATTCAAGGAAATCTCTCAAGGCACTAGCTGAAAAGAGACCACACATGACAAGGATTACTGACTTTGCCAAAATAGTTCGGTAAAGTCACCAAACAAAGAGGCACCTACAGCCTTCAGCAATTAAAAGCAGCAAACTGGGGAAGGAGGAGAAACTGATTTCTAGGGTTGCCATATTACAGTATTCAAATGTCTAGTTTTCTTTTTTTTTTTTCTTGAGACAGAGTCTTGCTGTCTCCTAGGCTGGAGAGCAGTGGCGTGATCTCGGCTCCCTGCAACCTCTGCCTCCCAGATTCAAGCAATTCTCCTGCCTCAGCCTCCCGAGTAGCTGGGATTACAGGCGCATGCCACCATGCCCAGCTCATTTTTGTATTTTTAGTAAAGACGCGATTTCACCACGTTGCGCAGGCTAGTCTTGAACTCCTGACCTCAGGTGATCCGCCCACCTCAGCCTCCCAAAGTGCTGGGATTACAGGCGGGAGCCACTGTGCCCAGCCTTCAAATGTCTAGTTTTCAATAACAAGTAGAACCTCACAGATTATACAAAGAAATAAGAAATGATGGTCCATTCAAGAGGAAAAAAGTTAATTGACAGAACCTGTCTCTAAGGGAGCCTAGACATTTAAATATGCTCAAAGAGCTCAAGGAAAGCACGGGCAAAGAACTAAAGGAAACCAGAAAAATGATGTACAAACAAAATGAATATCAAGAAAGAGAAATTATAAAAAGGAATTCAGGCCGGGTGCGGTGGCTTATGCTTGAAATCATAGCATTTTGGGAGGCCGAGGTGGGTGGATCACCTGAGGTCAGGAGTTCGAGATCAGCCTGGCCAACATGGCGAAACCCCATCTCTACTAAAAATACAAGAAATTAGCCGGATGTGATGGGGGGCCCCTGTAATCCCAGCTACTTGGGAGGCTGAGGCAGGGGAATCGCTTGAACCCGGGTGGGCAGAGGTTGCAGTCAGCCGAGATCGTGCCACTTCACTACAGCCTGGACAGAAGAGCGAAACTCCATCTCAAAAAAAAAAAAAAAGGAATAAAGGAATTCAGTAGAGCTGGACTTGAAAAGTATAGCAACTAAAATAAAAAATTCACTAGAGGGGTTCTGCAGCCAATGAGAACAAGTGGAAGAAAAGAACCAGTGAAACTGAAGACAGGATGATTGAAAGTCTCCAGTCTAAGAAGCAGAATGAAAGAAAGTAAACAGAATCTAAGTGATTGTGAGACACCATCAAGTGGAACAACATCCTGAGACTGTGGGACTCTCCGGAGAAGAGAAGAGGAAGGGGAAGGAAGAATATTTCAGGAGGTAACAGCCAGAACTTCTTGAGAGTGAAAGGTAGAAAATATTTGCAAATCAGAAATCTGGTAAGAATCTAGTATCCTGATAAGATATAAATAACTCTATATAAAGAACTCTTACAACTCAACAAAAAAAAGACAATCCAATTTAAAAATGGATATTTCAGGGCCAGGCGCAGTGGCTCACGCCTGTAGTCCCAGCACTTTGGGAGGCCGAGGCGGGCGGGTCACGAGGTCAGGAGATTGAGACCATGGTGAAACCCCGTCTCTACTAAAAATACAAAAAATTGGCCAGGCGCAGTGGCGGGAGCCTGGAGTCCCAGCTACTCAGGAGGCTGAGGTAGGAGAATGGCGTGAACCCGGGAGTCGGAACTTGTAGTAAGTCGAGATCGTGCTACTGCACTCCAGCCTGGGCGACAGAGCGAGACTCCGTCTCAAAAAAAAAAAAAAAGGACATTTCTCCAAAGAAGATATATAAACGGCCAGCAAGCATACAAAAAAAGATGATCAACATCATTAGTCATGAGGGAAATGCAAATAAAAACCACAGTGAGATATTTCATACCCACTAGAGTGGCTATAATTTAAAAAACAGAAAATAACAAGTGCTGATGAGGAAATAGAAAATTAGGTCTGGGTGTGGTGGCTCACGTCTGTAATCCCAGCACTTTGGGAGGCCAAGGCAGGTGGGTCACCTGAGGTCAGGAGTTCGAGACCAGTCTGGCCAACATGGTGAAGCCCCATCTCTACTAAAAATACAAAAATTAGCACAGAGTGGTGGCACACATCTGTAGTCCCAGCTACCCGGGAGGCTGAGGCACGAGAATCACTTGCACCTGGGAGGCAGAGGTTGCAGTGAAGCCGATATCACACCACTGCACTCCAGCCTGAGCAACACAGCAAGACTCCATCTCAAAAAAAAAAAAGGTAAAGAAAAATTGGAACCTTTGTACATTACTGGCAGAAATATAAAATGGTGCAGCCACTATGGAAAACATTCTGGTAGTTCCTCAAAAAGTAAAATAACTACCATATGGCCTGACAGTTCCATTCAGGCATATCTCAAAAGAACCAAGGATGGGCACCCCAACCAATACTTGTATAGGAATGTTCATAACAGCACTATTCACAGCAACCATAAAGTGGAAACAGCTCAAAAATGTCCATCAACAGATGAACTGGCACTGTCTCTATCACTGGATTTGGTGCTGAAGCTGCTTCTAGCTCTGCAGCTGGCATTCATTCTGGCTTTAGCTTGGGGATGAGTGCTGTGGTGGGTGCTGGAGCTAGCTCCTTTGTAGCTGGTGCTGTATTGCTAGTGCTAGACTAGGTGCCAGAACTGTCTAGCTCTGGAGCTGGATCTAGGGCTGGTGCTAGAGCTGGAGCAGGCTGTAGCTTCAAAACTGCCATTGGAGCTGACTCTAGCTCTAGAGCTGACACCAAAGCTAAATATAGCTCTGTGGTTGGCGCCACAGCTGGCTCAAGCTCTGGAACAGGTGATGGAGCTAGATCTAGAGCTAGCACTGGCTTTAGCTCTGGAGGTAGTGCCAAAGATGGCACTTCAGCTGGCCTAGGCTCTGAAGCTGGTGCTAGAGCTGGCTCTAACTTCTCATCTGGTGCTGGAGCTAGTGATGTGGCTGGCTCTAGCTGTGCTCCTGGTGCTGGAGCTGGCATTAGCTCTGGACCTAGAACTTGCTTTAGTGCTAGCATTAGTGCTGAACCTGCTTCTGGCTCTGGAGCTGGCACTAGATCTGGCTATGGCTCACAAGTGGATGCCAGAGTTGGTGCTGGAGTAGGTGCAGAGCTCTCTGTAGCTCTGGAGCTGGAGCTAGTGCTGGTACTAGTGCTGACATTGGCATAGGAGCTGGAGCAGGCTCTAGCTTTCTAGCTGACTCCAACTTTAGAGCTGACTCTAGCTCTGGAGATAGCACTGGGTCTGGACCTGGCTCCCGAAGTTGAATGTAGCTCTGGAGTTGGCACAACAACTGGTTCTAGCTCAAGCTGGTGCTACAGCTGGCTCACTCTATAGTTTGTGCTGAAGCTGATGCTAGAGCTGACACTGGATCTGGCCCTAGCTCTGGACCTGGTATCAGAGCTGGCACTGGTGCTGGAAGAGGAGAAAGATTTGCCAGCATGATTGGATTCCATGTGCCTTTTCAAAGACAGAAAGCATCCCACTGCAGGCCAGACATGGTGGCTCATGCCTGTAATCCCAGCACTTTGGGAGGCCAAGACAGGTGGATCACTTGAGGTCAGCAGTTTGAAAACAGCCTGACCAACATGGTGAAACCCTGTCTCTACTAAAAATACAAAATTAGACATGGTGATGCACGCCTGTAGTCACAGCTACTGGAGAGGCTGAGGCAGGAGAATCACTTGAACCTGGGAGGTGGATGTTGCAGTGAGCTGAGATTGCACGACTGCACTCCAACCTGGGCAACCAGAGCGGAACTGCGTCTTAAAAAAAAAAAAAAACATCCTACTGCTTTAAGAGCAGTCCCAGCCAGGCGTGGTGGCTCACGCCTGTAATCTCAGCACTCTGGGAGGTCGAGGCGGGTGGATCACGAGGTCAGGAGTACGAGACCATCCTGGCCAACATGGTGAAACCCCATCTCTACTAAAAATACAAAAATTAGCTGGGCGTGGTGGTGGGCGCCTGTAGTCCCAGCTACTCAGGAGGCTGAGGCAGAAGAATCGCTTGAACCCAGGAGGCGGAGGTTGCAGTGAGCTGGGATTGCGCCACTACACTCCAGCCTGGGTGACAGACCAAGATTCCATCTCAAAAACAAAAAAAGGGGGCACTTCCAGCACAAGAACCGTGCCCCCAGCAAGTCTTCTCAGTCTGCAGCCCACCAAATGAGTGCTCCGAGCTTACTCTCTGCTCCTGTCCAACACCACTCGTCCCTGGGTGGCCCAACCCCAGGCCCCTCCCCACACATTCCCGCACACCCACCCTAGTCCTCTTCATCCTCTTGCTCTACCCCAGTGGTCCCTAGGTGCTTGAGCTGGGCAAGAAGTCAGGCCTAGCACTCCAGGTACCAAGCCGGCATGATGAGCTGAATGTAGCCACCAACAGCCTCAGGCAGGGAAAGTCTTGAGGCTGACAGAATTCTCCAGGCACTGGTCCAGACAGGAGCCCAGAATGAGGAGATGACGCTGGGACAGGTGTGTGAACAGTGGAGTCAGAGGCCTCGCCTTTCCTCCCATGCTATCCTCTTGTGGCACCCCCGCAGGGGTTTGGCTCCCATGTCTTCCCTTGCCCACTTCTACCCCAAACCCTAGTCCCAGTCTAGCTGTCCTGGCAGCAGCAGACCTGGTCACCAAACATGGGGCTAGCAAGGAGCCTTAGGCCTAGGGAGCTCTCAGTAAATGTCTGACCAGCCAGGTGCAGTGGCTCATGCCTGTAATCCCAGCATTTTGGGAGGCCGAGGTGGGCGGTTCACCTGAGGTCAGGAGTTCCAGACCAGCCTGACCAACATGGAGAAACCCTGTCTCTACTAAAAATACAAAATTAGCCAGGCATGGTGGTGCATGCCTATAATCCCAGCTATTCGGGAGGCTGAGGCAGGAGAATTGCTTGAACCAGGGAGATGGAGGTTGTGGTGAGCCAAGATTATGCCATTGCACTCCAGCCTGGACAACGAGAACAAAACTCCATCTCAAAAAAAAAAAAAGGTCTGACCAGTTCCCCAAGGCAGGCCTAGACAGTCTGGGGAAGACCCTCCCCATCTAGGGACACATGGGTCACCCTTGCCCTTCTGCTCAGGAGGTACCAGAGTGCCTCTTCCTGACTCCAGTCCTCCCAGCCCAGGCTGTCTGCTCACACACTGCTCACTCGTCTGTCCACATTCTTCTAATTTTTTTTTTTTAGACAGAGTCTCGTTGTGTTATTCATGCTGGAGTGCAGTGGCATCATCTGAGCTCACTGCAACCTCCGCCTCCCGGGTTCATGCGATTCTCTCACCTCAGCCTCCATGGTAGCTCAGATTACAGGCAGGCGCCACCACACCCAGCTTATTTTTGTATTTTTAGTAGAGACAGGATTTCACCATGTTGGCCAGGCTGGTCTCGAACTCCTCACCTCAAGTGATCCACTCACCTCGGCCTCCCAAAGTGCTTGGATTACAGGTGTGAGCCAGTGCACCCAGCCAGTCTGCCCACATTCTTGACATCTGTCTCTACTCACTAGCCACACTGCAGCTTCCAGAGAAGAGTGAGCCTGGCCCCCAGCTTTGCCAGGGATGGTCAGATGGGTGGGCACCTTCCAGTCCTAGCATGGCCACAGAGTACACTCCTACCATCTGTCTCCCACTTCCAGTGGAAAAGATGATGCTGTCCCAGGGGACCTGGCACCAGCCCACCAAGCTCAACCACAGCCCTCTCTGCACCCCACCAGGCAGACAGAACAATCAGAGAAGTCTGGCTTCCCTTTAGTTCCAGACTGGGGAGGCCATCATCACACCCCTCTAATCCTGATGTACCATGGCCAGGGAGCCACATGCAGCCAGTGGCCTCACAGGGCTATGGTTAACTCTGGACACACATCCACTATGCAGTCACGGACTAATATAGGCAGAAGCCCAGAAGGCTCTCTGGCTGATAGCTCTGCCTTCTGTTACTCAGTTGGAAGTATGCTAAGTCATCAGCATACTTCCACTTCACCCAGTCTCCTGGGGAGGATCAAAACCAAATCCTACTGTCTATTTTAGCACCTGGTTTTAGCCTCAGTTTTCTGGAATAACTATACCCTGCCCCCACCACTGTAAGTTGATTGTGTTTGAAATCTAGACTGCTATACCCCCAACACCTAGAAGAGTAGACACTCTAGTGTCCATGCTGATAAATCCTTGGTTAGGGTTCTAGCACATGCTGCCTTTATTAAAAATTGCCCCGAACCCGTTTACAAAAGCAGTAGCTAGTGCAAGGGTGTGTGGCTTATAATGGGGGCAGGCTGGATTTGAAACTAGAGAAAGCCTAATTCTTTCTTATTTCAAAGGTTCATTCCAGGGGTATGAGTGAGGTATTAGCTACACGTGCTTGGGGACATCAAAGTACCCTGGAACCCTCCAGTCAGAGAAAAGGGGTCTGGGAAGTCTTTCATGCCAGTATATTCAAAATGTATCTGTGGCCGGGCACAGTGGCTCATGCCTGTAATCCCAGCACTTTGGGAGCTAAGACAGGAGAATTGCTTGAGGCCAAGAGTTCAAGACCAGTCTGGACAACATATTAAGCTACAAAACATTTTAAGTGTTTTTTTCCCTGCAAAAAATTTTAAAATTAGCTGGCTGTGGTGGCACACACCTGTAGTCCCAGCTACTTGGCAGGGCTGAGGTGAGAGGATCACTTGAGCCTGGGAGATTGAGGCTGCAGTAAGCCTCATCACACCACTGCACTACAGCCTGAGCAACAGTACAAGACCCTCTCTCAAAAAAATAGTAAAATTCAATGTAAAAGTTAAAAAACATAATAATAAAGTGCAACTGTAAGCACTACACAATGTGTTTTCCCAACTCTGTCCCCTGAGAAGGCCTAGAAGCAATTGTACCACAATAACAGTAAGCATAGCTGGTGTCCAGATTTTGGTACCTAAGTACCATTCTCCACTAAAAAGCCAGACAAGAGGCACCAACAGATGTTAAAACTAGTGGATTAAAGTTTGATAAGGAATAAGATATTTATATAGTCTCAAAGCATCATCCCACAAAATACTTGTTAATAAGTACATGATACTCATTAACTTCACAATGGAAAAACCTGGCAGGTACTATCTTTTTTTGTTTTTGTTTTGAGGCAGGGTTTCACTCCCATTACCCAGGCTAGAGTGCAATGGCACAATCTTGGCTTACTGCAACCTCCACCTCCTGGGCTCAAGCGATTCTCCTGCCTCAGCCTCCCAAGTAACTGGGACTACAGGCACACATCACTGCACCCAGCTAGTTTTTGTATTTTTTGTAGAGACAGAGTTTTGCCATGTTGCCCAGGGTGGTCTTGAACTCTTGAGCTCAAGCCATCTGCCCCACCTTGGCCTCCCAAAGTCCTGGTATTACAGGCATGAGCTACTGCACCTGGCTAGCAGGTACCATCTTAATTGAATAATAAATATTAACATCATCAGTAATGGAACAACATGGTGTGCTTCCTGATATATGATGCACTGAGAACAGAGAACCAGTTCCATGGAATTTTCTCCAAAAATTCAGATTCAGGTATGCAACCTGAGTCTTATGAGGAAATATCAAAACCCAAATTAAGGACATTCTATCAAGTAATTGACCTGAAATCATCAAGAACGTCAAGGTCATAGAAGGCAGTTCCAAATTGGAGACTATAGAGACTTGGTCAGTCAATTCAGCATGCAGTCCTGGATCGGATCACAGTTGATAAAGGACATTTTTGAATGATCAAGGTTCTGTGGATTAGTTGATAGTATTTAATACACTTGTGGACAAATCAATGTCAATTTCTTGATTTTATTGGTTGCATTTGGTTATGTGGGAGAGTATCCTCATTTTAAGGAAATATACACTGAAGTATTAAATGGTAATGGGGTATCAGGTCCCCAACTTACTATCAAATGGTTTAGAAAAAAAATGCAAAAATAGGCAGGGCAAGGTGGGTCATGCCTGTAATCCCAGCACTTTGGGAGGCCAAGGTGGGAGGATCACTTGAGCCCAGGAGTTTGAGACCAGCCTGGGCAACATAGTGAGACCCTGTCTCTACAAAAAAATTTCTTAAATATTATCTGGGCATGGTGGTGCACGTCTATAGTCCTAGGTACTTGGGAGGCTGAGGTGAGAGGATCATTTGAACCCAGGAGGCTGAGGCCACAGTGAGCCATGATCACACCACTGCACTCCAGCCTGAGGTGACAGAGGAAGACCCTGTCTCAAAAAAAAAAAAAAAAGTAAAAATAGATATACAAAGTGAATAATAAAAAAATGTAGTGAATTAGATTTTAGGTTTTGTTTTTGTTTTGAGATAGAGTTTCACTCTTGTTGTCCAGGCTGAAGTGCAATGACACGATCTCGGCTCACTGCAACCTCTGTTTCCCGGGTTCGAGCAATTCTCCTGCCTCAGCCTCCCTAGTAGTTGGGATTACAGGCATGCGCCCTCACGTCCAGCTAATTTTGTATTTTTAGTAGAGATAGGGTTTCTCCATGTTGGTCAGGCTGGTCTGGAACTCTCGACTTCAGGTGATCTGCCCTCCTTGGCCTCTCAAAGTGCTGGGATTACAGGCGTGAGCCACCACGACCGGCTAAGAGTTTTTTTGTTGTTGCTATTGTTGAGACAAGAGTCTCACTCTGTCTCCGAGGCTGGAGTGCGGTGGCACCATCTTGGCTCACTGCAGCCTCCACCTCCTAGGTTCCAGGGATCCTCCTACTTCAGCCTCCCGAGTAGCTGGGACTATAGGCATGCGCCACTACGCCCAACTAATTTTTTTATTTTTAGTAGAGACGGGGTTTCACCATGTTGGCCAGGCTGGTCTCGAACTCCTGACCTCAAGTGATCCACCCGCCTCAGCCTCCCAAAGTGCTGAGATTACAGGTGTGAGTCACTTCACCTGACGAGTATTTTTTAAAGTACTGCTAAAAGAGTAAATCCTTCCCTTTATTTCTACCTAACTCCCTGGCTATCCTACCAACTGTATGGTCTGTGTGCCTGTGGGAGAACTTCCATTCTTCCAGCTGTCATTGCACCCAGCCTGGCACAAAAGACTGGAAGAAAATACATTTAATATTTTCAGCTGGGCGCTTGAATCTGGGAGGCAGAGGCTGCAGTGAGCCGAGATCGCGCCACTGCACTCCAGCCTGGGCGACAGAGCGAGGCTCCATCTCAGAAAAAAAAAAGAAAAAAAAAAAAATTCAATCCTAACCACTCACTCACTCCTCCAGTGCTTACTTGACACCTCTGAAGGTAGAGGGCAGAGATGAAGAGGAAGGTGCCAGTTACAGGAGAGACGCAGAACCATGGCCCAGGAAGGCTAAACGTTCAGTTCAGAGACCGCAGAGAGTTTTTGGAAGCCTCTTCGCAAGAAGGGATTAATAAGAACCAGGCAAAACAAATCCAAACAGATAACTGATGTCAGGACCAGGGGAAATGTCCCAGCAGGGAACTGAGTGGGGCAGTGACCACCAGCCATAGAGAAGGATACCAAAAAGCCAAAGGCTTAAGAGGTAACATGTTATTCCCATTTCGCAGCCCTTTATAGTTTACAAAGGAGCTTCTAGGACAATGGTGGAGTGGGCTGGTAAACAATTCTGATTAAGAACACCTAGAGGTGGGCCGGGCGCGGTGGCTCAAGCCTGTAATCCCAGCACTTTGGGAGGCCGAGACGGGCGGATCACGAGGTCAGGAGATCGAGACCATCCTGGTTAAAACGGTGAAACCCCGTCTCTACTAAAAAATACAAAAAACGAGCCGGGCGAGGTGGCGGCGCCTATAGTCCCAGCTACTCGGGAGGCTGAGGCAGGAGAATGGCGGGAACCCGGGAGGCGGGGCTTGCAGTGAGCTGAGATCCGGCCACTGCACTCCAGCCTGGGGGAAAGAAAAAAACCCCTCCCCCAAAAAAAAAAAAAAAAAAAAAAAAAAGAACACCTAGAGGTGAATAAAATATAACAAAAACAAGTTTTATGCATGACTGGAATAGGAAACAAGAAAGGGAATCCCAGGTATGACAGTCAGAGTCGGATGGTGACTATTGACTAGGACTTGCATTTTATTTATTTATGAGATGGGATCTTGCTATGTTGCCCAGGCTGGAGTACAGTGGTGCAATCATGGCTTACTGCAGCTTCAACCTCCTAGGTTCAAGTGATTTTGTTATTTTGGGGGTTTTTTGGTGGATTTGGAGCTTTGCTCTGTTGCTCAGGCTTCTGTCAAACTCCAAGTCTCAAGTGATCCACCCGCTTTGGCCTCCCAAAGTGCTAGGATAACAGGTGTGAGCCACCCTGCCCAACCCTTAGGACTTGCATTTTATTTTTTCATTTTATTTTAATTAATTTTTTTTTTTGAGATGGAGTCTCACTCTGCCACCCAGGCTGGAGTGCAGTGGTATGATCTTGGCTCACTGCGACCTCCGCCTCCCAGGTTTAAGCAATTCTCCTGCCTCAGCCTCCCCAGTAGCTGGGATTACAGGCACCCACCACCATGCCTGGTTAATTTTTTGTATTTTTAGTAGAGATGGGGTTTCACCATGTTGATCCAGTTGGTCTTGAACTCCTGACCTCAGGTGATCCACCCGCCTCAGCCTCCCAAAGTGCTGGGATTACAGGGTGAGCCACCATGCCTGGCCGGGACTTGCATTTTAAATGTGCATGTGGAGACAGAAGAGCCGACCTCATGATGAGGACTGGAAAGGACACTGATGCAATGCAAGTATTTGCACAGAAAAAGAGAAGGAGAAAAGCTCGTTGTGGTCAGTAACAAAACACACAAGCAAACAGTATATCATGAAGAGTAAAAAATGCAACAAACAAAAAGCAGAATTACAAGGCAAAATTGGCAAATCCACAAAGCAGAAGATTTTAAACTCTAATTTCCCAAAATTAGAAAAAACATGTTTAATCACAAATGGAATATTTATGAAAATTAACCACATACTAGCCCTAACCAAGTCTCGATATATCCAAAGAGCAAGATGATGAACCGTGATCTCTGATCATAGTGTAATAAAATTAGACTGAGCACAGTGGCTCACGCCTGTAATCCCAGCACTTTGGAAGGCCGAGGTGGGTGAATCACCCGAGGTCAGGAGTTCAAGACTAGCCTGACGAACGTGACAAAACCCTTCTCTACTAAAAATACAAAAATCAGCCAAGCGAGATGGCACGTGCCTGTACTCTCAGCTATTTGGGAGGCTGAGGCAGGAGGATCCTTTGAACCCAGGAGGCAGAGGTTGCAGTGAGCTGAGATGGTGCCACTACACTCTAGCCTGGGGAACAGAGTGAAACTCTTTCTCAAAAAAAAAAAAAAATTAGCTGGGCGAGGTGGCTCACACTTGTAATCTCAGCACTTTGGGAGGCTGAGGTGGGCGGATCACCTGAGGTCGGGAGTTCAAGACTAACCTGGCCAACATGGTGAAACCCCATCTCCACTAAAAATACAAAAATTAGCTGGGCGTGGTGGCGGGCGCCTGTAATCCCAGCTACTGGGGAGGCTGAGGCATGAGAATCACTTGAACCTGGGAGGCGGAGGTTGCAGTGAGCTGAGATCATGCCACTGCACTCCAACCTGGGTGACAGAGTGAGACTCTGTCTCCAAAAAAAAAAAAAAAAAAAAAATTAGAAGGCAATAATAGAAAGAATCACTTCCCTCACAAAAATCCTAGAGCTTGGAAATTTCAAAACATTCAGAAGCTTAAAAATGGAATTTAATAAATATGTGAAACTGAAAATAAGTGAAAACTCTGTGCAGTCTTTTGGGATGCAACTCTAATAAAAACGACATGTATGCTTTTTAAGATCAGGCGCTGTGGTTCACAGCTGTAATCCCAGCACTTTGGGAGGCCGAGGAAGGAAGATCGCTTGAGCTCAGGAGTTCAAGACCAGCCTGGGCAACATGGTGAAACCCTGTCTCTACTGAAAAAAATACAAAAATTAGCCAGGCATGGTTGTGCACACCTGTGATCCCAGCTACTGGTCAGGCTGAAGTGGGAGAATCACTTGAGCCTGGGAGATGGAGGTTGCAGTGAGCCGTGTTCACGCCACTGCACTGCAGCCTAGGTGACAAAGCAAGACCATCTCAAAAAAAAAAAAAAAAAACCCCAAAAAAAAGCACGTGTGATTTTTAATGTCTGAGATAAGTGTTTAAGAAGTTAGCAAAAGCCCACTTTCCCCAAAAAAAGATACAAGGTAGGAAAAAGTTTTTAAACAACAGCAAAATAAAACTGACTCAAGAGGAAATAAAGTTTAGTGCAAACTATCTCATCTCATTGGGCTTTACAACAGCGCTGTGCAGGACTGTTAGGACTGTAGTTTTATGCCTGAGCGTACCAATACTTGAGGAAGTTAAGAGAGTAGTAAAGGCCAGACACGGTGGCTCACGCCTGTAATCCTAGCACTTTGGGAGGCTAAGGCAGACAGATTGCCTGGACTCAAGAGTTCAAGACCAGCCTGGGCAACACGGTGAAACCTCATCTCTACTAAAATATGTAGTGGCATGCACCTGTAGTCCAGCTACTCAGGAGGCTGAGGCAGGACAATTGCTTGAACCCGGGAGGCAGAGGTTGCAGTGAGCTGAGATCGTGCCACTGCACTCCAGCCTGGGTGACAGCGACACTCCGTCTCCAAAACAAAAAAAGAGTAGTAGAGACTGCACTTAAACTCAGGTCTTCTAGATCCATTCTGATGTTCTTTCTATTTTTAGCTCACACTCTAATCATCACGGGTTGCCCTCCCTGGGCCGTGGAACCTTGCACCTATCTGTATAGGAATGGCCCCGAATGAGGGAGGACTATTGGGAAGTCTTCACCTTTCATGGTACTCTGCCCCTCCCTTCCTAAAAGCTTGTGCTTTCTGCATGGAAACCATGCACGGACTGACTCCTGAATCACAGGACATTGTGGGAGACAGAAATGTGGGGTGGAGGAGAAAGAGGCGCTCCTGTTAGAGAATGCTGTTGTCCTTTGGTCCTTTGAACATCCTCCTATATCTGTTGCTGTTAAGCTCAGCACTTGTCTTAATCTTTCCTTTCCTTTTTTTTTTTTTCTTTTTTTTTTTGTTTGTTTTTGAGACAGAGTCTCCCTGTGTTGCCCAGGCTGGTCTCAAACTCCTGAGCTCCAGGGATCCTCCCACCTCAGCCTCCCAGAGGACTGGAATTACAGTCGTGAGTCACCATGCCCAACCTTAATGTTTTCTCTTTCTTTCTTTCTTTCTCTTTCTTTCTTTCTTTCTCTTCCTTCCTTCCTTCCTTTCTTTCCTTCCTTCCTTTTTCTTTTCTTCCTTTCCTTCTTTCCTTCCTTTCCTTCCTTCCCTCCCTCCCTTCCTTCTTTCCTTCTTTTCCTTCCTTCCCTCCCTCCCTTCCTTCCTTCCTTCCTTCCTTCCTTCCTTCCTTCCTTCCTTCCT
>NC_045439.1:32273117-32286676 GCF_002776525.5 Piliocolobus tephrosceles
CCTTCCTTCCTTCCTTCCTTCCTTCCTTCCTTCCTTCCTTCCTTCCTCCCTCCCTTCCTTCCTCCCTCCTTCCTTCCTTCCTTCTTTTCTTCTTTCTTTTTTCACAGTCTTGTTCTGTCACCCAGGCTGGAGTGCAGTGGCACAATCTCAGCTCGCTGCAACCTCCATCTCCCGGGTTCAAGTGATTCTCCAGCCCCAGCCTCGCAGGTAACTGGGACTACAGGCGCACACCACCACACCTGGCTATTTTTTGTATTTTCTAGAAGAGACAGGGTTTCACCATGTTGGCCAGGCTGGTCTCGAACTCCTGGGCTAAAATGATCCACCCGCCTCAGCCTCCCGAAGTGCTGGGATTACAGGTGTGAGCCACTGGTCCCAGCCCAGCTTTAATATTTTCTTGTTCATAAATATATCCATCAATCTAATTCCTGTGTAATCGTCTCTCTGATGGCTGCGAAGCTCTTTGTTGGCTGAGCATGGATTTGCCTTTTAATAATTTGTTTCTGCATCTGAGCAGGTAAAACTTGCTCTGGTCTACCCTCACTGAGGCTGTGTGGAGGAAATAGTGAATGTTTCCTCCTCTTCCCTCTCACCTCTGAGCCCACTATTGTCCCCCTGGTCAACCACCTTTTCTCTGGCCTCAGCACCAAGCAAAGAGGTGAGTGAATATCAGCCTGGTGAGCAGCTTAAGCAATTCTGCAGCTGAACGGAAGGCCACCACCTCAATCTTTTTTTTTTTTTTTTTTTTTTGAGACGGAGTCTCGCTCTGTTGCCCAGGCTGGAGTGCAGTGGCGTGATCTGGGCTCACTGCAAGCTCTGCCTCCCGGGTTCACGCCATTCTCCTGCCTCAGCCTCCTGAGTAGCTGGGACTACAGGCGCCCGCCACCTCGCCCGGCTAGTTTTTGTATTTTTAGTAGAGACGGGGTTTCACCGTGTTAGCCAGGACGGTCTCGATCTCCTGACCTCGTGATCCGCCCATCTCGGCCTCCCAAAGTGCTGGGATTACAGGCTTGAGCCACCGCGCCCGGCCAGCTACCTCCTCATTCTTTGACCCCTTCCTGTGACAGAGACTCCCTGAGGTCCGCAGCCTGGCTCTGCCTCATGAGAAACAGAGCCATGCAGATAAATGGGAGGAGGTCCTTGGCTCACAGGTGAGGAGCAGGGGAGGGGAGGAGGCCAACCAATCAATGAAAATAGTCAGCATTGGGAGGGATTGATCTGGAGTGAGGAATTAATAGAGCAAATCACTGCTGGGCCTGCTCCGCTGTGACTAAGCAGAGGCTTGCCTGACTTCATTGCTGCCTGAGTTGAGCAGCAGCCAGGCAGGAGGTGGGGACAACAGGGAGACCTGAAGAAGAAATGGGAGGCAGGAAGCTCCAGGAGACAGGGCCAGCCAGGGCCAGGAGCTCTTGACCCCAGCTTGGTTCCCCAGAGGGTGGGTCTTGGGGGCCTGGGGGACCAACTGGGGTACTTGGTAAATGGCGCCCTGGGGGGTCAGAGACAGGGAGAGAGGGGGCCCTGGCACTTGTTCCAACCCAAAGAAGCCCTCTGTTGTTTTCCCTCTAGAAAACAAACTAGTTTGTTTTTAAAAAATAAACTTTTTTTTTTTTTTGAGACGGAGTCTTACTCCATCATTCAGGCTGGAGTGCAGTGGCATGATCTTGGCTCACTACAACCTCTGCCTCCTAGGTTCAAGGGATTCTCCCACCTCAGCCTCCCAAGTAATTGGGATTACAGGCGTCTGCCACCATGCCCTGCTAATTTTTGTATTTTTAGTAGAGATGGGGTTTTGCCATGTTGCCCAGGCTGGTCTTGAACTCCTGACCTCAAATGATCCACCTGTTTCAGCCTTCCAGAGTGCTGGGATTACAGGCGTGAACTGCCACACCTGGCCTAAAAGTAAGCTTTATTTTTACAAGTTTAGATTTACAAAAAAAAAATTGTGAAGATAGTACAGAGTTCCCAGGTGCATAGTACAGAGACCTCGTAACCCCCTGCTGTGGTTTGACTGTGTTCCTCCGAGGTCATGTATTGGAAACGCAATCCCCAATGCGAATGTGTTAGGGAGGTGGGGCCTAATAGCTGATTAGGTCATAAGGGAGAATGGATTAACATTTCCATGGTAGTGGGCCTGTTATAAAAGCAAAGTTGGCCCCCTCTTGTTCTCTAACACATGCTCTTGTGCCCTTTTACCTCCCACCATGTTATGAAGCAGCAAGAAGACCCTCACCAGATGTAGTCCCTCAACCTTGGACTTTCAAGCCTCCCGAACTGCAGAACTGTAAAAAAGAAATTTCTTTTCTTCTCTCTCTCTTTTTTTTTTTTTGAAATGGGGTCTGGCTCTATTGCCGAGGCTAGAGTGCAGTGGTGCAATCTTGGCTGATTGCAACCTCCACCTCCCAAGCTCAAGTCTTGTGCCTCAGCCTCCTGAGTAGCTGGGACTATAGGCATATGCCACCACGCCAAGCTAATTTTTGTATTTTTCCTAGAAATGGGGTTTCACCATGTTGGTCAGGCTAGTCTCAAACTCCTGGCCACAAGTGATCCACCCACCTCAGCCTCCCAAAGTGCTGGGATTACAGGCGTGAGCCACCACACCAGTCTCTCTTTTCTTTTTTTTTTTTTGAGATGGAGTCTCACTCTGTCGCCCAGGCTGGAGTGCAGTGGCCAGATCTCAGCTCACTGCAAGCTCCGCCTCCCGGGTTCATGCCATTCTCCTGCCTCAGCCTCCCGAGTAGCTGGGACTACAGGCGCCCGGCACCTCGCCCAGCTAATTTTTTGTATTTTTTTAGTAGAGACGGGGTTTCACCATGTTAGCCAGGATGGTCTCGATCTCCTGACTTTGTGATCCACCCATCTCGGCCTCCCAAAGTGTTGAGATTACAGGCTTGAGCCACCGCTCCCGGCCTCTCTTTTCTTTATAAATTACTCAGTCCATAGTATTCTGTTACAGCCACACAACAGACTAAGACACCCTTCACCCAGTGTTACCTCTATCGACATCGACATTAGTATGGTACCTCTGTTGAAATTTATGGGCCAGGCTGCCGCAGCTCCACACTGTGAAGAGAGGTGGGGAAGGCACTGCAGGAGGTGAAAGACTTCAAGGCCCCAGTGAGCTGTTGGGTGCAGGAGACACAGGAGGCTGGAGGGCCAGCAGGAGGCTGGGACCAGGTCCCAGCGATCCCTGAGATCGAGTCCCTCTTTCTTGCAGCAGCTGCTCTCACCAGGCCATAGGACTGGCCTCAGAAGCTCCCCTGCTGTCACCAGCCCTGCTTGCCACTCTCCTACCCCCAGCCAGACTCTTCCTTGTCTTTCCCTGCCAGGCCTGCTCACCAGCTCCCGCAGTCCTCATAAACCAGCCCCTCCTGCCCCTGTAGCTCTGCTGCTGTTCTTGGTGCGTGCAGCCATCTCTTGGCAGCCTGTTAGCCCTGCAGAGCCTGGAATAAAATCTCCCTTCCAGGAACCAGGTGTCAGGGTCAGAGGAAATAAGACACTCCTGGGGTATAGTCAGCACCTAAAAGGACTTCTCTCTTTGTTCTGCCTCAGTTGGGCCTGGCCCTCCAGGCCTTCCTTTCCTGTCCAGCCTCTCCCCTCTTCGATTACTTGTAACCCTATTTGCATTTCCTTGTGCAGAGAACTGCTTGCTTCTCCTCCGGGCAAATCCCCTGAGGTGATCGTCCAAGAGGATTTCTGCTGTCTCCCAAGGCTCTGAGTGTCCCAGTTGTCCCCTAGGCCTACCTGAGGGTGAGGCAGCTGCCAAGGATGCCCCCTGGGTTTGAGAGGCTTGCTTTGGCCCCACCACTTTTCCTTTGTGCTGTACAGTGCCTTTCTCCACGTCCTCACTTTTTCCTTGAAACTTAACGCCATAACAGGCAGAGCAGATGTTACTATTCCATTTCAGAACACAGAGAGAGAGGCTCAGAGGGTAAACACCCTGGCTCAAGGCCCACAGATGGTCAGGTCACCCTATTAGATGCTTTCACGGTTTCTTTCTTTTTTTTTTTTTTGAAGTGGAGTCTTGCTGTATCTCCCAGGCTGGAGTGCAGTGCCACAATCTTGGCTCACTGCAAACTCCACCCCCTGGGTTCACGCCATTCCCCTGCCTCAGCCTCCTGAGTAGCTGGGACTACAGGTGCCTGCCACCACACCTGGCTGATTTTTTTTTTTTTTTTTTTGTATTTTTAGTAGAGACAGGGTTTCCTCATGTTAGCCAGGATGGTCTCGATCTCCTGACCTCATGATCCGTCCGCCTCGGCCTCCCAAAGTGCTGGGATTACAGCCATGAGCCACCACTCCCGGCCTAGCTTTCACAGTTTCTTATAGCATGCCTCCAAGTTAACAGGACATTTGCAATTTTATATTTTATTTGTATAGTTACTTAAATGCTGTCTTTCCCTCCAGACCGTAAATTCCATGAGAACAGGGAACTTGGAGCCAGGCGCGGTGGCTTACACCTATAATCCCAGCACTTTGGGAGGCTAAGGCAGGCAGATCACTTGAGGTCAGGAGTTCGAGACTCCATCTCTATGAAAAATACAGAAACTTAGCCAGATGTAGTGGCACATGCCTGTAATTCCAGCTACTCAGGAGGCTGGTAGAATTGCTTGAACCCAGGAGGCGGAGGTTGCAGTGAGCCGAGATTGTGCCACTGCACTGCGGCCTGGATGACAGAGCAAGACTCTGTCTCAAAAAGAAAAAAACAAAACAAAACAGAATTTGGGACTGCTTTGCTTACTGCTATATCCCCAGTGCCTTGCCCCACTGCCTAATACATAATAGATGCTCAGTCATTATTTTTAAATTATTGAATAAATGATGAGTTATAGGCAGAACGTTCATCCATGCATTCAATAATGGATTGAGGGTCAGGCCCTTTGATGAGTCCTGGAATAAAAGAAGAATAAGATGTAGCCCCACTCTTGAAGAAATCAGTCTTATGGGAAAGATAGACTTGTAAATAAAAAAACTACATAATCCCAGCACTTTGGGAGGCTGAGGCAGGAGGATCACGAGGTCAGGAGTTCGAGATCAGCCTGACCAACATGGTGAAACCCCGTCTCTACTAAAAGTACAAAAATTAGCCCAGCATGGTGGCATGCGCCTATAATTCCAGCTACTCAGGAGGCTAAGGCAGGAGAATCCCTTGAACCTGGGAGGCGGAGTTTGCAGTGAGCCGAAATTATGCCACTGCACTCCAGCCTGGGCGACAGAGTGAGACTCCATCTCAAAAAAAAAAAAAAAAAATACAACACAATGTGGAAAATGCCATAATGAGGAATGTCCCAAGTGATGTCAGAGAACAGAGGTTATAAAGTATTGCTGGCCAGGCACAGTGGCTCATTCCTGTAATCCCAGCACTTTGGGAGGCTGAAATGAGAGAACTGCTTAAGCCCAGGAGTTCAGGACCAGCCTGGACAACATAGTGAGACCTCTTCTCTACTAAAAATTAGCCAGCGTGATGCACACCTGTAGTCCCAGCTACTCAGGAGGCTGAGATGGGAGGGCACCTTGATCTGAGAGCTCAAGGCTGCAGTGAGCCATGATCACACCACTGTACTCCAGCCCGAGCAACAGCAAGACCCTGTCTCAAAAAGAAATAAATCAGTAAATAAATACACTCTTCTTGGAAGGTCGGGAGGGCTTTGGAGGGGAGAGGACTGGAAGGATGACAGGTGGTTTACTTCCTGGACAGTTGATGGAGGACAGGGTGAGAGAAAGGCATTCCTAGACCAAGGATGAATCCTGCAGGGGCTGACATGCTGGGGAAGGCCTGGGAGCAGCCTGGCACGGCAGGACTTGAAGCCAGGCTCATGGCTGTTTCCCGTCCCCACACAGGAGCTGGAGATTTCCTACGTGTGCCCCTCAGGGTCCTGGTCTGCGAGGACCACATCTGGGTCCAATCCAGGGTAGTAAGACTGCTGACCTCCTGTCATTCTCCTTTGTTGATGGGCTGCCAGAAACCTCATCCACGAGGGAGTTCACATCTAAGCCAATTTGAAACAATCTTACGAGATTCCTTGAACCCAAAGCTCAAATACAGCCAGTCTCATCTGCTCACCCCACTCTCTCATCTCGTAATTCCATCCAGCACATCATCAAGTTAGTGGGTCACGGCCGTCTGCAGACAGTTTCATGTGGTCTTCCTCGAGCTGTTTCTCTTGTTGACTCTCCTTCCCTTTGACAAGGATTTAGCATAATCTGTCTGGCTTTCAATTCCAGATACTGTTACCTTTTTTGTTTGTTGTTGTTTAGGTTGAGGGTAAGACGTGGAAGGGCACAGGTGTGCACAAAAGGAAGGGAGTTCTCTTGGGGGCCAAGGTGGGCTGTGGGCTTCCGCAGAGGGTGGTAGGAAACAGAGTTATCAGTAACTCAGTACCAAAGGAAAGAGGCAAATGCCAACTACTCTGTGGGGAGTAGGAGGGAGTCAGAGGTAAGAACTATGGATCTTTGGGACAGTTAGGTTGTGTCGAACATGGAGGCCGATCCCATGTCATGGTGATGAATGCCATTGAAGGGTGGTATGGTATCAGCTCCGTGGAGAGACATAGGCCGCTTGTACTCCTACAATTAGCGTAATTTTTTAAAAAAGGAACCCAGTAATTTTGACCTAAAAATCAACTTGTAGATTTACTTTTTTTTCTTTTTGAGACAGGGTCTTGCTCTGTTGCCCAGGTTGGAGTGCAATGGCCTGTCCTCAGCTCACTGCAACCTCCACCTCCTGGGTTCAAGCGATCCTCCTGCCTCAGCCTCCTGAGTAGCTGGGATTACAGGTGTGTGCCACCACCCCTGGCTAATTTTTATATTTTTACTAGACACAGGGCATCGCCATGTTAGCCAGGCTGGTTACGAACTCCTGACCTCAAGTGATCTGCCCACCTCGGCCTCCCAAAGTGCGGAGATTATAGGCATGAGCCATCATGCCCAGCTGTAGATTTACTTTTTATGCCACCCATACACACGGAACACAAACCATTCCCCACCCACAGTGGACTCCTGGATTCCTCCCCTGCTATTTTTAAGTCAATTTTATTCTTACTTGTATCTTTACAGAAAATGGCACAGAAATCACAGGTTTCGAATACCTAGAAGTTATTACAGTTTCATATTTCAAACACCTCAATATCAAGTTTCTTTCTTCTCACTCTATGTACATTATTTACACACCAGGGGCTATAGTCTAACACTTCAAACCAACAGGGACAAAGACAAGAAGAACCAGGGTTGGGGGAGGGAAGCTCCATAATGGAATGAAGAATAAATCAACTTTTAATATGGAATTAAAGTTGCAACGCACACTCAGGCCTTTCTCTAACGAGGAGGTATTCCCTGCAAAGGTGGGTGGGGTGGTGGATGGGTGGATGGGGTCGGGAGCCTGGCCTGGGAATCTGGATTGGGCAGGTCAACAGAGCTATATGCTCCCATTGCTCATGCGAATGTAAAAGGCCAGGCCAGAGAGGTCGCCGTACTAACAGGTCCACCCATCAGCCGGCAGAAAGAAGCCCCGGCTCTTTATTCCATCATGTTACCATGTTTTAGTCTAGTGGACATGCTTCCTGGCATACAATGGCATGAAGGCGTGTGTGCCTGCAGCTTAGCTTGGGCTTACTCCTGGCTTTCTGCCTTGCTTCCAGCCTTTTTCCTATCTTTCTGAACAGGTCAAAGGCTTTCTCTGAGAGGTGCTCGGCCCTAGGCCCTTAGCCCCCTGTCTGTCTGGAGTGAAGGTTTCTCCAGCAGGCCCTTAATGCGTATGCATAACCCCAGGCCGACTCCAGGCTTTGCTGCTTAGTTGAGGCCAGGCCTGTAGCTTCCTAGATGTCATTTACCAGCCAGATTGGGTTGTTCAAGGCAGGGCACATGCAAACTCATAGTTCACAAGGAGCTGTGGGGGAAGGGTGCCTTCACAGCAAGTCAAGGTCACAGGCAGCATATCACAAGAGTCGAGATGCTTCAGGACTCAGGCGCAGGGGCCCGAGGACCCAGGGTAGAAGGTTTGGACTCCTGCACAGTGCAGTGAGCCACAGCATTTGTGAGGCATAGGACATGGACTCACGGCACACAGTGTACATTGCCACATGCCACGTAGGTGCCTGTGCTGGGATAAGCCAGTGGGCAGGTTGGGTGTGGGGAGGGTGGGTTCCTAAGGGTGACTATGGCAGGGCATGAGACCAAGGGTGGCTGAGGGGCCCAGGCTGAGACTTCCCAAATGTAGCCTGCCATCTGGACTCCACTGATGGGTGGGGCAGAGGCTGAGCCTGCACAGTGTCTTCACACTGCAGACGCCCAGGCCCAGCCAGGTCTGCAGGAAGGAACAGGCTGAGTTGGGAGAAGACCTTTGCTGAGGACTGGAGTGCTCAGGATGCGGGAGCTGCAGTTCCAGTCCTCCGTCTGTGTCACAGCCGTGGCAGGCAATGCACGATGCATTTGCAGCAATGGGCTTTAGGCATGGGCAGAGCGGAATGTAGAGTTGGGAAGGAGGGCTCTTTAAAGCAAGAGAACAGAGAGCAAAGGGTGGCCAAAATCAGTGAGCGCTGCAAAGGGATTGAGAGAAAAGGGGCTTGAGGGGACGTTGTGGGCAGCAAGAAGGCTTCTGAGGCTGGGGTGCTGGAGAGGTCAAAACTAGATGAGGGATGTCTCAGCATGGTCCAGAGTCAGAACCCAGCGGTGCCTGCAGCCACCAGGGGTGATGGAGGACCTGTGGGGGACAGGGAGGATGGCAGAGGCCAGGCCTGGGCCTTGCCTCAGAGAGCACCTCCCAGCACCACAGGCTCCGAGGAGAGTAGAGTCTTGGGGCTCCGGCATCTGAGCGCGCCTTGACCTAAGCCATGTCCTCCAGCTGCGATGGACTGAGCCTCTCCGCCGGCCTGTCTTCATCCATGGCCTCTTCCTCCTCTGGCTTCTCAGTACTCCGGGCCAGGCTGTCCGGCCCAGACACAGTCCCCAGCACTTTGGTGCTGTGCTCCTGAGCTTTGGCCCGGAGCGCCGCAATGCTGTTCTCCCTCAGTTCCTCCTGGGAGATGGCTGCCTGAGCGTCGGGGCCCCGCTCCTCCTGCTCCATCTTGTCAAGCTTGGGCAGGGCCTGGCGTTCCCCCTCGGGCTTCCTCCCCGACTCGGCTGCTGCCTCCAGCGACTTTTTGTGCATCCCTAAAAAGAATTGTTGGTATTCGGGTTTAGAAAAGCGCCTGGGAAAGCCATCTTGAACTGAAAACGGCAAAGATAGAGAGAGGCCAGAATTAAGGACGAGCAGAAAGCCTTACTTCCCACACCACAGTCACACAAGTCCCAGGGCTGGGCCAGGGCCAGGGTCAGGGAACAGGGAGATGGGTCGCCAGTCCTGTGGAGGACCTCCCCCTGCCAAAGCCCTGGGCACCTGGGCCTCAGGTGGCCTGTTCTGTCCCTTCCAGGCCACAGCACATGCTCCCCTGTCCCTCCCCCAAGGGATTCCAGATCTTAGAACCCCAAGAGAAGCTGGTGCTGTTCTTAGATACAGGCCCGGAGGGCAGGTGGGGAAGTTGGCAGGTGGGGAAGATAGCAAGTAGAGAGATTTGGGGGACAAAAGTCCTTTGGGCAAAGCAGAATGGCATCCAGAGGGAGCTACGGGTCCTCTCAACCCCCAAGGAAGGCTGTTTTGTTCACCATAAGCCCAACTCTGGCCAAGGGGAGAGGAGGGTACAGACCCCAGGGCAACAGCCACACCTTTCTCACAGGACAAAATAATCCAGTTAGGGACTCCTTCATGATGAGAGTTCTTGGCACCCAGAGCAAGTGACAGACACCAGGCCCCAGGCCCACGCTGCCCTGAGTCCCCCAAAGTAGAACAAGAGGTTTGCTTTGAAGAGCTTCTCTCCTGCTAGGCTGCCGTGGCCCAAGTCCCCCTGCCTCAAGCCTCTGTCCCCCTCTCCAAGGAGCCCACTCTCCTCACTGCAGGGGCAGGGCCCCAAGGAGGGTGCGGGCTCTTACCCAGTAGCCACGGGGCACAGGAGTCCATGATGCCATCCTTGGCAGACTTGAGGATGGACTCGGGCAGGGGGATGGAGTGCCGCACCATGGCCCCGTAGAGCCCGTACTCCGCCATGACACTGCTCCGGCCCCAGCACTTCTCCCGCTTCCTCCACTTGGCTCTGCGGTTCTGGAACCAGACCTGCAGGTGCACAGAACAGGTCAGAGGCTTGCTCTGAGAAGTGCTGGGCCCAAGGCCCTTACCCCTTGTAGGCCTGGAGTGAAGGTTTCTCCAGCAGGGCATCCTTAACCTGAGCTCGCCCACTCCCTGGTGCCCCCTGGGTTCCTCCAGGCTCAGAGAGTATTCAGAAGGAGGACATCAGTCTTATGAAAATACTATGGGTAGTTCTAGGGAGATGGGGTATGGATGCCTCCCAGAGTCCTACAGGTGCACAGGACCCAGTGTCATCGGCTGTTTGCAGATGAGAAGACTGCCACGCCAGTGATGGTTCTCTTGCATGTGTTCATACCTCCAGCATATAAATCTTTTTTTCTGATTTGCAGAGGGACAAATTCCTTTCCCAGCACTGGACTAGCAATGTCTCTGGCTCAGGGTTTCCTCTCTGCCAGAAGCCCAGAGCCAGAACCATCCAGGAGGGCTGCAGGTGAGTGGGGGATCAGGGACAAAGGGCAGGGGACAGTCTTAGGGGCACTTCACCCAGGTATCAGGGAGGCTGGGAACTCAGGGAGGGAGACTCCCCTGGGAGGCCTGGGTCAGCCTCCCTCCTCTGCCCTGTCCCAGCTGAGCTCTGCCAAGCCACATGTGCCCTCCAGGTACCTGCTCCCCACAGCTCTGGGCCTAACTCTGAATGGTATCTGGGGGAGATGGTCCAGGGATGAAGACAACATTCTCCAGGGCTGAGGAGCAAATGGGAGGGAGTGGGGGCGGAGGAAGCACTAGCGAATGTGTCTCTGGCCCCAAAGCTGATTGGTGCAGGGTCTGAATGACAGTGGGGTACCCTGGGGTGTCTGCAGCACTCTAGCCCATACGGGAAGAGATCCCAGAATCCCTGCCAGGTTTGGGGAGGGAAGATTTCTTGGTCCCCCAAAGAAGCTTTCCGGAGATTTCCCGCAGCTGACAGAGCCAAGAGTCCCTTGCATTGTCCGCCAAGGGGGTCCAGGCTCGCAAGGAACTGGTGGGCCCCAAG
The DNA here is from genome assembly GCF_002776525.5 of Piliocolobus tephrosceles. Taxonomy (NCBI): domain Eukaryota; kingdom Metazoa; phylum Chordata; class Mammalia; order Primates; family Cercopithecidae; genus Piliocolobus; species Piliocolobus tephrosceles. The sequence goes on from NC_045439.1 coordinate 32,284,265, forward strand.
CCTGGCCGGTCCCTTCTCGCCCCTCACAGCCCTTAAAGGCTCTGACCCCGGGGACAGCGAGTCGCCCCAAGGAAGTGGAGGGAGTGGGGCGGCAAGGGGGAGGACCGAGGTGGGTTCGGGAAATCTGTTCATTTCCTCCCGATTTCCTTGCCTGGGTCTGGGCCGGCCCCGCCCTTCCCTCCGGGCCCCCTCCCCCGCGGCCGAGGTATCAGCTTTTAATGAAAAATTGCTCCAGCTCTATTCAGGAGGCGGCAAAAGAAGAGTCACCCCCAGGGGCAGCCCTGGGCTGATTGAAAAATAAGTTAATTTCAGTTTGAATCGATGGGCCTCAGGCACTGAAATATCACGGGAAATTAAAGCGGCTGCTCTCCCGGGAGCCGCGGCATTGACCCACACTAATTAATGCTGGGGAGGCAGCGCTCGCCTCGCCGCGAGCGCCCCCGCTTCCCCGGGGACCCCCAACTCTTCTCATTTAACTAATTAGACGGGGAAAATTGGGTGTTAATTTGTTTAGGATTTTCCCCCTTCCCCCCGGCAGCCCCTCGCGGTCCCCGCCCCGCGCGGCGCGGAAATGCATGCGGGCTCGGCGGCAGATGGCTGCCCGGGTCACGCTGCAATCTCCTCCGACTTGATTGCTTGATTAGGTCGTTAGCACATTAAAAAAAAAAATTGCTTGCCGTCTGGCGCTGGCGTGATGAGTGGGACGCGCGGCAGCGCCTGGGTAATTTATCTTTTTATACGGCAAAGAATTTGATTTCAATCTGCAGATATATGGGGCGCCTTTGACACCTGTTTAACATCGCGCCGCTGACAGCTTAACCCTTCGCTGCCTGGGGAGCCCGAGCTGGGTCCGGCGGGGCTTGGGCAATCAGCGCGCTCCTGCGGTTCCCGCCATCGCCGCCAGGTGGCGGAGTGAGCGCCCGGCGGCCCGGAGTCCGTGTCGGAGCGAGGCCGGCCACCCCCGGCAGGGGGCGCTGCGGCCCGCCCGCCTCGCATCCCCCACAGAGGTCACAGAACACTGACTGCCCTGGGCACGCGCACCTCTAAGTTGACCCAAACGCGTGCCCTCTGGCCTTTCTTCATTTGTAAATAACTGGGAGCCTCTAAACATGGGAGCGACACGGCCTTAGATGCCCCCGGCCTCTCCCGCCCCGAGTGGCGCCGTCCCTGTTCAGGCAGCACTTTTGCTGCCACCGGGTTTGGCACCTGCAGTTCCCGCGCAGAACTGGGGGACTGGGAAGCGCAGGTGCAAGGCCTCTGCCTGGTCCGGACCTGACCGCTCTGGGAGACCACTGCCAAGGAAAAGGTTTGTGTAATTCAAAGGCCGCTAGATGGCTGTCCTCCGTGCCCTGAAGGGAGAGGGGAGCAATGCCAGCCGGGCTAACTCAGGCCTGCGTCCCAGCCTGGCTCCATGCCGAGTGTAGATCTCCCCAGTGCTGTGGGCCTGTGCTGCAGGATGTGTGCCCGACCAGCTGTCCTACAGGTGTCCTATCCGGGGCCTGCGGTTTATCTGAGGCCTCAATCCTGCCCCATCACCCTCTCCTTAGCATAACTGCTTGCTGCAAGCTGCTTTCTCCCACAGAGGAAAAATCTGAAAGGACTAATCCACATACAAGTATGATTCCCGGCCTGGCGCAGTGGCTCACGCCTGTAATCCCAGCACTTTGGGAAGCCGAGGCGCGTGGATCACCTGAGGTCAGGAGTTCGAGACCAGCCTGGCCAACATGGCGAAACCCCAACTCTACTAAAGATACAAAAATTAGCCAGGCATGGTGGTGCACACCTGTAATCCCAGCTACTCAGGAGGCTAAAGCAGGAGAATCGCTTGAACCCCGGAGGTGGAGGTTGCAGTGAGCCGAGATTGTACCACTGCACTCCAGCCTGGGCAACAGAGCGAGACTCTGTCTCAAAAAAAAAAAAAAAGTATGACTCCCGGTTTTATCCACCTCTCAGAGAAGACAGCAAAGAATGAATCCCCTGGTGATGGAATTCCAGACACCAAGTGTGACCACAGAGGACTGGAGAGGTTTGGTTCATGAATATAAGAAGCCACCTACTTCCTGGTCGGGAGACAGTCTGTCCTGCTTGAATACAGTGCATTATATTAGGTTGGTGCAAAAAGTCATTGCGGTTTTTGCCACTGAAAGTAATTACTTTCTTTTTTTTTTGAGACGGAGTCTTGCTCTGTCGCCCAGGCTGGAGTGCAGTGGCCGGATCTCAGCTCACCGCAACCTCCGCCTCCTGGGTTCACGCCATTCTCCTGCCTCAGCCTCCCGAGTGGCTGGGACCACAGGCGCCCGCCACCTCGCCCGGCCAATTTTTTGTATTTTTAGTAGAGACGGGGTTTCACCGTTTTAGCCAGGAGGGTCTCGATCTCCTGACCTCGTGATCCGCCCGTCTCGGCCTCCCAAA
>NC_045439.1:32286776-32306084 GCF_002776525.5 Piliocolobus tephrosceles
CCCAGGCTGGAGTGCAGTGGTGTGATCTCAGCTCACTGCAGTCTCCACCTCCCGGATTCAAACAATTCTCCTGTCTCAGCCTCCAGAGTAGCTGGGACTACAGATGCCTGCCACCACTCCTGGCTAATTTTTGTATTTTTAGTAGGGACAGGGTTTCACCTTTCTGATCAGGCTGGTCTCGAACTCCTGACCTCAGGTGATCCACCTGCCTTGGCCTCCCAAAGTGCTGGGATTACAGGTGTGAGCCACTGTGCTTGGCCAAAAGTAATTACTTTCAGTGGTAAAAACCGCAATGACTTTTGCGCCAACCTAATAAAACAAGGCCACAACCCCTCAACTGGTATCTGTACGACCAGACTGGAGAATGTTTCGGATTTAAGAAAAAAGATGTGATGCATAAACCACAGTAACATAATGTCCTGCAGCAGCAGCACCTCATGATCAAACCCATCAGCTTCCATTTCTCAGCAAAGCATTTATGTACATGTTCACACTAAGAACGATAAATAAATTCCACAAGGTCTGGTCCGGTTTTTGCCATCACTGAGTTTTGATGCCAAATTTATAAGAGAGTGTTCTGTTTTCAGTGCAGTTTGGACTTAGGGATTCTGGAGAAGGCTTTGTGGAATATAGAAAAACAGAGATGCCCCCACCCACCCAGCGTGGATACCTGGCAAGGTGCACTGCCCTGGCTTCCCCAGGAGTTCCACGAATACCCATGGTTGAGATGGCGCAGGTTCTCAGATGGAAACAGCATTTTTAGGGTACTAGAAGGGGGTGCAGACTCGGGATTCAGATCATCTCTGGGGCCTATAAACAGAACCATTTTCCTGGGTCTCCTGATTTGGGCAAATGAATATCTGGCTGATCGTAGATCAGACTTTGCTCACAGACACTCTCCCAGGGGAGCCGGTGCCAGCTGGTCGCTCAAACCAGAAGTCATCCAGACCCTCACTTATCAGCTCCTGGAATGCCTGGCTCTCTGTGAAGACCAGATGCTGCTCCAATTTATGGAGGAAACCTGGACGGCCAAAACAATTTCTTTCTAAGACAGTTGGCAAGGATGCTGTGGCAATGGTGCCTTGGAGGGAAGCAGACAAGGAATTGGAATTAATCCTAACTGCTCTGTATATGTCCCTTTCTATTCCCTGCTTGGAAGCCACCAGCCTGTATATAGAACTGAAATATTTACAAGAAGCATTGAGGCCAGCCAGTCCTGACCTGGAATTCCCAGCTCTGAAAAATTGCTGTGTGACTTTGGGCAAGTTACTTGACTTCTCTCAGTCTCAGTCTCCAAATGAAAGATAAGAATATCCACTTTTCAGGGTTGTTTGGAGGATTACATGAAATAAGTGAGTGCCTAAAATCAGTGCTTGTCATACAGAAGGTGTTCAATAAGTGTTAGTTTTTGGTAGAGGCACTGAAAATAAATGGAAGCCTGCCCGGAAGGCAAGTTAATCAATGGCATTACCTCGCCCTCTGGCCTCCTTCACATGCCCTTCAAGGCTGGACTGACAAATAATAACAACAACAATCCAGGAGGAGGGGAAGACACATCCAACCTTCGGCTGTATATTCAATACAGATAGCCTCTAGCTCCCTCTTAGGCATTTGGAGAGCTAAACACCGCTGTCCCTGAAACTCTTTCCATATTTCTTTTTTTCCTTTCTTTCTTTTTTTTTTTTTTTGAGACGGAGTCTCGCTCTGTCGTCCAGGCTGGAGTGTGGTGGCTCGATCTGCATTCACTGCAAGCTCCGCCTCCCAGGTTCACGCCATTCTCCTGCCTCAGCCTCCCGTGTAGCTGGGACAACAGGCGCCCGCCACCGCGCCTGGCTAATTTTTTTTTGTATTTTTAGTAGAGACGGGGTTTCACCGTGTTAGTCAGGATGGTCTTGATCTCCTGACCTCATGATCCACTCGTCTCGGCCTCCCAAAGTGCTGGGATTACAGGCATGAGCCACCGCGCCTGGCCTCTTTCTTTTTTTTAAATTTGAGACAGAGTCTCGTTCTGTCGCCCAGGCTGGAGTATACTGGCATCATCTTGGCTCACTGCAACCTCCGCCTCCTGGGTTCAAGTGATTCTCCTGCCTCAGCCTCCCAAGTAGCTGGGATTACAGGCGCCCGCCACCTTGCCTGGCTAGATTTTTGTATTTTTATTTTTTTTAGTAGAGACGGGTTTTCACCGTGTTGGCCAGGATGGTCTCGATCTCCTGACCTCATGATCCGCCCGCCTCAGCCTCCCAAAGTGCTGGGATTACAGGCTTGAGCCACTGCGCCCGGCCTTAGGCTCCTTTTTCTACATGGACTGTTGGTTCTGACAAACCCACAATATTCCTTTGATCCCTCTCTTACTCACTTTCCTGACCGCTCACTTTCTAGAAGGGACTGTTCCTCTCACATGGGAGTCTGGTCCCAAGCTCTTCAGGAGACCGTGTGTCAAGGTGCCAGCGAGGACCAGAGCCCTGCCTTATACTTCAGTCAGGGTGCCAGGGGCCTGAAAAGGGGCCCAAAGTGACACCCAGGGCCACCAGATTTGGAGTCCCAGGACAAAGTGAGTTGGGAGGACCTTCCAGTTTGGGAATGACCCTGGGTTTCTTTTTTCCTTTTTTTGAGATGGAGTCTTGCTCTGCCACCCAGGCTGGGATACAGTGGTGCGATCCCGGCTCAGGGCAACCTCTGCCTCCCAGGTTCAAGCAATTCTCCTGCCTCAGCCTGCTGAGTAGCTGGGATTACAGGCACCCGCCACCATGCCCAGCTTATTTTTGCATTTTTAGTAGAGACAGGGTTTTCACCATGTTGACCAGGCTGGTCTCGAACTCCTGACCTCAAGGTGATCTGCCCTCCTGGGCCTCCCAAAGTGCTGGGATTACAGGTGTGAGTCACCACGCCTGGCCAAGCCTAGGTTTCTTGATACATTTCTCCTCAGAGTTATCAGCAGTGATACTCCAGCAGCAATCAGAAAGCTCAGGTTGGCCAGGCACAGTGGCTCACGCCTGTAATCCTAGCACTTTTGGAGGCCGAGGTGGGTGGATCACAAGGTCAAGGGATCGAGACCACTCTGGCCAACATGGTGGAACCCTGTCCCTACTAAAAGTACAAAAATTAGCTGAGCATGGTGGCGTGTGCCTATAGTTCCAGCTACTCGGGAGGCTGAGGCAGGAGAATCACTTGAACCCGGGAGGCAGAGGTTGCAGTGAGCCAAGATCATGCCACTGCACTCCAGCTTGGGCAACAGAGGGAGACTCCATCTCAAAAAAAAAAAAAAAAAAAAAAAAGAATAAAGAAAAAAAAAAAGAAAGCCCAGTTTGTGTGGAAATCCTGTGGCTGTCCACAGCTGTCTGGTGGCTGCCTCCACAGCAGGCACAGAATGTGCCTGTGCCTCCAAGGGTAGACGGGGCCCAGGGAAGGACTTCTTGCCAAGTGGATGCAAAGGCACAGCTAGCAGGCCAGGCAACCCTGTCAGCTCTTTCTCTACGTGGGCAATCAGCAGGAACAGCCGAGGCCATGCCTCACGCCTCCTCTTGTCTCTGCATCATCACATAGCTGCTGTCCTGCAAGCTCCTGCCCTAGCATCGCCACCAGATAACATGCCCAGGGTTCTGTCCCTTAATCCTCTCCCAGGAGACCCTCTGCAGTCCTTCCAGGATCGCCCTCCTAAATACCTCCTAAAGGAGATATTGTGCATGACAGATGCCCTTTGCACATTCTGGTCTCCTCGCTTCCCCAGGCCCTGCCCTGCAATCTTGTCGCATGCCATCAGGCCTGGCTTTGTCAGCCATGCCATGGGTGAGCGTCCATCACATTCACCCAGTCTCTTTCTTCCCCTCTGGCTGGAAGCTGATGAATTTGGGATCATCGCTGGCGTAACTTAAGGGCTTCACACTCTGCACCCACTCAGCACTTCAGCCACGGTTTATTTCAGGGCGCTCTGTGCAGCCTCACGCTCTGTGCAGCCCAGCCTAAGGCTCAGAAAAGCGGAGTCTTGCTGCAGCCTCTGTTGCCCACTAGGGGGCAGCTCCGACCACATTTCCAGACAGCCTCCTGCCTGAGCACTAACAGGCCATTTCATTCCTCACCCCAACCCCCTGCCACCCATAACGCCACTTTCTTCCACTCATATTAACCCACTCAGAACAGAAACACCCCTCTCCTGAGCCTCCAACCCAGTGTGTTTACATTCACTGCACACAGAATCACCTAGAGAGATTTAAAAGCATACAAATGGCAACATGAAGATGTTTGATTTTTTTTTTTTTTTTTGAGGCGGAGTTTCGTTACCCAGGCTGGAGTGCAATGGTGTGATCTCAGCTCACTGCAACCTCCGCCTCCCGGGTTCAAGCTATTCTCCTGCCTCAGCCTCCTGAGTAGCTGGGATTACAGGCATCTGCCATCATGCCCGGCTAATTTTTGTATTTTTAGTAGAGATGGGGTTTCACCATATTGGCCAGGCTGGTCTTGAACTCCTGACCTGAGGTGATCTGCCCACCTCGGCCTCCCAAAGTGGTGGGATTACGGGCGTGAGCCACCCCACCCTGCCAAAGATGTTTGATTTTAAACCAATTAAATCGGAATTGCTGGGTGTTCGCGGGGGGAGCCCATGGGCGTTTTAAAAATCTGTCCTGGGGTCCGGCTTGGTGGCTCATGCCTGTAATCTCAGCACTTTGGGAGGCCAAGGAGGGCAGATCACCTGAGGTCAAGAGATTGAGATCATCCTGGCCAACACGGTGAAACCCTGTCTCTACTAAAAATACAAAAATTAGCCAGGCGTGGTGGTGTGCACCTGTACGCCACCACTACTACTCAAGAGACTGGGGCAGGAGAATTGCTGGAACCCAGAAGGCGGATGTTGCAATGAGCCGAGAAAAAAAAAAAAAAAAAGTCTGCCCTGGTGACTCTAATAACCATCCTGAGATGAGATCCATGCAAACCCTTTCCTACTCAGGCACTCATCTTCTTCTGGAATATGACCCCCTGATACCTTAGGCAGGGGCCACTTTAAAAGAGGCAAAGTCAGGCCGGGTGCCATGGCTCAAGCCTGTAATCCCAGCACTTTGGGAGGCCGAGATGGGTGGATCACGAGGTCAGGAGATCGAGACCATCCTGGATAACACTGTGAAATCCCGTCTCTACTAAAAAATACAAAAAAAAAAAAAAAAAAAAAACTAGCCGGGCGAGGTGGCGGGCACCTGTAGTCCCAGCTACTCGGGAGGCTGCGGCAGGAGAATGGCGTAAGCCTGGGAGGCAGAGCTTGCAGTGAGCCGAGATCACCCCACTGCACTCCAGCCGGGGCGACAGAGCGAGACCCCGTCTCAAAAAAAAAAAAAAAAAAGAAAAGAAAAGAAAAAAGAGGCAAAGTCACACAGTGCTGGGCAGAGAATCTAAACCTCAGCCTTCAACATAAACGAGACTTCTAAGAGGGGTGACATGTAGTCTCTGCTCACTTCAAACATTCATAGCTCCGTAATGTTTGCATTTTATAACAAGCACATCTTAGAAAAAAAAAAATAGAGTAAACATGTGAATATATATGTAGCCTGCCCTTACAATTCTAGTAACAAGTGACCCCACAGAGGAAATTAAGTCAGTCTGGAAACCCACCTGCACTTTCCCGGGGCTGATAGCTGGCAGGGACTTTCAGAATGCCATATCCTAGCATTAAAAAACACAATTTTTTTGGAAACAGGATTTTGCTCTGTCACCCAGGCCGAGGTGCAGTAGCACGATCACAGCTCACTGTAGCCTTGACCTCCTGGACTCAAGCAATCCTCCTACCTCAGCCTCCCAAGTAGCTGGGACCAGCATGTGTCACCACACCTGCTAATTTTTGTATTTTTTGTGGAGACGAGGTTTCACCATGTTGCCCAGGCTGGTCTGAAACTCCTGGCCTCAAGTGATCCTCCCACCTTAGCTTCCCAAAGTGCTGGGACCACAGGCACCAGCTTTTTATTTATTTATTTAAGACATATAGAAGACCATGTGCCTGAGTCTGACGTGGAGACGTAGAAGCTTTTCTTTCCCCAGCACTGCACCATGTTCCTCCACCTCCAGCCCAGAGAGATGTGGAGTGAGGACGTGCTTACCCTCCAAACACAAAGGCAGAGGAAATCGCCATGCCTTTCTGCTGGGACTGGTTTGTCATCACTGTTCTTTGCATTAGTACAGTTTGTATAGACAGGCATGCATGTCTATTTCACAGGATCTCATGTCATAGTAGCTGAGTACTGGGTTTGAATCCCAGTCTTACTTTACCTCTTGGCCCCTCAGTTTCTTCATCTAGAAAAGGGTATAGGAATGACATCTAACTAATTTGTCTATTAAGGATTAAATGAAATGAGGCAGGCCGGGCACGGTGGTTTACACCTGTAATCCCAGCACTTTGGGAGGCCGAAGTGGGTGGATCTTTTGAGGTCAGGAGTTCGAGACCAGCCTGGCCAACATGGCAAAAATCTGTCTCTCTAAAAATACAAAAATTAGCCAGGCATTGTGGCGGGCACCTGTAATCCCAGCTATTCAAGAGACTGAGGCAGGAGAATTGCTTGCGCCTGGGAAGCGGAGGTTTCGGTGAGCCAAGATCACACCACTGCACTCCAGACTGGGTGACACAGTGAGACCCTGTATAAAAAAAAAGAGAGACAGAGAAAAAGAGAAGAAATGAGGCATGGAAAGCACTTAATATCTGGGACGATGGTGAATACTTAATAAATGCCAGCAATAACACGATTTTTACTAAGTTAGCATTATGGAAAAATATTATTATCTTACAAATGAGTAATTTCAGACTCAGAGTTTGGCTTGCTGGCAGTGAAACAAAGACTGGAAGTAGGTATGTCTGCCTTTCCATGTCCACACCGCAGGTTCTCATCAGATCTCAGACATGCAGGGGTTTCCTGGGTTGGCCTGGCAGGGGTGTATGCCCCAGCGGTCCATCTGGGCCTGTGAAACTTCACCTGCCCTGCACTTCCATTCCACCAATGGCAGCCCAGGGGCTTGTGGTGGGGGAATCCTCAGGAGGCACCTTCCTGGAAGGGATCTCACCTCTTTCTTCTACAGACAGGGAAACTGAGGCTCACAGATGGGAAGTGGCCTAGCCTCTGCCACACTAGATGTCAGAGCTGGAGCCAAAATCCGGGTTCCTGCTCTCCAGTTCAATAACCTTTCCATTCCACCTTGATAATTTCTTTCTGCTTTTGTTTGTTTGTTTGTTTGTTTTTGAGACAGAGTCTCACTCTGTCACACAGGCCAGAGTGCAGTGGTGCGATCACAGCTCACTGTAGCCTCTACCTCTTGGGCTCAAGTGGTCCTCCCATCTCAGCCTCTTGAGTAGCTGGGACCACAGGCGTACATCACCACGCTTGGCTACTTTTTAACCTTTTTTTGTAGAGATGGGGATTTCACTATGTTGTCCAGGCTGGGCTCAAACTCCTGGATTCAAGGAATTCTTCCACCTCAGCCTCCCAAAAGGCTGGGATTACAGGCATGAGCCCCTGCACCCGGCCAGGAATTTCTTTTTCTTTTCTTCCAAGACAGGGTCTCAGTTTTTTTTTTTTTTTTTTTTTTTTTGGCTTAGCCTGGTCTCAAACTGCTGGGCTCAAGCAATCCTCCCAACTTGGCTTCCCAAAGTGCTAGCCTGAGCCACTGCGTGGCGGAGAATTTCTAACTCCAGACTTGGAGCCAGTAATAACTTCCCCTTTCCGGCTCATCTCATCTACAGAGTCTTCTGACCCAAAGCTGGGCTGGGAGGGGGCTGGCTCAGGAGTGGCGGCCAACACGTGGAGGGGAAATGATGGGGAGGGAAGGCAAGGTAGAGAAGCAAGCGTTTTGGAGTCTAAAGGGACTCAACTCTGGCCTCTGTCTGTGCCTCAGGTTCCCCATCTGTCAAATGGGAATAATAGCCCCTCGCTCATGGGTGTTCTGAGGACTCTGCTGAATATACATGAACTAGCTCCGTGAGGAAATGAAAGATATGGGTGGGCTGCTAGTAGAGTGAGGGGGAGGACTTGCTTTTCACCCTCTTGAACTCATGTACAGAATTTGCCCATTCAAAAATAATTTTGTTATATAAGTGAGTTTTGGGCCTTTTTTTGTTTTTTTTAAGAACAGTGTCTGGTACTCAATAAACATTGATTATCTTTACTGTGATACAGGTCCCCCGCCTGACTTCAAATCACCTCTGCTCCCCGAGCTTCAAGTCAAAGCGAAGACTTCAAACAGAAGAGTCGGGCAGTGCCACTGTGGGCTTTCGATTCAGAGCTAGGTTTGAGTCTTGTGTTTCCCACTTACTAGCTGTGGGGCCTGGGCAAGTGGCTGTGACTTAGTTGCCTCAGTTCTCAGAGGAAATTCATGGTCTTCAGCCCCTGATTGTCACCAGGATTTAATAAGATCAGATCTGACACCGAGTGAGCTGGGGGCACGTGCCAGGCACTGCCCTGAACACTGCACACATATGGCTTATTGCCTCCGCACAAGAGGCAGGTGCCACTGTCACCCCCGTTGTACAGATGAAGACTGAGGGGTTCGGGAGGTGAAGCCCGGCCAGGAGCCCAGGCAGTCTGGCCCCAGAGTCAGTGACCCTAACCACTGTACCGCCCTGCCTGTCCTGTACATGTCGTGAATTCAGGAGAACACCTGGCACGTGGAAACTCCTCTGGAAACGATCACTGTGACTGCTGTTGATGCACACCAAGATTTTTCCCAGGCCACTTTACTGAACTGGGGCAAGACGACTTGACAACTCACAGACAGCTTCTGCGGGTAGCATTCAGGCCTGTGGTGCTCAAAGGCTCTGAGACTCTTCCCTCATTTCTCCGATATCCACATATTACAGAGCTGATCCTCACAGTCCCAGGGCGATGAGCTCTCCTCATCCCACACCCCAAGCTCCTTCGTGCTGGTTCTGCTGCCCTCAGATACCACCGTATAGGCAACCCCCAAGCACCTTAACAAAGCCCTGTGAAGTTAAATGTGCCTGTTGGGGCATTTGTAGCAATGCAGTTATAGCTGAGGGAGAGCCTGCCCCCAAATCCTGAGCTCAGCAGGTTTCAAACACCTCATCCGCCCTCCCCTGCCTAATCTACCAAGCAGATTTTAGGACAACCCACTGCAAGAGACAAGCTATTCCTTCATGCTGGTCAATACTGCAAATGTGGGCCTGCCAACAGTGGGGATTTGTCATTGCTCCTCCCTGCCGCAGCCACCTGGAATGGCCAACTTTATGCTAATGAAGGCCAGGCAGGGGTTACTGCCATGAAGTGTAAGGCTTGACTTACACACGCACGCACGTGCACACACACAATTCAATGTCAATGCCTGGCTTACCTGACTAGAACCCAATTGGGTGGAGGGTAATGGGTCCAGGCCACCATGGATAATGCACCAAACATAATCTGCTTATGAATAATTGAGCTTATTGTTAGTGTCAATGTCTAAAACCATCGGCTGAAATTCCAAATAGATTTCCAGGGGAGAGGAAGTCCTCACAGCCTCATTTCACATTCTCTGGTCCTCCAGTGAGAGAGTACAGAGCAACTCACACACCTTACCCAGCTCCCCCCGCCTCCCAGGCACACATCACACCTGGAGACACAAGGGACCTAGGTGGGAGGAGACGCAGAGCAGAGCAGTTCCGGGAAGTCAGGACCAGCCCCAGGCCCACATGCCCCAACCTTCGCAGCGAACTAGCTCTGGACCGCTCAGGCGATGGGAACAGCTTTCACTGAAGGTTGAGCACCAGCTAAGACAACCCCAAATCTTCTGGAAATGTTCCTCCTGCCCCACTCCTTCTGCCTCATAGAGGCCCTGCCCAGACTCCATCCTCTCCCAGAGAAATGATTCCACAGCCCTACTCCTGCCCAGGTAGGGGACTCTGGACTTGCCAAGGTCCTGCTGCTGCTAAGTGGATGCCCCATGCCTACCACATGCCCAGATCAGTGGCTGGTTATGCCACAAAACTGCCCAGGAGAGGAGAAGGGCTTAGTGAGCCACCTGCAGGGCCCTGCCCCAGCTCACATCCTGGGCCAGTCTGGGGAGAAGAAAAGGAGCAGCAGGTCAGGGCAGCAGTTGCTGGGCTGTGAGTGGGAGGAAGGAGCCTTAGGTGGAAGCAGTGGTGGGAAGCAGGAAGAGAAAGGGTAACACTTTCATCATGGCCAGGGGAGCAGAGAGGAGGGAAACAGACTGGGGTCAGGACTAGAGGCCACTTTCCTCTTCACAGCCACCCAGACGCCTGGAGCCCCCTCTGGCCTTGGAACAGACATTTAGCTGTACCAAGGGGACCTCCGCCTCAACAGAGACCCTGTCCAGGACCGGGGGCCCCTCCAGTACTCCATCTCTCATCCCCACACCCCTGCAGGGTCTGTCTGACATACTCCCTGGGAAGCCTATAGTCTGGAACAACAGCCAGGCCACAACTGGGTGCCTGTCATCCCCCAACAGCACCCATCTCACATGGCAGGTGGTCAGCTTAAACAGGCTGAGAACATGATCGCAGGCAAGCACATGCCCACAGTGGGACTGGGAGGCGGGGTCGTGGGCATCTGGAACCCTGTAGTGGTAGATGTCACCGAGAGAGGGGAGAGTGGAGGGGAGAGGAGAGGGACTCAGGGCTGTTACCTGTATCCTGTCTTCCGGTAGCTCCGTTTTCATGGCCAGCATCTCCCGGGCATAGACGTCTGGGTAGTGGGCCTCGTTGAATGCCTTCTCCAGCTCCTCTAGCTGGTAGGAGGTAAAGATTGTCCTGAGGGGAGCAAGACCGAACTCTCAGGACACCAGAAACTAAAAGAGCCTGTCTCAGAGAGGACAGAACCACCTTCCTCTGTGCTTCCAGGGCAGACTCCAAACCCCCCAGGCTGGCTCAGCACAATAGGACACAAATTCTCTCCCTCTGTCTCTCTGTCTCTCTCTGTCTCTCTGTCTCTGTCTGTCTCATAGTTTAACCCTCTGGACTCTTCTTATTCAAGGCTGAGGCTCACACTACCCTTCCTGTGTTTGGGGGGTGGACATTATTCCAGCCCTCAATGACATTTCACACTGGGAATCTTTCTGGAGGTGCTCTGGGGGAAAGGCTGTTAAGAAGGACATTCTAGAAAAGCAGAAAGCCCCTCTTCCTCCCAAGCACAGAGAAGAGGGCTTACCAGATTACTAAATAGCCCAGCCCCACCCAGACCAGCTTCCCGGGCCCCTCTCACAGTCACTAGAGATGAATTTTTAAATGCCTTTCAAAGTTAGAAGATTCACCAGAAGGTCAAATGCAGCCTCAACCTCAGTGTTTATATAGCTGAGAACTGAATCTCCTACTCCCTCAACTCACCCCAGCACCCCTTCCTCCTCCCCTGCCCTTCCTCAACACTACCCAGACCTGCTAGCTTCCCAGCACTGCCCAGAGCCTTTTCCCGTCCTATTCTGTGCTGGGAAGGGAAAGACCACCTTCCAATCATCCCATACTTCCAAACTCAGCCACTCACCTGGAGGGGGTTCCATTCGGGCCACCCTGAGAGCCCACAGGCACAGTTGCCCACCCCCACAGAACAATTCATATTGATCTATTTTGTGTTATAAACTGCTTTAAGAATCTGGTAAAAGCTACATTCTCTCATCCTAGGAAAATGGGCAAATAAATATGCCCCAACCCATAAAATTTTGCCTCCAACATTAGGGGATTCATAGGTCCCCTTTCTTGAATAAACCACTAAACACCTACTTCCAGACACAAGCTCTTCTCTTTTCAGACCTCAGTTTCACCAGGTTTTGGGTGATCTTTATCCTGAAACCTCATTAACAAGCCAACAGGCAATATAGTCCAGCGTCCACAAACTGAACTGGTAGAAATGGTCCAGCCTTTGCCTGGCCCCCTGGGGTCAGACCCTGGCGCCAGCACAGGGATGTAGAATCCCTCACTGCTGTGCCCTCGCCCTCATCTAACACAACCCAAAAGTGCAAATTTGAACTTCACACACTCCTTGTGCTGGTGTCCACTTTAATAAATCGGGGGATAATTCAGGGAAGAAAGATTGTGCTCTTTACAGAAAATGACTGGTTTGATTCTAAATCGTTTCTCCTATTCTCTGGGGGTGGGGGGCGGTGATGTGAAATGCTTATGCACACACAAAGTTAATTCTTGGGAATTTTCAAGATCTGCTGCTTTTTCGCTTCTGCCATCTGCTGAAGGTCTCATGGACAGAGCACCAAAATAAACAATCAAAAAATGCAAGTCCTGGCCGGGCGCGGTGGCGCAAGCCTGTAATCCCAGCACTTTGGGAGGCCGAGACGGGCGGATCACGAGGTCAGGAGATCGAGACCATCCTGACTAACCCAGTGAAACCCTGTCTCTACTTAAAAAAATACAAAAAACTAGCCGGGCGTGGTGGTGGGCGCCTGTAGTCCCAGCTACTCGGGAGGCTGAGGCAGGAGAATGGCGTAAACCCGGAAGACGGAGCTTGCAGTGAGCTGAGATCTGGCCACTGCACTCCAGGCTGGGCTACAGAGCCAGACTCCATCTCAAAAAAAAAAAAAAAAAAAAAATGCAAGTCCTTTCCAAAACCAGGGAAACTGAGGCACAAAGGCAGTCAAAGAGGAGAGCCGATTATATGTCATGTAGAACCATTCAAGTCCCAGTCTCTACCTGGGAGAGTCTCTCTTCAAAAACAAAACAAAAACTCAAATCTCCCAAACTTTCCCGAATTCATGCCTCAGAGCTGACACACTTCCCCCATAATGTGACCCAGCCTGTGTTCCTGGTTTATGCAGAACCCCAGACCCTTCAGGCTCCTGTTGTGTCCAGTCTGAAGAGGAGCTGAACTTTCCCGGTAGAGTGAAAGAGCAAAATCCAAGAGACTCTCACCGTGGCTACTTTGTCCCCACTCCTCTCCCCCAAAACGCTTCTAAGTCTGGTTTGTTTCTGGGAGATAAAAACAAGCCCATCTCTCATCACCAGATTCCAGGGTCTCTTACCCCAAATCCCCAAATGACAGAAGCTCGAGTAAAATGTATTTTTTCCTAATTAAAAAAAGCACTTGAAATCAGTAGCCATTCTCTTCTCTCCAATAACCTTCTCCCTTCACGCACCAGAAATAGAAACCCTAGGCAGTTAATACCCTGGTGTTGCTGAGTTGCTGTTCTGCCCCTAAGAAAACCCACCAAAGCGCCCAAAGGTGTTCCTGGCCAAGAGAGTGACAGGTGAAAACAGACGGTCAGAGACCTTAAGCATGGACTTTGCGCGACGGGTCACCCAGCTCCAAGTGCCACACTGTGAGATGTCCTGATGTGGAAATCCCGTTCCTGTACCCAGGGTTTGGGGCTGCCTTTTCCAGGGCTCTCCATGCTATGGGAACCCCTCCCACACCTCCTGGCACCAGCACAAGAGCAGTTTTGCGGGTCTCTGATCTGCCCTCCCTGCAAGATCCCTGTCCCCTGCTTGGGGAAGATGACGGGATTACCCACCCTGGCACCAGTGTAAGATAGGTGCATCAGAAGTGTTTTAATGAATATTCGCTGAATGAATTGAATGTAAACAAACAAACAAAAAAAGACCAAAGATCAAGACCAAAAAAGATTTTCTTTTTCCTTTTAAAATAAAGCAATACTAAACAAAAGCAAACAGCTGTCGGAAATAAAGAATAAACCGAGGTCCGGAGAAACCAAGTCGAAGTTCACCTGCATTAAGCCAAAACCTATTGGGGCCTGAGGGGTCAGCATAGGCCGGTTTAAAAGGTGGTGAGTTGGGAGTTGGGGGGTCAACCGTGAGTTTCCCATGGCCAAGGAAGAACGAAGCATAGAAAAGCGCAGAGAAAGAGGGTGCAAAGAGGCTGAGAACAAATTGGGGTGAGAGAAAAGGATGTGGGTCGGGGCCGGGTGGGGGGGGGGGGGGGCAGAACGCCCCAGTGGAGAAATGTCTCGAAAAGAGCACAGAGCCTACGGCAGCCCCACCTGATGGGGACGGAGTGGGGTGCCAGGAAACAGCTCCGAGGTGAGCGCCGGGGTAGCACCTGCGAGCGGCACCCGCAGAAAGGCAGGCAGATTTTTGGTTCTCCCTCCTTCATTTCCTTGAAAACCACCTTACAAATAATACCCAAGGAACTGGTAGCAGTGTGGCTGGTGCGGAAAGGAATGAGGGCGGGGGTGGGGAGAAGGGTAGGTTACTGTTCAAGATATACCTGTCGGCATCTATTGAGTTTTAACTTTGTGCAAGTAATTTCCATTTCAAGACAAAACAAAAACAAAAACGCAAACAAAAAAACCCTTTCTAGTCTGTACCCCGATGCAGCCTACCCTACTCCAGCTACGGCTGGTGGAACCGTCCAGTCTACATCGCCTCCCACTCCATTTTACAGACGAGGAAACTGAGGCTCACGAAAGGGAAGCGACTCGGTGGGAATCACGAACGAGCAGAAATCAAAAGAAAATGCTCTGTCAGTGCAGAGATCGCTCTAGCTTTGGAGAACGGTGGGAGCTGAAAGCTTAGGGAGTTGGCAGAGAGGACAGGGACGCCGGGATAGAAATGGGGGCGGCGGGTGAGGCCGAGGGCAAAGAACCGGCTCTGGCGGGAGGTGGAAGCTAATCTGCCCGCCGCGGGGTCTGTGTGGCTCTCGGAATATACTGGTGTGGGGATCCGGGAACCGCTACCCCCTCTGTGGCTCAGTTTGGCCTGTGTTGGAGCCTTTCGTTTCTCCTGCACAAGGAGGAGAAAGCCGAAACCGAGCCGCTTTCCCGGCGGCTACTCATCGTGCTCACACAGCTCGGACGCCAAGGCCCCGGACAGATTCCGGCAAACAACGCGTGGTCGGCGCCCTGGCACGGCCTCAGACCTCAGATCCGGGGTCGGCGAAAATGGGGTCCGAGAGACCCGAGCCCGGAACGGTGGACTGCAGCGGGGTGCGCGGGCAGGAGAGGTAACAGAAAGCGCCGCGGGGGCCTCACCTGTGTCGCCGCTTCTTCCGTTTCTTGGTCTGGTTTAAAGCAGATTTGGACATTTTTCGATCGCTGGAGGAAACATCTTCAGAATCTGAAAAGCGGGCGGAGTGACATGCGGCAGAGTGGGGGACGCGCTCGGCGGTGCCCGAAACCCGCGAGGGCCCCACCCCGGGCCGCCTCCGCGAGCGGCAGGGACCTGCTCTGTCTCCCCAGGAAGCCTTCGGGCGCCCCGTGGCCGTCCCATGCCTGAGCTCAGGCTGGCCTCTCCCGCGCCGGGACCCGAATCCGGAGGTTTTGAACAGATTTCGTTGTAAGAGAGGCAAAGGCCCCAGCACGCTTGGGACCGGGACAACAGAGAGCGAGGTAGCCTTAGAGGGCCGCAGAGACCCCTGGCAGCGCTCGCGACCCTGCTGCGCCCTGCCCTGCGCGGCCAGCCCCAGTGCCCCGGGCCAGAAAGTTGGCCCCGAGGAGCGAGGAGCTGAGCCGAGGCGTGGGGAGCTGGGCTCCGGGAAGACTGGGGGCTGCCGGGCACCGTCCTTTTCGCAGGGCGGCACAATGACTCCCCACCCAAGGCCCAAGAGCCTGCGAAGCGTCGGTTTTCGTTGCCTTTTCAAGTAAAACAAAATAAAACGCAACGAAAAATCGGGGGAATTGCCAAGCTCAAACAAGAATCGGAGGGTCGAGCAGCCCGCGACGCACCGCCCGCAAAGCAGCGCGGGGAGAAGGCGGAGAGGTCACCCAGGGTCCCCGAGCCCGCACGTCTCCGGCCTCCGGTATATAGAGGCGCTTACGTGGGAGCGGATGGCGGCCGCTTTGGCTACCGTAATGGCCGGGTTGTCTCAGCTCGTGGGGGTGAAAAATAAACCCTAATTGACCAAAGCGGGGTTTGGGAATGGGGAACCAGAAGGAAACAGACAACTTTGGACACCAGGGATGGGGCCGAAGCCGGAACAGCATTGGGCTCGGGGAGTGCGGATCCTCCACGAGGCCGGGCCCGCAGTGGAGCCGCGGACCTGGGACCCTCCGACCCGGCCGGGGACCCTGCACCACGGGCTCCGACACCCAAAACCCCGTTTTCAGTGGAGCCCCAACAGAGTCTTGTGGCCGAGCCCGGCCCGACGCGGGGACTGGAGAACTGCGCGGCCGCCCGAAACGCTTGGGGCCGAAACCCTGCGGACACCGAAGCATCCTCCCGGGCCCCGGCACCAGGTGCGTCGGCCCAAGGCCCCGGGTGGCGACCCCGGCCTGGCAGGAACTTTTCCGCCGGGAGGCCTCGTCCAGCAAACGAGAGCCGACGGCGCGGGGTTCCCAGCTGTCGCCCCCCAGTCAGGCAGCAGCGCAACCTCTCCTCACCTACCCGAGCTGGCCGTCTGGCTGGTGTCCAGCGGCCCCGATGCTCTGCCCAGTGGCTGCAAGTGGACGCTCTGCGGGTCGGACAGCACTTCCAGGAAGGTGGGCTGCGCGTAGAAGCCGGGGAGCCCCCCGGGCCCCAGAAGCCCCATGCTGCCCACACCCGCAGGGCTGAGCACTGAGCGCGCAGCCAGCAAGTGCCCGGGGGCCAGGCCGTCGAGCGCAGCCCGCGGGTGGGAGCTCGGGGGCTCCTTGTTCAAGCCCAGGATCTCCTGGATGCCGAACCCAGTGCACCTGGCCGGGGCGCCCCCCGAGGTACTCTTGGCCACTGTCTCGGACTTCGGCTTACTCAGCGCTTCCCCTGCTTTCCCCGTCATCTCCCGGTTCTTTGGAGGGGCTGAGGCCGCAGGTCTTTAGCTCCCCCCACCCCCCCGCCGAGCTCCCGGCTTCGCGAAGTTGGTCCCAGGTGCCCCTTCCGGTGTCTAATGCTCTGGAGCCCAAGGAGATTCCCCTTTTATCCAACCAGGCGGCAGCCCAAGTGGGGTCAGAGCTGAGCAGCCAATCACCGGGGCCAGGAGCGATTAGGAATTCCAAAAAGCTGGCAGCTCCCGCCGCAGGGAGTGTCGAGGGGCCAGGGTGTTGGGGGTCGAGCACCGGGTGGGTTCCGCAGGATGCCCATGGGCAGGGACCCCAGGGACCGAGGTGAGACAACCAGGTTCAGGTTCAGGTTCGTGTTCAGGTTCAGGGCTATTCCGGGAGACAGAGTGGCTTGGGGCTCTGGGCAGATTCTGGCAGGGACAGGTCCCTGAGGTCAGGTGGGAGGATGGGCTAAGGGCAGAGGTGAGAGACTGGGAGACCTCCTTCCCTCAACTCCTATGCAGGTTGGCAGCATCAGAGCGGCCTGGATATGGCACCTCTGTGTAAACGGTGGAACAAGGGAGAGGTAAGTGCCCCAGACGGTGTGTGTGGTGGTAAGCCAGGAAAAGATCAGGCCAAGGTGTGCAGAGGTCGATGTGGGGGTGGAGAAAGCTCAGTGCTTGCTTCCCCAGCACAAGGTACAGTGCCTAGTTTGGAAGAGCTACTCAGCACATATTGGCCCAATGAATGAATGATAAATGGGTGGGAAATAGGGGTCCCTGGTGGGAAAGAGGAGTGGTGATGATTGCTTTTGGAGAACAACCATGGACATCCAAACTTCTTCCTAGAGTAAGCATGAAGCCTGCCCAACTTTCACCGGAGGACTTGATTCTTCCACCCAATTCATTCAACTAATATGTATTGAGCTACTAGCTCTGAGCTAGTAGCCAGGGGTTCCACAGTAAATCAGACAAGGCAAGGGCCCTGCTATACTTCAGAGTTCATTGAGCAAACAGAATGAAGAGGAAGGGATTGTTGATGTGGAGGGAGAGGAAGGAGGAAGGGGGTGAGAGGCAATTAAAAGGTGAGTTGCTTTCCCCTGCACTCCACTACATCAGCTAACTCTTCTGTGACCTTCTTGGGGCTGGGAACTATCTTATCGACCTTGAGGCTCCCCTCTCCTCCTAGCATATGGTCAGTTTTAATGTTCCTTGAATTGAAGGCACCCTATGGTGAGATAAGGACAAGGTCCGTTGCTTTGAGCAGAGATTGGAAAACCAGGCTGGGAAGATTCCATCCAGGATTTCTTTGCTAGTCAAGTGCAAACCCCCAAATGGAAAGAAACCCCCTAGCCATACCCAGCCTACTGCCAAGGTGTCTGGTACCCTCGTGGCTGCCATGGGGACAGCCTGAGAGGTAAGAGGGGGAGGCACCACAGGATGTGGAATCTAGACCTTGCTAGCAGGGCTATTGTGAGTAGGGTCTCCACCCCCATTGGTTTGGTCCACATGGCAGCTGGAATTAGGTAGGGGCATCTCATGGTGCAGGAGATATCTGGGAGAGGGGTGCCTCTGCATCCCATAATAAGGCCATACCTACTGTTCACCTACATCTTCCCAGGCCCCTTACATGGTGACATCTCTATTCCTTACAACTCTATTAGCACCTTGGTTCCACATCCGAAAGTTGGCATAGCAATTCTTGCTTGCTAAGTACAGACTCAGTGATACACAATCTCAAGGCATTCTTCACCAACTATGGAGTTGGGTCCCAAGTAACACTACTCACGTAGACAACAATGTGAATGGAGCCCTCTGGAGTTGTGCAAAGCAGTAGACTTGCCGGGCAGAAAAGAATTTCTGTCCCCGTTTTATGGATACACAAACTTAGGTTGCCTAAGAGGTTACCTAGCTAGTAAGCATCAGAGGTCAGATGAGTCAAACTCATGAGTCTGATGTCAGAAGCTGTTCTCTTTTGACTCCATCCCTCTCTCAGCCCACTCCCCATGCCAGCCCACCCTGGGAGGATGGATGAGGATGTTATGTTAATGGCATCTGTCATGTCCCTGACTTATCATGACACATCCACGATGAGCCAGATGCCAGCTGATGGGCAAACGTGAGTGATGGAAAACAAACATGTGAGTGATGAAGTTGGCTCTTGCCAGGAGATGAGGATGAAAAATCTCTTGACCAAACCCCATGTCTGAAGCTGCCAGTTCCCAATACCGGATAGACAGTCACCATCCTGCTGTAGGAGGCTGGGGACCCGGACAACCCCAGATCCCCTGAGAAGCACCCTTGCCAGAGGCTGAAGGTGAACGGAGGACTCAGCTTCCACCTGTGGCCAGCTCCACCCTGGGAGCTAGACTCCTTGACAGACTCCTGGCTATGGGACTGTCTCTGAGCTTTTGAGGTATCATTGTTACTGCTCCACAGCTGCCCAGCTTGGGCTGGACCCAACCTTAAGACATTTGTGGCCAGGCACGGTAGCTCACGCCTGTAATCCCAGCACTTTGGGAGGCTGAGGGAGGCAGATCATTTGAGGTCAGGAGTTCAAGATCAGCCTGGCGAACATGGTGAAACCCTGTCTCTACTAAAGATACGAAAATTAGCCGGGCGTGGTGGCATGTGCTACTTGGGAGGCAAGAGAATTGCTTGAACCCAGGAGGCGGAGGTTGCAGTGAGCTGAGATCATGCC
>NC_045439.1:32306184-32311234 GCF_002776525.5 Piliocolobus tephrosceles
AAAAAAAAAAAAAAAAAAAAAAAAAAGACATTTGTGGACTACAGGGGCGGACCCTACAGGGAAATGCAGGCCCTTAAAGCTTGGGCCAGGGGTGTGGGGAGTGAAGTGAACTCTTTCAGAGGCATTTAGCTTGGTCACACTGAGTCCAAACCTGGGTCTTCTCTGAGCTCATCATTTCTCTTCTCTCTTAACATCGATTGCTTCACCTAGAAAACAGCCCGATAATGGGGTTGTGAACATCCCTTGGCCCCCTGAGTTATCATAGAGGACAAGGGCATGGTCTCTAGAGTCAGACAGCCTGGGTTTAGACTCCCACTCTATCACTTGCTTGGAGACTTTGGGAATATTATCTAACCTCTTTGTGCCCTCTGTGCCTCAGTTTCTTCATCCATAAAATGGGGATAATAGTAGGACCCACTCCTCAGAATTATCATAAAGACCAGACATGGTGGCTCATATCACTTTGGGAGACCAAGGCGGGTGGATCATTTGAGGTCAGGAGTTAGAGACCAGCCTGGTCAACATGGCAAAACCTGGTATCTCCTAAAAATACAAAAATTAGCTGGGAATGGTGGTGAGCACCTGTAACCCCAGCTACTCGGGAGGCTGAGGCAGGAGAATTGCTTGAACCTGGGAGGCAGAGGTTGCAGTGAGCTGAGATGGCACCACCGCACTCCAGCCTAGGCAACAGAGTGAGCCCCGGTCAAAAAAAAAAAAAAAAAGAAGTGTCATGAAGATTAGAACTATCCAGCGCTGCACATGGTGAATCACTCTACACTGTGAGTATACAAAAAGGCTACAAATGAAGGCTCCTATGATGTTTACTATTATTATTACCATGCAGCAGGATACTGTACTTGGGACTGTCAGTGTGGTGAGGGAACAAAGACCTGGTCCTTGCCTTCCTGGAACGTGGGCCAGTGGTGGGAGGGGGTGACATATTTAAAGCACTTAGCATGGTGTCTGACCCTGGGGACTCAATACATGGTGGCTGTTACTGCTATTGTGAATGGGTGCCAGGCCCCTTGTCACCTCTAATCCACTCAACTTCTGTGAGAGGCCAGAAGTTCTGTCCCCCTTGTCACAAATAAGACACTAAAACTCCAAGAGGGCAATTAGGGAAGAGGGAGGATGTTGTGTCTACCCTTTGCTTTGGTTACTGGTCATTTGTGGCACCAGCTACAGCCAAATCATTCTCCCTTGCTAGTTGCCTCCCTGAGTCACTACCCAGCCATCAGCAACAATTTTTTGGGAGGGGTTGGAAAATGCAGGGAAGAGAAAGGACCTATGTTTGAATCAATAATCCCATTATGAATCTGTCACCCATGAATGTGTTTTACTTTTGTAATACGCTTGTGTATTTTGGGCTTACCCTGAGGGGTAAACCTTATTTTTCCTTGTGCTGGACAGTTCTCTTGAGAGAGTCTTGGGATGTGCCTTCCCCAAAGGTCCTGCTCTCACCTCCTCCCGTCATCAGACATGGGACCAGATATTCGGTTCCCTTCGTTCAGTAAAGAGGCGCATGCTGGGAGGAAAACAGGAGGGATTTTGACTCACATTTAACCTACGCACACTGAACATTTATTAATTCCTGGACATTTCGCATTGTCTCAGTGAATCCTTCCAACTACCCTGAAAGGTGTGTATTATTTTTTCAAATGAGGAAGCAACTTTGGAGAGGCTGGGTGACCTCCCCAGCAACACACAGCTGCCCAGGGCCAAGCTGGAGTCCAAGTCCACTGCATTCTGATTTTCTTAAAGATGGAACCACAGCCTCAAGCAGAGAAAGGGATCCTGGATAGAGGGAGGTTAACCCTGTCCCCAAAATGCTTGAGCTACCATGGCCCGTGGAGAATGGGAGGGAAGAAAGGAAGGGGTCCTCAGAGCGCTTGGGAAGGGCTACGCAGGTCCAGGCTGTGGGGCATCCCCAGAACCCAGGACTGCTAAGAACATCTCACCTCAGACACCTGGGCCTGGTTTTTTTTTTCTTCTAGTTTTCCAAGTGCCCAAGGAGTCACCTATACTCAGAGTTTTCTTGGAGGGCCTGGGGGAGTGGGAGGGAAGGAACAGGCTCCTGGTAATGCCTCCAGCAGCCCTGTAGAAGGCCTTCTGTCAGTCATGTTCAAGGTGCCCCTTGTAGCTCGGCTGAGGGTCTCATCCCAGCAAAATATCACCTATCAGGTTTTAGCTGCCCACAGTCCCTACATCACGACTCCCTCAGCATTAACCCTTCTTTAGCCTCTCAAGGGAAAAGCAAGACATCAGCACACGTCTTTGTCTCTCCTGCCAAGTTCAGCTTCGGGCAGTGTGGAACAATGGAAAGACGCAGCCATACAGGACTGTCCATCACCACCTGGCTGGCCACCTTGGGCTGTGTTTCAGGTTCCCCTTCAGGCTCAGATGGTGGGGCTGCCACCATCCTGATGCCCTGAGAGGGCATGTGTTCTGTTTCACAGCCCCCCATGAGACTGTTGTAAGACAATCTGTTCGAGTATTTATGCCTGCAACAAATATTTATTGAGCACCTACTATGTGTCAGCTACTATTCTTGGTGGGAATACAGTGGGGTGAAAGAAAGCAAAGCCATTGTTGTCATGGAATTTATGTTCTGCTTGTGGGGTACAGTTCACAAACAGGCAAGGACATAAGCAAGACCATTTAAGAAGGTGAAAAGTGCTAAGGAGGAAATCAAGCTGTATGAGTGACTGCAGGAGGGGCCTCTTTTGTTTGTTTGTTTTTGAGACGGAGTCTCACTCTGTTGCCCAGGCTGGAGTGCAGTAGAGCAATCTCAGCACACTGCATCCTCCGCCTCCTGGGTTCAAGCGATTCACCTGCCTCAGCCTCCCAAGTAGCTGGGATTACAGGTGTGTGCCACCACGCCCAGCTAATTGAGGGGCCTCTTTTGGATGCAGGGCAGGAGGGGCCTTTCTGAGGAGTTAGCATTTGGGCAGAGACCTGGGTGGGGAGAAGAAGCCAATCTTGGGGGGTACAGGGGCAGGGGGTGGGGTTAGAGGGTCTGCACGTGTGCATGTCCTGGGGGTCAACCAGGTAGGTGTCTCTGAGGACCAGTAAGGAGGTGACGGAGGCTAGAGGGGAAGGTGGAAGAGCTCATTGGGGTTCATAAACCGGGCCTCCTGGGCCAGGGCAAGGACTTTGAATGTTATCCCCAGTGGGAGAGAGAGAAAGCTGTCGGTAGTTGTGAAACAGGGAGGCCAGCAAGGAGACTCACTATGTGGTCCAGGCAAGAGCCAGCAGGGGATGGCTTCAGGGTGGAGGGTGGCAGTGGAGATGGAGAGAAGAGATGGCCTTGGGATTTACAGAGAAGAAATTTGAAAGTACCCAGTGCTCTCCCAAGGCAGAGTGTGACTCCGATAGTCTGTAGCTCAGAGGCCTTGGAACCTGAAGTCTTTTTGAAAACCACTTCTGTGTTCTCCCAACAGAGTCCCAGCAGCCCCCATGTCAGCTTCTCCTGGGTCGAGGGCTCTGTAGCCTCTCTTCTAACTCCTGGAAGTTTGGCTTCCAACTCTTTGTCAAATTCAGGATCAAAGCTAGGATCACACGATGAACAGTCGGTGCCCACGGCAGCCATTACTATTAAGCTATTAAGCTGTTGTAAATGTGTGGAAAGGCAGGTGGGTGTGAGGAAGGCAGAGAGCACATGACCTTGAAGGTAGCTTCCCCCAAAGACCCAGAAAGCAGGTGGGGGCCAGAGGCCTTGGCCATGGGGCATCTCGTCAAGGAAAGGAAAGGGATGTGGGCTGCAGAGGCACCACCAGGATCTGATCCCAAGAAGACATTTCCAGATTCCGTACTTATTGGCTCTCTGAGGTGCGCAGCTTGGCCCTTCTATTTAAATGACCTTGGGAAAGTTACTTCATTCTTTGAACTTTCATTTTCTCAAGCAAAAAATGGGAACGTAAGGCCTACTTTAGAGGGTTGTTGTGAGGATTGCATGAAACAATGTAAAGTCTTATAATGGACAGTGATTATTTTATGGACTGTTGTACATTTCAATTTGATTCCTATTTAGGGAAATTCCCCAACTTACGAGTCCTAGTGGAAGACAGAGTTTTGTGCGTGTTTTGTTGTTGTTGCTGTTTTTTTTGAGATGGAGTCTCATTTGGTCACCCAGACTGGAGTGCAATGGCGCAGTCTAGGTTCGCTGCAACTTCTGCCCCCTGGGTTCAAGCGATTCTCCTGCCTCAGCCTCCTGATTAGCTGGGACTACAAGTATGTGCCACCACGCCCAGCTAATTTTTGTATTTTCAGTAAAGATGGGGTTTCACCATGTTAGTCAGGCTGGTCTTAAACCCCTGACCTCATGATCCACCTGCCTCAGCCTCCCAAAGTGTTGGGATTACAGCTGTGAGCCACCGTGCCCAGCCCAGAGTTCTTATTCTGCAATGAAACCGGAAATGCCAAACATTTGCTTTTTTAGCTTCCCTTGCAGCTAGAATGTGGCCATGTGACCTGGGCTCCACCGGTCAGAAGCAATCATCTTGGACTTTTAGCCAAAGTCAGTGACATGAAGAGCAAGAACCATGGAGAATCTTCTCTGGTAGCAGTAGTGGTTGCAGCCAAGATCAAGTTGCAGGGCAATAAGTTTGCAACAGAATTCCGTGCCCAGGGTTGACGGTGGTAGCAGTGGGGGCCTCGGCACTTGCCTAGGGTCCAGTGAAGGTGACAGTAATCATAGTAGCTTCATCAGACTAGTACTGTGGCAAGATTTTGGGCACTGATTCTGGTCTCTAAACCTACTGGTGAATCTCTGAGCTACTCAGTGTCTTCCTTCCTTCCTTTCTTTCTTTCTTTCTTCCTTCCTTCCTTCCTTCCTTCCTTCCTTCCTTCCTTCCTTCCTTCCTTTCTTTGAGACAGAATCTAGCTCTGTCACCCAGGGTGGAGTGCAATGGTGCCATCTTGGCTCACTGCAACCTCCGCCTCCCGGGTTCAAGCAATTCTCCTGCCTCAACCTCTCAACTAGCTGGGATTACAGGCAAGCACCACCATGCCCGGCTAATTTTTGTATTTTTTTTTTTTTTTTTTTTTTTTT
>NC_045439.1:32311334-32331156 GCF_002776525.5 Piliocolobus tephrosceles
TTTTTTTTTTTTTTTTTTTTTTTTGAGAGGGAGTCTCGCTCTGTTGCCCGGGCTGGAGTGCAGTGGCCGGATCTCAGCTCACTGCAAGCTCCGCCTCCCGGGTTTACGCCATTCTCCTGCCTCAGCCTCCCGAGTAGCTGGGACTACAGGCGCCCGCCACCCCGCCCGGCTCGGTTTTTTTTGTATTTTTTAGTAGAGACGGGGTTTCACTGTGTTAGCCAGGATGGTCTCGATCTCCTGACCTCGTGATCCACCCGTCTCGGCCTCCCAAAGTGCTGGGATTACAGGCTTGAGCCACCGCGCCCGGCCTAATTTTTGTATTTTTAGTAGAGACAGGGTTTCACCCTGTTGGCTAGGCTGGTCTCAAACTCCTGACCTCAGGTGATCTACCCAACTTGGCCTCCCAAAATGCTGGGATTACAGGCTTGAGCCACCGTGCCTGGCCACTACTCAGTATCTTTCTAGTAAATCCCCTTTTTGGTGAAATCAGAGTTGCTCATAACCCAGAACTCAAATTATCACAAGATGTGAATGTGGTACCTAACCCTACTCTCCACCACAATCTAAGCTGGGGACGTTAATTTCTCTAAATAATCTAATTTGGGCCAAATTTGAGCTGTGATTAGCGTGGGATTATAAAGAGAAAGGCTTTGGAGAGAGATCTCTTTGTAAATTCTGGCTCTATGGGTATGGCTGTCATCCCAATTTCCATCCACTCCTTCCTTCTTAGTATGAGAACCCTATTTTTTTTCAGTGGTACTATCCCTAGATAAAAGACTACACTTCCCAGCTTCCTTCATCCTAGAAGACTCTAAGACATTTGGCACACACCCTTTTTGCTCTTTTCACCTTTCTTCTGGCTTCCTTTCTGAAACACAGACATGATGGCTAGTATTCCAGCAGCCATTTTGGATGTGAGGTTACCTTGAAAATGGAAGTCAACATTACAGCAGAAAGAAGGAAGGAGTCTGGGTGCCTAAAAGCCCATGAGCCACCATATTAGCCCAGGACTGGCCCCAGTGAGCTCAGCGTTTAAGCCGCTGGTCTCTGATCTCTGTTACTAGAGGCCACAAGTGATTCCTCAGTGATACCATGGAGAAACATTTGAAATCAAACATTTTGACCTGCCGGAAAATGGAAGGGTTGCTGTCATAGCGGAGATCTGGTTTGTCCCCAAGTTCTAACAGCTAGAAATCTTTCTTGGATCTGTCTCTCCTCTCCAGCCTCATAAAACTGGATACTCACTTCATTCTCTTCTCTTCCCTGCCATCTAGATGTCCTTCTCCCGCGTCTTGAGTGGTGGCCCCTAGAATAGCTTTGGCAGTGGTCTAGGTACCACCAACTTTGGCTTTGCTACTGGGAAGCGCCTTACTGTTTCGTTTTGTTTTGTTTTGTTTTCCATAATGCCCAGCATTCTCTGCACAGAAAAAGCTGAGGACAGAGGCTGGATTCGATTCCCGACCAGACTGAAGACTGGCTGAAACAGAGAAGAGATTAAAGCACCTCCCATAAGACACACCCACCAGTGCACCATGACAGTTAACCGTAGCCATGGCAACACCCAGAAGTCGCCACTCTTTTTCTAGAAATTTCTGAATAACTTACCCCTTAATTTGCATGCAATTTGAAGTGGGTATAAATGTGACTGCAGACCTGCCCCGGAGCTGCTACTCTCAACACATTGCCTGTGAGTTAGTCCTGCTCTGCAGAGGCAGTCACAGAGCTGCAACACTGCCATCTCAATAAAGCTGTTTTCAGCAGGGTGCAGTGGCTCATACTTGTAATCCTAGCACTTTGGGAGGCCAAGGCAGGCGGATCGCCTGAGGTCAGGATTTCGAGACCAAACTGGCCAACATGGTGAAACCCCGTCTCTACTAAAAATACGCAAATTAGCCGGGCGGGGTAGTGGGCGCCTGTAATCCCAGCTACTCAGGAGACTGAGGCAGAGAATTGTTTGAACCTGTGAGGCGGAGGCTACAGTGAGCCGAGATCATGCCACCGCACTCCAGCCTAGGCAACAGACTGAGACTCTGTCTCAAAAAAAAAAAAAAAAAAAACCTTCCCAGACACAGCCCCGATTTGGGGGCTCCCTTGCCCTGCAGCAGGGTTACAGCCACAGTTCTAATCCTGCCTCTAGTACTTGTGGTGTCCTGTGGGGCGAGTCTTTTAGCTTCTCTGTTCATCAGTTCTTTCATCTGTAAAGTGGGGATAGTGAGGCCTGTCCTGGCTTTCTTAGAGGCCTCTCAGAAAAGTGTTCCAAAGATGGTGAAGGATTGTGCAGATGTCTGGTCGTCTGTTTCTTGTTTGTAAATGATAACTCAGAGTATATCAACCATCTCATTTACAAGCTTTATTTTTTCTGTGTTATACTCGTCCACAATTGCGACTCATCTTCCCACATTTCTTACTCTTTAGTCTTTTGAAGATCCACCTGAAGATGTATTCCTGTTGACTTGGTATTCTACTCTCTGTCATTTACATATGACTAGCATTGATCTATTGAGATTTACAACTATCTCTAGCAATCTCAGCTAACGTTTATTGAGTGCTTACTATGTGCCAGGCATTTTGCTCAACGCTGTACACAGATTATCATATTTAAAACTCACAAAAAAACCATCAGGTGGGTGCTTCTATTTTCTCCTTTTTACAGATGAGGAAACTGAGTTACAGCATGGTTACAGTCAGGCAGCTAGTGAAGTTGTGTAGTCAGTATTTGAATTCAGGGAATGAGGTTTTGTGGCAAACAGTTTGGGGACTCTAAGGAAGCAGCAGCTGGGACACAAGCTGGGGAGTGCAAGTGGTTTATCAGGGAGGGGTGACACCTGTGAAAGGTGAAGAGGAGGAAGCAGGACTGGGTAGAAGAAGCCTCAAACTGCAGTGTACATCTGGCCGTCTCAGCCAACCTAACAGAGCTCAGAGCAAAGGCTGCTCATTGGAGGAGCTTGAGCTGGGCAGAAATGGCCAGATCCTGTGTCACTCTGGAGTTCGCTGCAGTGGAGTTCAGAGGGGCTACAGCTAGAGGCCATCTACTAACTGCACTCTTGCACCTGAATAGCAAGTTCTTTCTTAAGGGACATCCAAGCAGTGCAAAGCCATAGTGTTACAGAAAGGGATCCTGATCCAGACCCCAAGAGGGTGTGAGTCCATACGGTAAAGTGAAACAAGTTTATTAAGAAAGTAAAGGAATAGGCTGGGCATGGTGGCTCATGACTGTAATCCCAGCACTTTGGGAGGCCGAGGCAGGTGGATCATTTGACCCTGTTCTTTGTGTTCTAAATGACTTCATCTCTCAGGCCATAGTTGGTTGGTTCAGGGATGGGTACCTGACCTAGGTCCCCCCACAATTTCTTGGGATTTCTGGATTTGAGACAGATTTGGGTTTAGTCTGTTGCTGGTGGTGGAGATGGAACACAACAATCCCGAGAGTTGTCAGCAACCATTTTTTCTGCCTCTGAAGAAAGTCCATGGCCAGAGCATCAGGATGATATGAAGGAGTTGGCCAACATGGGAGTCCCCTCTCCAGTCACTCCTTTGGCTCAAGTTCACCTTCCTGCCCTGGCCAAGGTTGCGCTGTAATGTTCCAGCCTTCCCATCAGTTCATCGTGGGTTTCTGTCACGCTATCAACTAAAGAAGATCTTAACTAAGACACTCTGCCTGTTATGTTACAAATCCCATTTTAGAGAATAAGGGTCGGACAGGGTATGTAGCTTGGCTAATGCCACAGAGAAGTGAGTGGCAGAGATGAGGTTTGAGTCCAGGCCCAGGACACTCCAAAAGCCATGCTCCTTGTGGCCTTCCCCAAAAGAACTCAAATGTCATTGGCCAACCTGTTACCTTACCAGATGCATAGTTCCCAGACTGGTGATGAGGATGCTGAAGAGAAGCAGTCTTGGTACTGACCCTACTCCATGGCCATGTAGAAGCCTCATCTGAACTCGCCTCTTTTGGTCAAACCCATCCTGCCTCTGCAGTGAAGCCTCACCTCAGTGGTCCCCCCAAACCTCTTCTTTCCAGAGCCCCTTTGTTTTCAGTCCTGGCTGGGCCCTGGGCTTCTAGATGCCCATCCCAAGGGTCACTGCCGTCTCTATTCCAAGGCCTCAACCTGGGATGCAGCACCCTCCTGCCCCTTTCCCATGGGCTCACTGGCTTTGAACTTCTGCCTCTTCCCACAGGGTGCTTCTTGTGCATGGTTTGTCTCCTAGACCTCCTTCTGTCCTCCCCTTCTGTCATCCTTGCCCCACTGCTAGGCCTTTCTCCTTCCCCTTCTTCCTTAGCCCCAAGGGTGCTTCCAATAATTCCAGGGGCCACCAATGGCTCAGAGCCTTCCAGGCCCCTCTACTCCTCCCCACTTCTTGACCTAGGTTTACCTCTTCCCATTCCCCAGCCTGCTGGGCTCAGACAAGGCCCAGCCTCAATGACTCCCAGATGCCCCTGCTACGCCCAAGTTCCCTGCCAGTGGTTGGTTAGGGGCAAACACAAATTAGAAAGGCTGGGCTCGGTGGCTCATGCCTATAATTCCACCACTTTGGGAGGCCGACACAGGCCAATCACTTGAGGTTAGGAGTTCGAGACCAGCCTGGCCAACATGGTGAAGCCTCGTCTCTACTAAAAATACAAAAATTAGCGAGACATGGTGGAAGGCACCTGTAATCCCAGCTACTTGGGAGGCTGAGGCTCATTTGAATCCGGAGCACAGAGGTTGCAGTGAGCCGAGATCACACCACTGCACTCCAGCCTGGGCAGGGGAAAAAAAAAAAAAAGACTTAGACGAATCACCAAGATTCTGAAAAGTGCCTTGTCAGGAAAACCTCATTCCAACATACCTTTATTATTATTATTATACAAGTAATAAATGTTCATGGTGAAAAATAAGAAAATAGTGATAAATAAAAAGAAAAACATTAAAATCATCCAGAGATAACTGCCATTAATATATTTTGGTTTACCTGTTGTTTGGCACCTTTCTAAACATGTAAGTACTTGTATTCCCAAAAATGGGGAGCCAGGCGCAGTGGCTCACACCTGTAATCCCAGCTACACAGGAGGCTGAGGCAAGAGGATCACTTGAGCCCAGGAGTTTGAGACAAGCCTGGGCAGCATAGTGAGACCTTGTTTCTATTTTTTAAAAAGTGATCCTTCTGTATACTGTTTTGTAAACTTTCTTCCTCCCTGAATACATTGTAATATATCCCAAATGTCTTCTACCCCTCTTTGATACACCTTTACTAAATGTCTGTGGGTGTTCCCTGACTCAAGCTCAAGTCCTTTCCACTGAAGGCCAACAGAACCCACCTGTAGAACCACCCATTGCTCTCAATGCCTCGCCAAACCCTGGCACTGGGATGGGTCCATGGGGGGATCATGCCGGGGCCTCTGCCTCATTGCACTCAGTGACTGGCCAGGGACAGAGCACAGAAGCCTGTGGGTGGCAAAGGGCAAGACTGGGAGGTGAGATGCAAATGGCCATGTTCTGGGGGAACTTGGAGTGGGAGAGAAGATGGCAAGGCTGGTAGGGTGGAGGTGGAGGGCCAGGGCCAAGGTCTCAGGAAAGGGGCATCCAGGAAGACTGCCCAGAACACTGTTATGAGCATGAAGACAGGTCGGCATTACTTGGCAAGGTGTTAGGGGGAGGAAGAGAGGGCTCCCGAGGAAGGCCTGTAACATGAACAAAGGTGGAGAAAGGGCTCCCTTAACCTCTTCGATTCTGTTTTTCCTTCTGTAAAATGGGAATCTCTTTCGAGAACCTGCTCTGCAGTGAAACTGAGAGGACCTAGGGACATGATGGAAA
Organism: Piliocolobus tephrosceles; assembly: GCF_002776525.5. NCBI lineage: Eukaryota > Metazoa > Chordata > Mammalia > Primates > Cercopithecidae > Piliocolobus > Piliocolobus tephrosceles. Next base: position 32,317,127 of record NC_045439.1, read on the forward strand.
TGAAGCATGCAAACAGGCCCTGGCACGCTGTACGTGCTGGGTCTTTCCGCCTTTCCTTCTTCCAGATCTCCTCCAGGCCAGGATCACCCACAAGGGCCAGGCGCATGGCTCACACTTGTAATCCCAGCACTTTGGGAGGCCGAGGCAGGTGGATCACCTGAGGTCAGGAATTTGAGACCAGCCTGGCCAATATGGTGAAACCCCGTTTTTACTAAAAATACAAAAAATTAGCTGGATGTGGTGGCGCATGCCTGTAGTCCCAGCTACTCGGGAGGCTGATTCTCCTCCTCAGGAGGAGAATTGCTTGAACCTGGGAATCGGAGGTTGCAGTGAGCCGAGATCAAGCCATTGCACTCTAGCCTGGGTGACAGAGCAAAACTGTCTCCAAAAAAATAAAAAAGAAAAGATCACCTACAAGGCAGCGTGGTGTAGTGGTTGATGACACTGGCTCTTAAATTACACAATCCTGGGCTCAATTTCCCCGTTTACCACCTGCTAGCTGTGTGACCTGGCAACTTAGCTTTCACCATGCCTTAGTTTCCCCTTTTTAATATGGGCCACGCAGGGAAAACTTCCTAGAGGAGGCAACAGGGGGCCTGGACTATGAAGCTAGAATGATCACTGGCCTGCAGCAGTGAGGCCCCAGCTCCTTTGCCTGTGACCATCACCTCCCAACGCTTTTTCACCAAATCTTAGGCTTAGGACACCCCTTGGAAAAATCCCACCCTGCCCACCATCTCTTCATGTTTTCTTTTTTCTTTCTTTCTCTCTTTCTTTGTCTTTCTTTCTTTCTTTCTTTTTTTCTTTCTTTTCTTTCTTTCTCTGTCTCTTTCTTTCTCTCTTTCCTTCCTAACTTCTTTCTTTTCTTTCTTTCTTCCTTTCTTTTTTTTTGTTTTTGATGGAGTTTTGCTCTTGTCACCCTCTTTAGAGTCCAGTGGCGCACTCTCGGCTCACTGCAAACTCCGCCTCCCAGGTTCAAGTGATTCTCCTACCTCAGCCTCCAAGTAGCTGGGATTACAGGCACGCGCCACCAGGCCCAGTTAATTTTTGTATTTTTAGTAGAGCCAAGGCTTCACCATGTTGGCCAGGCTGGTCTTGAATTTCTGACCTCAGGTGATCTGCCCACCTCGGCCTCCCAAAGTGCTGGGATTACAGGTGTGGGCCACTGCGCCCAGTCATCCTCATGTTTTCTTTTAGCCATCCTGGGAAGAAGCTGGGAAGAAGGTCACCCACTCGCACACGGCCACAGCCCAATTTTCTCTTGAAAATCACTACTAGAATCACCATTTGTCATAGTCCAAGGGTCAGGGAGAGAGTCTGGGGGAAGAATTTGACCAAGATGGGCAGGAAACCCCCGCCCTCCCGTCTGAGCCCTGCTGGAGGGAAGGACTGTGGTAGGCGCAGAGGGGAGGAGGCCAACCGAATGCAGAAACCCAGCCAGGGAAAGGTTTAGCCCCACAATCCAATTCCACTTAATATCCCATAATAGAATGCTGTCAACATGAGTTTCCTGTTCAAGTGGATTTGTCAGGAAGGCTGGGGAGGTCAGAGGTGTATTCCGGCCCTCCTGGTGTGGGGGCTCCAGTAGGGTATGTGTGGTGGGGGTTACTCGGGCACAAGCGCCCCCTCCTCACCCTCTCCCCTTGGCAGGCCAAACAGGCTCTCAGGAAGGGGTTTGTCACACTTGTCTGTACTGAGGCCTCATGAATCTGTGATGGCTCACAGAGGGCCCTGGAGCCTCCTGAGGGAGCATGTGTCTCCTTTGAGAAGTGTCCAGCCACCAAGGCAGAGAGCAGGCTGTTAATGTGAGGGGATCCAGACCTTGAGCAGAAGGTGGGGAGGGGTTCCCGGTTGGGGGGAGGGGTTTCCAGTTCGGGGGAGGGTATGCAGGAGGAGCCACAGGGCCTAACTTGAGGCAACCTTGTGGGGCAAGGGGCTGCTTAGGGAGAACCCTGAAGATCTGGGGTGGCCTCAGCCCCCATGAGTGACAACTCAGGGGGTGACCCCACGTAGTTACTCAAACTGGCTGCTGCCTGCTCCCTCTGTCCCCTTGGCGGGCCCATTGCTAGGTGTCCTTCCTCCCAGGGACGGAGGCCCGACTTCCCTAGGGTCCTTCAGTGCTGAGCTGACTAAGAATCCTTTCAGGGGAAACTCTAGTGAGAGCTTGTGATCGAGCAGTCCCCATGGATCAGACACAGTGCTGGGCCTTCCATATGCTGCTGCCTCATCAAATTCCATGGAGCCAGGCCAGGGAGCAGCAGTGGGGGTCAAGGCTGGGGAGAAGGGCTGTGTGAGGACAGGAGCCATTATTATCCTCATTTTCCCCAAGTAATAGGGGCTCAGGGGGTTTAAGAAACAAAACGAGGACCAGGCATGGTGGCTGACGCCTCTAGCCTCTAATCCCAGCACTCTGGGAGGCCGAGGCCAGTGTATCACTTGAGTCCAGGAGTTTGAGACTAGCCTGGGCAGCATAGCAAGATCCCATCTCTACCAAAAAAAAAGAATAGACAGGCATGGTGGTGCACACCTGTAGTCCCAGCTACTCAGGAGGTTGAGGCAGGAAGATCACTTGAGCCCAGGAGTTTGAGGCTGCAGTGAGCTATGATTGAGTCACTGCACACCAGCCTGGGCAACAGAGTGAGGCTCTGTCTCTAAAAAATACACTTTAAATAAATAAATAAATAAAGAGAAACAAATCAAGACCTCACATAGTAGGAGAGGGCACTGGGACAAGCGTGAAGTTCTGTATGACCCCAGAGCCGGCGCAGGGGAGCTGGGGAGATGGATGAAGACTCGGTGAGAGCCTTCAGAAACCAAGCCTGCGCCTGGGCTTCGAGAGTGGATGTTGGGTGCATCTTCCTGTAAGTATCCAGGAGGGTGTGGGGCAAAAGTTGCAAGGATGAGGTCAGGCCTTGGCTCCTCTGGGGCCTGCGGGTGGGTGAGACCGGGGGTGGGGGGAATGGGCCTGGGGCCGAGAAGGGCAGGGCTGGGCCTCCAGCTCTTTTGTGAGCCGTTTTAATTCGTGTAAATGAGGGTTTTTAATTTGTTATTCTGGGTTTTATTTCTATTACCATCTCATTTGCCTCTAAACCCTATTCTGCCCCTGCCTGGACCGAATTCCATTTGATGCATTAGGACTAATTCTCCTCCCAAAGGGTTAGATGTTTTCTCCCCACACAAAAGTCGCTTATTTTGGATAAAGAGACGATTAGATTTATCTTTAATATTTTAATGGCAGCTGGGATTAGTGGGCAAACAGCCCCGACTGGGGTTGTTCGCGGCGGATTAGGTTCTGATCAACTCTCAGATGGGGAGCCCCCACCCCCACCCCACTCCCCTTTCTGTTTTCCACAAAGTGCTTTTTATTATTTTTTGTTGGAAAAATATTCCCTTGTCTTTTGGAGCATCATAAATTCCATTTGCTGTTTTCTATTAAATCAAGTTGATTAAATTCGTTGTGACTCTTTGCACATAGATCTTTTTAATTTTAACGTCTCCAGCATAAAATCTTTAATGGTGCAATTCGAAATTGCTGCAATATACAGTACAGGCCCTGATAAAACAGATGGAAATGAGGTTCTGCCAGGGATGGGGGAGGTCCTGTCAGGAGGGGGTAGAGTTGGGAGAAGGCACGGAACTCCAGGAGAAGGCAGGAGACTGACTCCTCCTGAGGTCTAGAGAGCCCCACGTTCTCCATCCAGCTATTTTCTAGCTTCAGGGCTTTGGCTAGAAACACTGACCCATGCTATGGAGGGCTTGCTATGTGCCTGGCACTGTGCACGCATCACCAGCCATCCTTACAAGGAGGCTCAGAGAGGTCGCTTGCTCAAGGTCACATAGCAAGTCAGTGGCAGTGGTTCAGTCCAGATTGTCTTTGCCAATAGAGCCTCATCTCCCCTTTCATCAGTGAAATGGGAGTGATCAGCACCTGGGACACAGGTGCTTGGAAAGATTGGATGAGGTCCACAAACTGCTTTGGGAACAGAGCTGTGCTCTCCCGGGGGGATGGAGGAGTGGAACTGACCTATTTGGGCCTCAGAGGCTGCGCCATCACTGGGTAGAGCTGCCTTTTGAGACCCTGGGAACCTTCGCTAACTCCAGGGTCTCGGCTCCCCCCGCCCCTCAGCTCTCCAGCTCTCCGGCCCCGGCCTCAGGCTTTTTCTCCCCGTCTCTAATCCTGACCTCATCAAGTCCTGGGAAGAGGGTTGATCCACAGGAGCAAATCCCTCATTCAGAGGGGCAAAATCAGCTTAATTTGCAGCAATTTGAAGCAGGTCTTTGCCAGGATTTGAATATCAAATTATCCCACAGCCTGGGCTGGTCTGGGAGGCCTCCCCCGGCTGCAATATGGACGGATGTGCTCAGGTTTCACAAGGGAGATTGTCCTGGGAGTGACTGAGGCTGAGACTGGGGAGATGGGAGTGAGTGTCAGAGGGTAGTGGGCAAGGTGGGGGTCACCAGTCAGCCGCCACTCCCAGAGGGCACTGCAGCAGTGACTGAGGGACAGATGGGATTTGGGGTCAAAACCTCCTGTTCATGAGACTCACCGGGGGCTCTTATCAAATGTGCAGATTCCCAGGCCCTTCCACAAACATAAGAAATCAAGATTTTTCTTGACTAAGAAAGTTTAGAAAAATCTGGTGCAGCTCAGTTAGCCAATCAACAAACACTTGCCTCTCATTTTGAGAGAATCAGCCTCCTCCGGTGTCCACTCCATTCATTCCCAGCCTCTGGTACTGTGGACAATATTTCCTTTGCTGTCTGCTCCATGATGGCACCAGAGGCCTGAGTCAGCTGCTGCAGAGAGCTCTTCAGCCTTCCCTGCCTGGTCTGGATGCCCATCTCCTCTGGCCACCCAGGCCTTTCATTCCTTTTGTGCAAGCTCAGGCCTAGCAGACATCCTTTTATGTCTGTCACACAGGCCTTGCTGCCCAGACCCAAGCCCTGGGGCTCAGACCCCTCTCCATGGGCATCACAGTCCATGAGCTGTGAGTCTCTTCGGGAAGGCCCGAGGTCAGTGAAACATTCTGGTCCCGCCACAGTGTTGTGTCCCTGTGGGCCCTGCAGTGTGACAGCAGCAGCTAGGGCTGTCGGGATGGCTTTGTGCAGGCCCACTGTCCAGCCAGCACCATCAACAGAGATGAGAGCCCATGCCTGGGGAGGAAACAGACCAGTCAGTGGTCAAGTACTAAACAGTGTGACAAGCATTGTAAGAACCACAAGTGCTTCCACTTAATTCTCACAAATCCTATGGAGTAGGTACTATATACACCCATTGTATAGATGAGGAAACTGAGGCACAGAGAGATTAGTAACATGACCCACCCAGGTCATACAGCAATAAGAGGTGGAGCTGGGATGCATACCCAGGCAGTCTGACTCCAAACTGCTCCTCTTAACCACTTTGCTCTATCTCCATCTATCCATCTTTACCTACAATTTTGTCTTTCTCTATATTCTCCGCAGCAATGACTTGCCTTATTTTTAAAGGCATAATCACAGTGTGTTTGGGAGCAAAGAAAGGAGCCCGTAACCTACACTAGGGCAATCACAGAGGCTTTTTGGAGGTGGTGTCTTTATTTGTTCAATGATGCGGTAGAACAACCACTGTGTGCCCGACACCGGTGATACAGAGAGGAAACAGCCACGGAGCTCACAAACAGGGGGCATGAACACCCCATGGGCAGTGCTCAGTGCACTGATGGAGAAAACATAGGGCATTATAGAAACACTGGGGACACCCCAAAGCCCAGGAGATCAGGGCAGTCTTCCTGGAGGAGGGGCATTAGTCCCCTTCACTAGATCTAGTCATTAACCTGAGGTTCAGATGGCCCAGAGGTCCCACTGGGCACACTCACCCTTCTTCGTCTCAGCCAGTCCATCCTCCATGGACCTTCTGGGTCAACCAAGCTTGAGACCCTCTCTGACCACCTATCCTAGACAGGCAGGTCCCCTCCGGGGAGGTCTGTGTTCCCAACTGCTGTGTGTTCTTAGAGGCGGGGCCTGAACAGGAACAAGACGCCTGAACCCCAGATCCTATGCCTAGCAGGGTCTGGTGTAAGTCAGTGGCTGCCTTGGGAAAGCCCAGTGGTTTGATCTGAGGGTGCCTAGAATTTAGAGCAAAAAGGGACCCCAGAAGCCACCCAGACCTGTTTTGAAGGAAGCCACAGGAGATGCCCACGACCCACAGCTCAAAGGTGCTGCAAATTCCAAGCTCCTAGTGCTCTATCTTCTCTCTGGGGTGGTCTGGCCCCACCTGGCTCTCCCCCAATCTTTGTCCCCGTGTCTGCCTGCCTTGCCTGATGGTGGCCGGGGTGGCCTTTCCGGAATAACGATGGTATTGGCTCAGATTAAGGGCAACTAGCTGGCTCTTGGCTTTTCATTTTTATATAACAACTAATCTCCTTCTAATCAGCCATTATTAAATTATATTCCATTTTTAATTCATTCACAGATCACCGTTGGGACAGCTGGATGGATAATTGGAGAGAGATAATTTATGTAAATGAGGAGCAGCAGAAGGTGGGGGAGAGGGAGGCCCAGGGCGCCAAAGGGGGCCCCCCCCCAGTGTCCAGGCTGGGGAGCGGGCAGTGGCCTGGCTCCTCCTGGAAACGGGCGCTTGGGAATGCTGGGAGGATTGGGGGCTGCCACGGGACCTCAGGGTTCCTGACTGGTGGTTCCTGCTGTGGCCCCGCAGCATCACCTTGAACACTTCTGGCAAATGGGGAACTCACTACTTTGGGGGTGGGGGTATCTCTCAGACATCAGCTCCCGCTTTTAGAGGCAGATCCTGAGAGGCAGAATGCCCCAGAAAATTCTGGAGTCAGAGCTGTTTTTGATTCCAACTCCACCACTGTGTGGCGTTTCCTAACCTTAGTTCCCACATCTGCAAAACGCAGGTAATGACAGCACCTACCTCATAGGGTGCTGTGAAGCTTAAGTGCCTGGCACCTTAGGAAGAGACCAAGACAAGTACATGGCAGCTCTTATCACCATTACAGGACGGTGTGTATCTTTTAAAATCTTCCTCTCTAACATCTGCCCTCTGGCCATGGAGCTTCCCTCTGGCAACACACGAAGGAAATCCACATCCTTTGCATATCTGAACACAGCTCTATACCACTGATAATAACACTCCGGAGGTTTGTGTCTCATTGTCTCCTCAGTGTCTCATAGCGTCGTCTCCTTGTATCCTCAGAACGATTATAGAACGTGGGGGCGATTGTGTCCATTTTACAGATGAGTATACTGTGGACCCAAGCTCTCTCCTGCCAATTCCTTCAACAAAAATGATAACAAGCCCCAGAAGCCTGCTTAGAAAGGAATACGAGGCTCAGAAAACCTGGATCCCAGCCGGAGGCTATCTTGGGAAGGTGCCTTGGGGACTGGCAGGCAGGTCAGGGATGGCAGGGGAGGTGAGTGAGAGAGGTGGGACCTCCACCCTTCTTGGCTGTCCCTTTGGGGCCCCAAGAATCAGGCATGGATGGGCATTCATGGGCACAGGTGGTCTGACAGAGCTTGAGAGGCAAGGTCTGCCTGTGCCTGGGGCTGGCATGGGCTGGCAGGGAGGCCCTTGGACCATTCCCAGAGGGAGACAGGGGATTAAGGAGGGTTAGGGAGGTGGTCCCAGAGGGTCCATGCAAAGTAATGGGATTAGCTCTTGGGCAGCGAGTGAAAGTTATTATCGTGTGGGGCCTCTGGCCTCCCACCCAAGGCTGCAGCTGTCACCCATCCTGGGAGGCACCAACAGCCCCCTGCACCCCCACCTTGGGGCAGGCTGGCACCTCTTCTCCCCACAGGCTTTTCTGCTGTGGTCATCTGCTTAGGGGCTGGCCGCCTAGCTTTAGCCTCCAGTTGGTCCTTGACAGACTGGGCCACCCACACAGTACACTCTAGACTTGCTCTGTGCCTCAGTTTCCCCTTGAACAGAAGGCTACAGGAAGGTGCTTGAGATCCTCTGAGGCATGGGGGTCCAGAGCCAGGCCCCCTGGGTTTCTGGCTCTGCCACGCATTAGCTGTGTGACCCAAGGCACATCTGTCAGCCTCTCTGTGTCCTAATTAGTAAAATGGGGGCAGTAGCCGATCTGCGTTAGGGTTTTCACAGCGGAGGGCTGGGTAGGAGGCATAGTGTCAGCCTGTTGTGCTGGGCAGCTCCTACAGGTCGGGGCCGCGGAGGGCTGCGGGCCTAGGGCCTAATGACAAGAGGGGACCAGTCTTGTCGGAGCCTCGCAGCCCCTGCGAGGCGGGTGAAAGGCAGCGCCTGACAGAAGCCGCAAGTGGGAGCCTTCGGGGCCGCTCCCGGCTCCCTCTAGCGGTGGCCGCACGGGCGGCGCAGCGCGGGCCCGCGACCCACCTTGGGGTGGGAGGAGACCAGAGAGGCAGGTGGCGATGCCGGTCCGGGAATCTGGGCCAGTCCGCCTTCCTCCAAGGCTTCAGAGGGGAGGGATTTCAAGGGTCCTCAAAGGCTCCCCTTCTTAAGCAATACATAGCACCCATCCTAGGAGCGTCTGTCCGTTAGCTTGTACATCTGTCCGAATGGAAGTGCCTCCCTGGGCCAGGTGCGGTGACTCACGCCTGTAATCCCAGCACTTTGGGAGGCCAAGGCGGGCAGATCACTTGAGGTCAGGAGTTCGAGACCAGCCTGGCCAATATAGTGAAACCGTCTCTACTAAAATACAAAAGTTAGCCAGGCATGGTGGCGCATGCCTGTAATCCCAGCTACTTGAGAGGCTGAGGCAGGAGAACTGCTTGAATCCGGGAGGCGGAGGTTGCAATGAGCTGAGGTAGCACCACTGCACTCCAGCCTGGGTGACAGAGTGAGACTCAGCTATACATAAATAAATAAATGAATAAATAAAAGGCCTCCTTGAAGGCACAACACATCAGGGACATGTCACCCACTGCATACTCATCCCAAGCCCAGCAGAGCAGGGAGGGCGGCGGAGCATTTGCCCAGTGTGCACGGCTAATGCCAGCCCGTCCACGTGCTCAAGTGGCACCTGGAAGAATCTGACAAGGCAGCTCCAGACTATGGACAAGTCAATCCCTTTTCTAACCTGTTTCCTCATGATGAACTGACAGGGTGGGACTAAGTCAGTAGTTCCACCTTTTCACTCGGAACAGCCCCATCACCCCGTTTTTTAGAGACGGAGTCTTGCTTTGTCACTCAGGCTGGAGTATGGCGATGCCTCCAAGGCTCACTGCAGCCTCGACCTTCTGGGCTCAAATGATCCTCCTGCCTTCGCCTCCCAAAGTACTGGGATCACAGGCGTGAGCCACCGCACCCAGCCCAGGGAGGCACTTGCATTTGGACAGACATACAAGCTAACAGAGAGACGCTCCTAGGTGTGAGCCACTGCACCTGACCAACTTTTATGTAACTTTAAAAAGAAGAAAAAAGCTCACGTTCATGCAGTGGAATACTGTGCTGCTATTCCACATTCAATCTCCAAGACAGTATTTATTTATTTATTTTTTAAACAGAGGTTCACTTTTTTTGCCCAGGCTGGAGTGCAATGGTGCAATCTCGTCTCACTGCAACCTCCGCCTCCTGGGTTCAAGCTATTCTCCTGCCTTAGCTTCCCGAGTAGCTGGGATTACATGCATGTGAGACCACGCCAGGCTAATTTTGTATTTTTAGTAGAGATGGGGTTTCTCCATGTTGGTCAGGCTGGTCTCGAACTCCTGACCTCAGGTGATCCGCCTGCCTTCGCCTCTCAAATTTCTGGGATTACAGACATGAGCCACCACACCCAGTCGACAGTATTATTTTTAAAAAAGGAAGATGGACAGTATTTTTTTTTACTTGCGAAAATAAAATATGTATATACATATAAATATTTTTTAATTTCTGGAAAAGTATATGAAAAACTGGTTACTGGTTGGTTGTGAGAAAGGGAATCAGATGGCTGGAGGGCAGGGGAGTGAGGGAAGCCTATGGTTTCCTCTACACCCTTTAGTTTAAAAAATTGTGTGTACATGTATTACCTATTTTGATAAATAAATAATTCATTAAACGTAACAGTATATACAGGTGTAATACATTCACTGAATCTCTTACCACTCCTGTCAGCACACAGTAGGCACTTAATAAGTGCTAGCCCCCTTTTGTTATTTGTCTCTCCAGAGCATGCATGAATGATTTGTGTTCACCCGAACATCACCCCTTTACACTGAGCTTAATTAGTAAGATACAATGTTTGCTAAATGACCGAGACCAGGGAGGGGAAGATGTTTCCAAGCATTTACGGCGGATAGGCTGAGGGTCTCTCTTGCCACAGGAGACAGGGAAAGGTCTTCCTGTGCCAGGGCTGAAGTAGCGGGTACAGATTACAAGGGGTGGTTAGGGTGGGGTAAGCGGACAGACCTGGCATGGGAGTGGTGGCATTTGACAGTCAGTGGGAGCGCAGAGCTGCCCAGGTGGCCACCGGCCTCACCCTGCCCTGTGCTGAGGAGAGTGGGAACTCTGTTCAGCCTCCCAGGACCATGGCTGGGGGCATGAACTCAGTGCCCAGGGGCTACCTGGAGACCCCCCCCCACCTTGATTTAGGCCCTGCAGCCCCAAGACCCAAGGGGTCCTCTTCTTCCTGGTTTCTAGAGAACTGTGGTCTTCTCATCTGGTGAGCTCCATATGGCACCAAGGGCCCTTTGTGAGTGGAGCTCTGATCCCTGGAAGGCACTGAGTGATGGGGAGGGAGTGGAGAGGAAGTGGCAGCCAGATAGCCCAGCATCCAGCAACCATGTGTGTTAGCAGCCCATTCACATTTTTCTTTTTTCTTTCCTTTTTTTTTTTTTTTTGAGACAGTTTCACTCTGTTGCCCAGGCTGGAGTGCAGTGGCGCGATCTCAGCTCACTGCAACCTCTGCCTCCCAGGTTCAAGCAATTCTCCTGCCTCAGCCTCCTGCGTAGCTGGGATTACAGGGGCCCGCCACCACACAGGCTAATTTTTGTATTTTTGGTAGAAACGGGGTTTCTCCATGTTGGCCAGGCTGGTCTTGAGCTCCTGATCTCAGGTCTTGAGCTCCTGATCTCTCGCCTCGGCCTCCCAAAGTGCTGGGATTACAGCCGTGAGCCATCACGCCTGGCCAGTCCATTCACATTTTTCAGGGGTGCACTACATGCTTCAGGTCTGGGGGCTCAGAATTTGGGGATACAATACAGCTTCGGCAGTTGTTATGTGCCATGTCCACTGTCGTCACTATTAAAGACCCTGAATATTTACCATGTGGCGGGCGCTCCACAAGCATGATCCCACTGAACCCTCACAAAGACCCAGGACAGTGTTTAGAACAAAAAAATTTTCTTCCCAGGGATGGAAACTGTGACTCAAAAACATTAAGTCTCTTCCTGGGGTCACAGAACTCACAAGTGGCCAGGCCAGCATCGGAAGCCAGCTCTGCCTGCCTGCCCAGGCCTGGGTGCCCAGCCACGACCTGGCATCCCCTCTGCCCAGCTCCCATCTCGGCTCTCAGTAAGTGCCAGAAGCTGGTCACCATGCCTTGAAGCCCCGCCCTTCTCCATGGCCTCCAGTTCCTACCACCCCACGGCCCCAAAGCTGTCTCACCTGCCTCTAGGCTCGGCACCTCCCTCCCAGTCCACTCAGCTTCCCAGGAGGTCCCCAAGTACCCTAGTGTCTGGGGACAGTGGTGGGCAAAGGGCCCCAGGGCCTCTCAGCTGGGCCCATGGCTGAGCGCGGTGGGGAGGCGGGCGCAGTGCACAGAGCTGATCCTAACCAAGTTTGCCAGCCCAGCTTTTCTCATGGCTCTCACACAATGGTCTGCTTTGTGCCCACCTGCCGATAATGCTTAATTAGGCGAGGAGGTGATTAATTTGAGGTAATTGACAGCTAATTAGAGGCCCACAGGCTCATTAACTTGACATCTTGTCTTCGTGAATTGGCTGAGTAGGGTCAGGTGATGGAAGCCGTTGCTTCTCCCTCCCCAGCTCTCAGCCCCTGTAGGCTGAGGCGATCACCTGGGGGAGGACTGGGCCGACCCAGGAGTTCAGGTGGGGCAGTCCCAAGGCCAAGAGTAGAGGAAGCCGAGGCAGTGAGGAAGGGTCCGGATGGAGGTGTATGCTCTGACCTTAAGAGGGAGAGAGTGGGCAGGGAGTGAGGGCTTGTGGGCACTTCAGCAAAGACACCTAAGAGAGGTGGAGTATTTAACAGGGCCCAAGGGCAGGAGGGAGAGCTGGTGTCCATGAAAGGAGGGGGGTGACAGGAAGCGGGTGAGTGGGGCAGCCTGTTGGAACTAAGCATAGGCTGTGGGGTGACAGACCTGGGACTGGATCCTGACTCTGCTACTAACCAGCTGGGTGACTGTGAACCAGTGAGTTAATTGCTAAACCTCAGGCTTCTCCTCTGTAGAATGGGAATAATAATGGTACCTGCCACAGGAGGTTGTTGTGAAGAGTCCATGAAACACTGAGGTAAAGGACAAATCTGTGAATTGAATGAGCAGGGTCAGGCTGAGTAGGATGCGTACCCAAGGATCTGATGAGTGCCCAGTCAAATGTTAACTAGTCCATTAAAATTGTTTTAAATAAAAAGTTAACTATTCTTGGTGGCAGGAAGGAGTGACAGGAAGAGAGAGTGAGTGGGTAGAATGGGCGCCAGGGCTGTGGGGAAGCAATGGCAACCCCATCCCAAGATAAGCCACCGTTACCCTGCAGGACACCTGCAGGCCTGATCACAGTAGCCTGGTGGAAGGTGTGGGGAAAAGACCTTCTTGTTGTTACCATCTCTTTTGGGCACGGGGCATGCAATTCAGCAATAGATATTAAAGTTTAAAATGCACACAGTCTTTGATCCAGCAATTCCCCTAATAGTGATATATCCACAGATACCTATACTCAAGGATATTTGCTCATCACAACATAGTTTGTAGTAGCAGAAGACAGGAAATGACCTGAATGTCCATCACAGGACCTGGCTAGGTAACCGAAGGCACATCCACACAGTGGAACAGTATGTAGCTGTTACATCTCTAGGTACCAATATGAACAAGATCCAAGATAAATAGAAAAAAAAAAAAAAAAAAAGCAAGCTGCAGAACAGGTGTAGTTTCCACAAGCTGCTAACTAGTGGTCTGAAGGTTATGGGATGGCAAGGAGATGTCTTTTTTCATAATCTGTTCATTTTAAATATAGTTTGTATTTACTACCTTTTCAAAAAGTATTTAAAAAGTCATACAAGTTTTTTTTTTTTTCCCAAATGAAATCTAACTTGAAATCTGAATTTATAGGCAAAGTGCCTCTGGTTGAACTGGGGGTGGAGGCCCAGTCCTACCCACCTATTTCCTTCCTCCCCTCCCCTACAGGCTCCAAGAGGATCATCTGGAATCCATCATTGTCCACTGGAACTTTCTATGATGATGGAAATGTATGCAGTTCTACACTGTCGAATACAGTGGTAGTCAGTAGCCGTAAGTGGCTACTGAGGACTTAAAATGTGCCTAGCGTGACTAAGAAACTGATTTTATTTTATTTTATTTTTTTCACTCTGTCCCCAGGCTGGAGTGCAGTGGCACCATCTCAGCTCACTGCAACTTCTGCCTCCTGGGTTAGGTGATTTTCATGCCTCAGCCTCCCGAGTAGCTGGGATTACAGGTGTGCACCACGACGCCCGTCTATTTTTATTTTTTTAAATTTTCAGTAGAGACAGGGTTTCGCTATGTTGGCCAGGCTGGTCTCAAATTGACCTCAAATGATCCACCTGTCTCAGCTTCCCAGCGTGCTGGGATTATAGGAGTGAGCCATTGCACCTGACCTGAAACAGAATTTTTAATTTTATTTACTTTTAATTTAGATTTAATAGCTACATGTGGCTAGTGGCTACCAATTGGGATAGCACCAAAATTTCCTCAAGGGAACTAACAATTCAGCTGACCCTGGCCTCCATCTAAGGGAATACCAAACCCAGTGACTGTCACCAGCACCACTGATAACTCCAGAGTTTCCTGCAGTGTAAACACAGGCTCTTTGCTATAGAAAGAACTGAAGATTCCTTCCTTCCTTCCTTCTTTCCTTCCTTC
>NC_045439.1:32331556-32338670 GCF_002776525.5 Piliocolobus tephrosceles
GTGCGATCTCAGCTCAGTGCAACCTCCGCCTCCCGGATTCAAGCGATTCTCCTGCCTCAGCCTCCCGAGTAGCTGGGATTACGGGCGCACACCACCATGTCTGGCTAATTTTGAATTTTTAGTAAAGATAGGGTTTCTTCATGTTGATCAGGCTGGTCTCGAACTCCCGACTGCAGGTAATCCGCCCACCTCAGTCTCCCAAAGTGCTGGGATTACAGGCGTGAGCCACCACGCCCAGCCTGAAGATCATTTCTAACAGAATCAGAATTGCACTGATAGGAAGCATGTCAGAGATGCTGGTAGCTCTCTTGGAATCCCAGTTATTTTAGGAAGGAGCACGTGAATGATCCATGAGTGAAAAAACATATCTTTGGCTTTGAGATCAGTGGCCAGTTCCACCTGGGAAGAATTTAAGTGATGAGTTAGGTCACTGGAGGCATCCATTTGGCAACTGTGCAATGAGCCTCTGCGATAGGTCAGGCTCTGGAGAAACAGAAACACACATCTGGTCTTCGCTCTTGAGGAGCCCACAGTCTGGGGACTGATTTCTCTGTAAAGGGTGGATAGACAACGGTGCTCCCTTGAAGGAGAGCCCAAGGGTGCAGCAAGGGGCTTGGAGTTTGGCTGACAGCCGTCCCCCGCATTGAGGTCACAGAGAGTGAGGGCACAGGACGGGGCCCTCTAGTCCTTATGCTCAGTCGCTGGTGGAGCATGAGTGGCAGCTGCCAAAGGGACATATTGACCATCTTCTGTCCTTCTTTCTGACTTCATAGCTTTGAACCCAGGGTGAGTCTGGGATCCTCTAGATTCCCCTATGCTATTGCCCCAAATAGCTTTCATGGTATGATTTGAAACATAAAAACCAACAGCTTTCATCAGCGCTTCCCTTTAGAGGCTCAGAGAACCTTAACTTCTTTTGAGGCACAGCTTACATAAAGTGCGCGGCTATTAACTGCACGGCTCGATGAATGTTTATACACATACCCTCCTGTGTTAACCACCACTCAGATCAGGAGAGAGAGTATTTCCAAAACCCCAGAAGGCTCCCTGGGCCCCTTTCCAGTTAATACCTCCAAGGTAACTACTATTTAGACTTCTATCACCTAGATTGGTTCTGCCTGTCCTAGAATTTCATACAGATGGAGTCATATGGTATGTGCCCTTCATTCGTGTTTGGGAGATTCATCCATATTACTGTGGAAGCAGCATAAGTTTGTTCATTCTTTATTGCCAATTGGCATTCCACAGAGAATATACAATCTATCCATTCTCCTGCTAATGGCCTTTGTTCCCCCAGTGTTTTACTTGCATGAATGAAGTTGCTATTGTTTTCGCATGTGTCTTTTGGTGTCAACTCATTTTTGTTGGGTATAAGTGGAATAGACATAGGCATATTCTTTGAATTCTTTTTTATTTTTATTTTTTTTGAGACAGTCTCACTCTGTTACCCAGGCTGGAGTGCAGTGGCACAATCATGACTTTCTGCAGCTTCAAACTCCTGGACTCAAGTGGTTCTCCTGCCTCTGCCTCCCAAGTAGCTGGGACTACAGGTGTGCACCACCATGCCTGGCTAATTTAATTTTGGAGAGATGAGGTCTCACTATGTTGCCCAGGCTGGTCTTGAACTCCTGGCCCCAAGTGATCCTCCTGCCTCAACTTCCCAAGGTAATGGGATTACAGGTGTGAGCCACCATGCTTGCCACCCCCTGTCCTTTTTTTTTTTTTTTTTGACAGGGTCTCACTCTGTGGCCCAGGCTGGAGTGCAATGCTATGATCATACCTCACTGCAGCCTTGAACTCCTGGGCTCAAGGCCATCCTTTTAGTGCTGCCTCCTGAGCAGCTGGGACTACAGGGATATGCCACTGCGCTGGCTAATTTTATTTAATTAAGAAACATTTTTTTTTGTTTGGTAGAGATGGGGTCTCACTATGTTGCCCAGGCTAGTCTCTGGCTCCTGGACTCAAGTAATCCTCCTGCCTCAGCCTCCCAACGTGCCGGGATTACTGGTGTGAACCACCGCAGCAGGGACACTTGGTCCTTTCGACAACCTGGTGAAGTAGTTATTTTCCCCCTTTAATGGAAGAGGAAACTAAGTTCAATAAGGCTAAGAATCCTATCCAAGGCCACACCCCAAAGCTATTAAGTAGCAGAACCCATATTCAAACTAGAATGATCAACTGTCACATGGTCAAGACTGTTTCTCCTCCCAGGAAACCCCTGAGTTCCAAGCAAATCAGACGGTTAGTCACCCTAATTCAAACCTGACTGGATTTAAAAGTGGAGCTTTTTTTTTTTTTTGATTCGAAGTCACGCTCTGTCACCCAGGCTGGCGTGCAGTGGTAGGATCTCAGCTTACTGCAAGCTCCGCCTCCCGGGTTCACGCCATTCTCCTGCCTCAGCCTCCCAAGTAGCTGGGACTACAGGCGCCCGCCACCTCGCCCGGCTAACTTCTTGTATTTTTAGTAGAGACGGGGTTTCACCTTGTTAGCCAGGATGGTCTGGATCTCCTGACCTCGTGATCCACCTGCCTCAGCCTCTCGAAGTGCTGGGATAACAGGCATGAGCCACCGCGCCTGGCCCCCAAAGTGAGCTCTTAGTCATCAGGCTGGGATTTCCTCTGGCCTAACATTTCACTAGACAGCACGTGGTGTTAGCATAGACTCGAGGCAGAATATTTTGTCTTCAAAACACTTATGTGATATCAGGATTTTACTTGTTTTTCTTTTATTTTGAAGAAAGCAATTTCATTTAAAGTAGATCTGAGTTGGGTAAGAATAAAATTATTTATACGAAAAGAATTTTCTAACACATTAATCCATCAAACAAGGATTTATTCAGCACCCATGAGCTGAAAAGAAGTTTAAGGCAGTCCTTGACTTCAAGAAATTAATCATTTACTTAGGGAGCTAAGAGGAAAGCTTAAGGAATAAAATTAGAGGATAATAAACAGTAATAATAATCACCCCATATGTGAGTGCTTACTGTGCCCAAGGGGCTTTACAGAGTCTAATTTAATCTTTACCACACAGCTGTGAGATATGTTCTGCTGTTACGCTCATTTCAGATGAGGAAACCAAGACTTGGTGAAGTGATTTGGTCAAGGAAAAAAATCATTGAGCTGTTCACTTCAGATTTGTAGATTTAATATAAATGAGTTACACCTCCGATAAATCTTTATTGAATGGGAAACCCTTGAAAACACAGACATTTTTTCCTTTCTCTGCTCTCAAATATCCTATCCCCAATAATTTAGTGCAAAATTTTAAATATGTATTTTGGCTTGTTTCATTTTAGGAAAATAGTAGTTCAGGTCAAAATGGCGCTTTTAGCCTTAATGGCTTGGGTGCAAATAGGCACAGCTTGTGACAGTGAAATCAGAGGTCCTGGCTTGCAGTGGGGTTCCAGGGCTGACACAGGCCAATGGGCCAGTGCAATCTGCTTGGTACCCCGGCTGCACAAACTCTTGGCCCCATGGTCAGTCCTGACCAGAAATGCACAAGGGTATTTGTCCCCTGGGTCCTCAAGGTCAGCTCCTCCGTCTCCCTCCAACACACCTCAAACCTTATCACATCCCTCAACCTCCTGACCCTGCCACCCATCTCTGCTTTTCAGGTTTGCAGGCCCCCACCCAGAGGTACCTTCATCATTCCTCCCTGACACGTCAACTTTCATTTTCCTAGGACGAGTCTCATTTGACAGTCTCCTGCCCATATTTCTAAGCTCTCTGGGTCTCGGTGTGCTATTTCTCTGTCCTCTCTGGGGGTTGTAACACCAATCATCTGCAGGTTTCATTAGCATGCTGTTTACCCCTGTCTTTCAGATCATTAATGAAGATGTGAAGTGAGACACCAATCCTCACGGCCCCCACCACGTGCCCCCTCCCATGCCCGGCGCTGCTGGAGTCATTATCCTTCCTAGTGTGACAGGGTCAGAACCAAACCAATTTGCATCAATCTTTGGTGATGCTGTGAAGTGTTGCCTGCCCTGCAATGCTGCTGCCGTAACAACTGCTTCAGCCGTCTGGTCTGGAGTGCTCTTCTCTCCTTTGGAAGGCTCATCAGATCTGGCCACCCCAGTTCTGGCTGAAAGCCCCAGAGCAACTGCAATGGTCAGGCAGGATTCAGGGCTACACATGGCTGACATTGTTCCTTCTTCGTTTTGCTCTCCTGAGCTGGGCAGAAAGCAGTCCCTCTTTGGCAAACAGGATGGATAAGTGCATAGTGGAGGAGGCAGCAGATGTGGCAGGCACGGAATTTTACTCACTGCTGCATCTATTTCTATCAAGGAAAATGGGGAGCGCTCCCCATTCTCCCCCATTTTCTAGCCCAAGCCTAGTCAGATGTGTGGGCTTGTATATTCTGGGTACTTGGGGCTGATGTGGTCAAGTCACTTCTTGGGGAGAAGGTCAATTCTTCTCCACTATTTTCTTATGTCATTTGGTCCTGAGGCTTTTATATCTTCTTTAGCAATTCCATGATTATGCTTCTCATCCTGCAGGGAGACTGACTTTATATACACACTTGTCTCCCAATAAAAGTGAGAACCACCTCCTACATATCCCTTGTGTCTTCCAGACCCCAAGTCGGATGAACTGCACTTTCTTCTCTTTCCTGAGAGTGCAGCGCCTCCAACTGGTTGTCTGTGATGAAAACATGAGTATAATTCCAGATTCTTCTCTGACCCATTCCTACTCCTGACCCCCAGCTCATCTTTTCTTCCTTCTCCTCCAATTGGGAAGGGGAAGGTAAGCAGGGAGAAAGCAGTGAAGGAAACTCTCGCAAACACAACATCTGAAGTAAGGTGCTGCATGCCCAAGAGCTGGGGGAGACTTAACGCTAAGACTCTACAGCAAGGTTAGGTGAGACATACTTTCTCAGGGTAGGGAAAGACTGAGGAAAAAGATAGCTATTTGGCAACACTGAACACCTACTGACTGATTTTTTCTGTTCCTGGGCAAAGGCTCTGAGGAGTGTGGGGAGAGATGGAACTGTCACGAATAGGGAACAAGTTTTTTTTTCCACGTTACATGCAATGGAGTAGAGATCCTAGGGCATAGCTGGATGCTTATTAGGTGCTCAGTAAATACTTATTGGTGTACAGATTGATATACATTTGCATACTAAAGAACAAATTTCATTACCATATACAAAGGTCATCGATGAACTATGTATGTGTGCACGTGTGTGCAGGATAACAGGCTGAGTTGAGAAGCAGGGCTTTTAAAATCTGTATATCCGGCCCCAGAGGCTTTTTCCTCCCTGTATTGTAAAATGAATACCTGTTTCCGTAGAGAGGTAGGAAAACGTAGAAGAAAACAACAATACCCCATATTCCTCCAACCAGGCAGCAAGCACTATTACCACCTTTGCCTATTGCCTTCCATTCACCGCCCCACGTTGCTGTAATTGTGTTACATTCGGCTATTTCACTTATCCTTATGACAAAACCATTTCTTCCATGATATCATAACCTCTTTGCAAACACACCAAATGGCTGCATGGTAGTTCACTATGGGAATGTACCATGATTTACTCGACAGCTGCACATCTGAACAGCCTTTGGACCACTTGAAGGCAGAGGCAGCAGCAGCAGAGGTGGATGGCAGGAAGCAGGAGGCCAAGGTGAAACAGCTCTCAGGACCTTGCTTTCCCATGAGCCCCCTCATTCCTCAGAGACCATTTCTGGTTCCATTCCTCACATATCCCTCATGGGTCCTGCTGCAGCCAGCACTCCTCATTTCCACTCAGCCTCAAGTCACTAACTTTCCCAACTTGACTCTTCTCAGCTGCTCCTTTGTGCAAAGTCACTGGCTCAGGCCAACTTGGCTTCTGGGGCTTGGCTACATCCAAGAAGGCCCTGGGATGTGACTTTCAGGCTCGCTTGACCCTGAGGCCTCAGGCTGCAGAGTCAGGCCAGGGTCTCTCCATGGGTTCCCAGAGAAGGCAAAGCCCAGAGGAGGCTGCCAGGGGAGCAGAAGCCTGAGTGGACCCTGCTTAGTCCTGGAAAGGGAGCGAGAACCTGACAAATCTCACACCATAGGAAACTATCTGGCCCAGGTACAGTGGCTCACGCTTGTAATCCCAATACTTTGGGAGGCTGAGATAGGTGGATTACTTGAGCCCAGGAGTTTGAGACCAGCCTGGGCAACATGGCGAAACCGTATCTCTGCAAAAAATACAAAAATTAGCCAGGTGTGGTGGCATGTGCTTGTGGTTCCAACTACTTTGGAGGCTGAGCACTCTAGCCTTGGTGACACAGGGAGACCTTGTCCTCACGATAAAAAAGGAAGGAGGGAGGGAAGGAAGGAAGGAAGGAAGGAAGGAAGGAAGGAAGGAAGGGGAGGGGAGGGGAGGGGGGGGGGGGGGGGAAGGGGGGAGGGGGAGGGGAGGGGAGGGGAGAAGGGAAGGGGAGGGGAGGGAAGGGAAGGGAAGGGAAGGGAAGGGAAGGGAAGGGAAGGGAAGGGAAAAACTATCTGGAGGAATGTGGAGGACTGGAGGGTGAGGGGTAGCGGGTTATGACCAAATCCAACAGGGAAGTGTGTTCCTGTGCAGTGACTAGAAAAGCATGGATGCTCAGAAAATACTAGGACCACAAAGATTAGCAAAGCACAGTGATTTGAAGCTTATGTATGCCAAGTTCAGTATCAGCTCAGAAACCTGCTGATGTCACAAAGAACACCTTTCCTTCCCTTGCTTAATGCCCCTGTCTGTAGAGTCAACAATGGTTTCTACCGAATGTCCATGGTGGCACAGGGCCTCAGTGGGTGGAAGGATGGGGGCAGGAGAAATAGTAAACTGTCAGCTCTTCTGAAGGGTTACGGAAATAGTATTCTGCTTAACTGACTAGTCAACGTAACCAGAAGTTACTATATTTTCCCTGTAGGGACTGCCATTTTTGTTGTTGTTGTTTTTTTTTTGAGATAGAGTCTCACTCTGTCACCCAGGGTGGAGTGCACTGATGCAATCTCAGTTCACTGCAACCTCTGCCTCTCGGGTTCAAGCAATTCCCTTCCCTCAGCCTCCCGCGTAGCTGGGACTACAGGCGCCCACCACCACACACAGCTAAATTTTTTTTTTTTTTTTTGAGACGGAGTCTCGCTCTGTCGCCCAGGCT
>NC_045439.1:32338770-32421709 GCF_002776525.5 Piliocolobus tephrosceles
CCCGTCTCGGCCTCCCAAAGTGCTGGGATTACAGGCTTGAGCCACCGGGCCCGGCCTTTTTTTTTCCTTTTTTTAAAAGTAGGGACAGGGTTTTACCGTGTTGGCCAGGCTGGTCTTAAACTCCTGACCTCAAGTGATCCACCTGCCTCAGCCTCCCAAAGTGCTGGGATTATAGGTGTGAGCCACCATGCCCGGCCTAGGGATTGTCAATTTTTAATAAATATGAGTATAATAAAAAAATAAATACTACATGGAATCTGTTTTTTTTTTTTTTTTTTTTTTTTTTTTTTTGAGACAGAGTCTGGCTCTGTGGCCCAGGCTGGAGTGAGCGGCGCCATCTTGGCTCACTGCAAGCTCCGCCTCCCGGGTTCCCGCCATTCTCCTGCCTCAGCCTCCCGAGGAGCTGGGACCACAGGTGCCGCCACCACGCCCGGCTCATTTTTTGTATTTTTAGTAGAGACGGGGTTTCACGTGTTAGCCGGGATGGTCTCAATCTCCTGACCTGGTGATCCGCCCACCTCGGCCTCCCAAAGTGCTGGGATTACAGGCGTGAGCCACCGCGCCCGGCCTGGAATCTGTTTTATATATCTATCAAGCAATTATATACATAATGGGTAAGATATGCCATGCACCACTCTCAACACTTTGCAATACTCATTTAATCTCTACAGCTACCCTAGTAGTTAGGCACTATTTGCACCCAGGCAGCCTGACTTCAGAGCCTGTGCCCTTATCCATGATGCTGATATGACTCTTTAAAGTGGAAAAAGTCCTAAGGAAACCAAGGCTTAGAGAGAAGTAACTTATACAAGATCACCCCTGCCCTTCTCTCAAAATCCAAGCACTTATTATATCTTTGACCAGCAATGAGGCTATGAACACCGAATGTCAAGGCACAGTTCATTCTTTCAACACATTCTTATTTTAGCACCTATTATATGCCAGGTAGTTCTGTTTATAACCAAAGAAACTGTAGGAAATTGAACAAATTTGGATCAATTCTTTGGCGTGTCCCAAAAGTTATTTTTGTCAAATCTTATCATTATCCTCTCTGTCTCAGAAAAATGAAGGTGGAAAAACAATGCCACTTTGATTACTTGAGTTTTTTGGCTTCTCGGATTCTACATAACTGAATCTCCTTTTGTATTGGAGGTCACTTTCAAAAACACCAGGTATAGAGATCAAGACAGAAAGCAGAGGGCAAGAGAGAGATGAAAATATGTGAGCCCAATTCTGCTCCGAACTTGAGTTTAATTGAGATTCCAACTGCCACTCTCCCCTGCATTCTTTTGTCCCTGGCTATGACCAAGTTTACGGCTGTATCGCCCGAAGTAATCCCCGTAATGGGCTGCAATCCTGGGGGAGCTGTTTTTGTTCATTAAGTGGCCAACCTCTGAGCCACATGGAGTGCGGCCAGTTATGGCTTCTTGCCCTGGCAGATGGGCCACTTTTCTGTTTTAAACAAACAGAGATCTTTCAGGAGAGAGGAGATAGTAGGCAGGGGTTGGGGACACAACCAGAGACATAAAGGTGATGGGTACTAGAAATGAGGGCCAGAGTGAGTGGGGCAGTGGGTGCCCCTTCTAGGTCACGCAGTCTTCTAGGGCAGAATTCACTCATGTGCTGTGTGTTAGCTTTCTCCGCACTGGTAACTGTAGTTGTATAGGGCTTACAGTTTGTGAGGGCTCAGTGTAGTTCCCGGAATGATGCCAGCGGTCTGCAGGGGTGGGAGGAGTGACGGGGCCATAGACAGGAGGCAGCGAATGAACAGAGGGGCAAATGGCTGAGAGGGGGCTTCCCCTGAGGGTCAGAATTTCTCAGTGCTTCAGACTCCAGCTCAAGTGACAGGGGCCAGGCTGTGCCCAGAGCAGTTCTCTCAAGTCAACTGACTCTTACCACTTTGCCCAAAGCGCCAGTGTCTGCTTCTCGAAGTTGGGGAAACATTGCAGCAGCTGCTTGTTGGGAGACCCTGTCCCCTCACTGCATTGCACCACCCCCTCCTCGCCACCTGCCCCACCACCCCATGTCTGTCCTCTGGTTAGAGTTGTGTGAAGCGGAAGACAATTTGGGGCTTATTAGTGTCCCAGGGAGACATGTAACTTGTGTTGCTGGGACCCAAACAGCAAGAGTCTTAGCGGCAAACTCCAGCCGAGAAAAGACTGAGGAATTGTCTCACCTAATTACAGGGAATGGCCCTCTTTGTGTTTGTGATTCGGTACGGTTGTCCGATCGCTTTTGATCGCTTTTCTCTATTTGCTGGCTCAGGCCATGCTGGAATTGTGCTAATTAGAAGAGAAATGGACAGAGTGATCCTGTCAGCCCTGGTTACTGGTGGGGACAAAGCAGAATATTATTCTGAGGCAGTGTTTTGTGAGGGCCCTTCTTCCAGCTCTCATTAGGAGGAAGGGGCCCACAGGAGGGGAAGGTTCCAAATGCCTGGCCCAGCTAATGGAGCACTGGGGTGTTCCTGTGCTAATTAACAGGCTCTGCCAGCACTCACGCCAACCAGGAGCCTCACAGTTACACCTGGTATCGTCTGAAGCCCCCAGCTGCTTGAGAGGAAAATGTGCCAGGCAAAGGGTGGGAAGGCCAGTGGCCTCTTTAGGCCTAGACAGGGACACACACCCCAAATGCCAAAAAGCCTACAGAGATAGGAAAAGTCAGTTCCAGTCCATCAGAACTTACAACCGTGGAGACACCACCCTTTGCCACTCTCTGGGGTTGGGGGTTGCAAGACTCTGGTGAAACAAAGGCCACACAGGGATCAGGTATCCTTGTAGCTCTCACAAGATGAAGAAAACAGAAAATGGAGAACATAACCAAATGCTTGGAGATGGAGTTAGTGCAGGAGCTGAGAACTGGTAAGAGACTGTGTTATTTGGCTTCTGGGATCATCCACCTTGGCCCAACTGTCCGTTTCCTCACTTCCTGCTCTGCCTGTTCACCTTCCTGTGGTGGCTTAATCCTGGAGGAAACAGGAGGAGTCAGGGCATCCCACCGGAAATGAAATTTCTCGGCTACATTTCAAAGCTCCTGTGGAAGTCGAAACACCCTTCTGAAGCCACAGGGACAAGAGGATGACTTCCATCAGTTCTATTTTCACTGCCTTGATCTGGGAGAGTCCAGAAGAGCAGCTAGAGAACTAAAACCATGGAGCAGTTAGCAAGTGTCCATTTAAAAAATATGACAAAAATGGAAAGATAAAAATGATGGCATTTCAATATCAACACAATTAATACCCTGTGAACTTTAAGTGCTCTAACCTATGGAAGGCAGGCCAAGCAAATCAGCAGAGGCCTAGACTCTGCGAGACTGAAGACAGCAAGAAGCAATGAGTGCTGGTAAGAAAAAAAATGTTAATAAGAATTTGCAAACGTGTCTCCAAGCTCCAATGCTATGCTTTTCAGAATGCTGCTGCTCACAGTTAACAGATGCTTTCCAGGATGGTATTTGGAATGGCAAAGGAAAAGGGAAAAAATATCTGTAGGCAAATAATAAACAATTATTTACTGTAAAAATAGTCTCTGAAGACTTAGAACATTCATAACACTGTCCCTGCTTAGTCAATCAGCCATGCTTTTTTCTAATTCACAGAAATCTACTGTTCATCCAGATGTCTTTTTTGGAAATAAATGATGGGCCTATGATGAGAAGCAATTTGCTCTCCTTAAAATGAAATGCTTTCTTTAAAAGGGCATATTCTGGTCTAGAGCAGGTAAACTATCAATGGGTGATACCAGTAGCAGTAATGAGTACTTCCTCTTTTCCAGTTCTTGAACATGGTTGAAAAGGAACCCACACTAAGGGATTTAGTAGATGGCAGATAAATACTTGTTTTCAATCTATCATGTGTAACCAGAAGTCTGCAAGCAAATAGGTTCTGAACCCCCCCATCTAGTTCAAAGAAGACATTGAAGAACTAGATGTGTAGGAGACAACTATATCTTGAGGAGTTTTGAATTTAGTAGGAGAAATAAGATATGTACTCAGAGCCAGGCGCAGTGGCTCACTCCTATAATCCCAGCACGTTGGGAAGCCAAGGCCAGAGGATCTCTTGAGGCCAGGAGTTTGAGACCAGCCTGGCCAACATGGCAAAACCCGTCTCTACTAAAAATACAAAAATTAGCCGGGTGTGGTGGCACACACCTGTAATCCCAGCTACTAGGGAGGCTGAGGCAGAGAATCGCTTGAACCCGTGAGGCAGAGGTTGCAGTGAGCCAAAATTGCACCACTGCACTCCAGCCTGGGCAACAGAGCGAGACTCTGTCTCAAGAAGAAAAAGTACTCAGATCACTTAAATATAAGGCAGAGTGTGGTAAGAGTCACAGAGATGATATGGGTAAATGCTATAGGAATGTAGGGGAAGGACCATTTCCAGCTGGATCATCAGGTGATTATAGGAAGCATAGGTTTGATAGATGCAAAAGGGATACAAGATCTTCTAGGAACTCAAAGGCAGGAGTAAAGGCACTCAAGTGAGAAACTGGGAACCGTTCAGAGTAACTGCAACATGGACTTCATATACAGGAGAGGAAGAAAACTAAACGGAAGGGTTGATTAGGATTACATGTAGAGAGTCTTAAAATGCCAGGTCAAGAGATTGAGACTTTATTAGTAGACATGGGAAGATATTAAAGGTTTCTAATATCTTTATTAGATATTAGAAAGGATAGACTGGAAGGCAGGAGACCAAGTAGATGACGGTAAAGCCCCAAACTATCCACTAAGTATATTAAAGAGGAAGACAGTGGATTATTTATCATTATAGTTACACTTTCTGATGAGGTCTGTGCTTTAAATATCCAACTCGGCCCTCTGAGGAAAAACTCACCCTCCTGTAAAAGGGACATATTTATTATGAAGACACAGAAACCATCACATACAAAGTACAATCCTTTAACATCCTGAAATACATATACACACACACACTGTACATCAATTTATATTATCAATATAAAAATACATCATTAACATTTCTAAGGATGACAAGTACAAAACCAATAAATATAGCAATTCTAAAACATCTACTTACATTAAGTGCTGGTGAATAGGATGATGGTAAAAGAAAGAGGCCAAAGCGGACCAGAAAACCAACTACCTGGCTTCCAGTTACAGACTTGAGTTGGTTTGGGGGAGGTATCCCAATCAATTTCCCCAAACACTTAAAAGTGCCTGATGTCATCAACTCTCAAAAACAGAGCAAAGGAAGAATCTGACATTATGGCACTATTTTTTGGCCACACACACATACACACACAAACTCTTCAACCGCATTTAGTGAGATCCAGAAATATCAATCGATAATAAGTTTAAATTAAAATCAAAGCCCCTACAACCTAACCTTCTATGTAGCATCCCAGTAGAATGTTTTATTTCTCATACTCATCTTTCATATCTTATGTTCAGTCTTTTTTCCTCTCAATAAGTAAAACTACATGGATGGCCAAACGAGAGAAAAATTCAGCGTTAATTCTAGCATGAGAACAAGGCACAAATGTCAGAAAATGGTTAATGGATCAGCTTTTAAACTGAAGAGTGCCATGCCCTAGCAAACACTCACGACTCAAAACTTGACCATAACTTTTCTTGTGTCCAAACACCATCAGACTATTGCCACAGGGATCTTCTTATTTTTTTTTTTGAGACAGAGTCTCACTCTGTTGCCCAGGCTGGAGTGCAGTGGCATGGTTTTGGCTCACGGCAACCTCCACCTCCCGGATTCAAGCGATTCTCGTGCCAAAGGCCCCCAAGTAGCTGAGACTATAGGCATACGCCATCGCGCCCAGCTAATTTTTGTATTTTTAGTAGAGACAGGGTTTCACCATGTTGGCCAGGCTGGTCTGGAACTCCTGACTTCAAGTGATCTGCCCACCTCGGCCTCCGAAAGTGCTGGGATTACAGGTATGAGTCGACTGGCCACGATATTCTTATTTATTTATTTTGAGATGGAGTTTCGCTCTGTTGCCCAGGCTGGAGTGCAGTGGCGCGATCTTGGCTCACTGCAACCTCCGCCTCCTCGGTTCAAGCAATTCTCCTGCCTCAGCCTCTCGAATAGCTGGGACTACAGGCCCGTGCCACCATGCCCAGCTAATTTTTGTATTTTTAGTAGAGATGGGGTTTCACCATGTTGGCCAGGATGGTCTCGATCTCTTGAACTCATGATCCGCTTGCCTCGGCCTCCCAAAGTGCTGGGATTACAGGCGTGAGCCACCGCGCCCGGCCCCGGGATATTCTTTTGTGCAAAGTTTGGGAAACTCCATGCACTTCTCAAAACATCAGATGCTGGGGGCTGGCTTATACGAGAAATATGGAGAACACACATAATAGATTTTACCCATGGGCTAGATTTTCAGATTTTAACAAAGACAGATAAGTGGTGAAGAACTCCATGAAAGTTGTATTTAAGTCAGAAGATTCTCTTTCATGTGTGTGTGTTTCTATTATATAGATGAACTATCTCATATGTGCTGCCAGAGGGGACAATTCCACCATACCATAGCACGTTCTTTTAAGGTCAATTAGGGCTTCTAGCTTTCAACCAAATGGGAACTCCTATAAACCATCCCGTTTCTCTTGTCTTTCAGGCTACACTGACTTTCTTGCTTGAATCTGTAACAGGTTAATTAGAACTCGAAAGTCCTTTCTGTCACCTTCACATTGGTCTTTAGATCTAGAACCCAAGGCAACCTTGGATGAGCCTTTCATTATACGAGCTAATTCCAGGAGGGACTCAGGGATCCCTTTGCCTGAAGTCAGAACTGGAAGGTGGGGCTGGGAAGTAAGGAATGAAAAGCAAATGGGACTATCATAAGAGGTATAGAAGTTTTAAAAAACAGATGTACACTTCAAGAAGATTCTGGTTTCTCCAGCTGGGGATTCTGGGAACTTAGTATATACTGGAGAGTTCACAGGTCAGGCTGCATGGTCTGGTCCAGAATCTAGTTGGTCTCTGGTCTCCTTGAATCAAAAACACTTCCTAAGAGATCAAGAACAATTCAAAAGAACCCATCCAATCAACATGTCACAACTGACGGCCATGACTGAGTCAAACCAACCGTAAGATCCTGGGGCTCCTGAATCACTTCCAGAAATGAGAAAGCAGGACTTTGACCTTTAAGAATGATATGCCCTCAGCTGTTACCAATATCCGAGGCTAAGAAGGTTCAAGTCTGAAAGCTGATTGAGTAACTGCAATGATCCTTGGGTAAAGCAGATTCTTCTCTTGCTGCTGAATGTCCTCAGACGCGTAGAGTGCCAGGAACAGGGGAGAGGGTAGTCCTGGAGGTACACCCTCTGGTCTCTCCCAAGCAAGCAGTGAGGTGTACATTGTTAGAGGTGCACCGGGAAGGGAGCTTGGTTTTGAAACCCAGGACATCCTGTCCACAAGCAGCTGCTACTTCTTGGGCTTCTCTAGAATATTGAGGAACTTCCCCCGTGTCATCTCTCTGGCTGGAATCACAAAGCAAACAAATGATCAATGAAAACCTAAAATCTGAAAAAAGAATCATAGAAAGATTTAACTTAAAAATGCAGATTGATTTAAATTATATATCAAGTTGCTATCACAACAGATTTAATCATCACCAACTAACCTCCTAAAAGGGGGTAAAAACAAACCGCTATCGACAACTACAACTCTACAAAGCTATTCTGAAGTTGGCAATTGAGATACACACCAAATGACTGGGAAAGATTTTATCATTCACATTTAAACAAATCACCAGGGGATTCCCCCAAAACCTATCTCTGTCTCAAGAATCTAACCTAATACTCATGTTCACTATCTCAGGGGGTTTGCTCTGGGAGCCTAAAATCCAACCAAGATTAGTCTTCTCTGGGTTGCTGGTCTCTGGACATTTATAATCTCAAATCAAAATTAGAGATCATTTACCCTATCTCTTGGCAGTGGTAGTCCCTGGATACTGTAATATAACAGGGTTTATATTCCCTCAGTGCAGTTCATCTGTGGATGGTGTCATAAAGTAGGGTTTATAGAGGTTTGGTCTTCTTTCCCTTGGCATTGTCAGTCCTTAGATATTTAATATAGCCAGCCAAGGTTTATGTGTCTTTCTCTGGCTTTCAGCACCATCAATCTTTGAATGCTGTAGTTACAAGTGGGTTTATACAGCTACTTTCCTACATAGAAGGTTCCAAAATGAAAGTAAAACATTTCTCAGTTACAAGGGCCACTCCAGAGGTCCCCTATTTTAGATCTCAGAAAGCATACGTAGTGTAACAGCCCCTTCCTCATCCTCATCCTGCAAGGCCATGTTTTCAGATTTCTTAAATGGATTTAACAGTGCAGAAAGTTTCTGATGGCTGATGGCTGGCTCTGGAAGCCAGGCCTTCTGGAACCATGCAGTAGGCACAGGGCAGGCTGTGTGGTCTCCCAAGAACACATCTCCATCATGGCCAAAGAAGTGAGGTGGCTAGGGAGGCACCCCCAGGAATGAGAAGGACTTCACCCGGGCCTCCTTGTTGCCTTTCCCAAGTCCAGAGCAAACGGAGCTAGATGAATGGCCTCCCGCTCCCCTCTGCCCCAACTTAAATTTAACAGTTTCTTGTTTTATTGTACAATGAAGAAATAAAACAACACAAACTCTGGGACCACAGGGAGGCTTTTGGTAACTTCAATCTACACATCCCCCATCTTTCACTAGTTCCTGTGCGCCAACAAAGGGAAAGGAAATTCCATTAACTAGGCATAGAAGCCCAGTGTTGGGTCTTGCCTCACGTGCCCACAAACCCAACCCAGACCAAATCAAACAGACCATTCCTTCCTTTGTGGATTTATAGCAAATCCTGTATAAGCAAAGTTCCTATAAGACTTGCATGCAATTACTTGCTTATATAGTTGTCTTCCTCTACTAAAATGTACTGAAGGCAGAGACTGTTTAGTGCTTTGGACTTCTCTCCCTCGGCAAAAGATCCAAACAATCAGATGCAAACTCCAGAGCACGTGCTCTCCTGTTCACTTGTCATCAGAGATGTTAACATTTCTGATTAATTCATATAGCCCTTATTTTATTCCTCATTTCTTTATCCTTGCTCTGCTGCAGTGCAAGATTCTTACTGACCTGCTACAGACTCAGCGGACTGGATAAATTATAATACACCAAAGAACTAGAACCAGAAATGCAAAAAATGTTAGTTTCCTTCCTTTCCATCAACAAGTATGACTAGTTAGTGGCCCTCAGTGCTCCATTCTCTACATGATGGGAGTCTTTTTAAATGTGCCTTGCTTATTTGACAAGAAAATCATTTCCCTTAATACAAACAATGCCAAGTTAATGGAGAGACTGGGGTCAAGGACTAACTACTCTAGAGAAAATCCAATCAAGTACTGTCTTGCCCATAGGAGGTAGCATGGGCTTCTTGCAGAGAACATAGGATTTGAACTCAGTTTAAGTTCCAGCTCTAGCACTTAGCAGCAGGGTTGTGCCCAACACCCTGGGCTGGGCAGATCTCTGAGCCTCAGTCTCTTCATCTGTAACGGAGGGTATGTTAACACCCTACTTTTCTCTTGGATATTAGCAATGAACACGTTGGGTTATTAGCAATGAACACAACATTTTCCAGAGGTGGGTAAGGTCTCTTGCATTCAGTATTTTCTGAGTGAGTGAGTGAATGAATGAATGAATGAATGAACTGCACACAGGGAGGCTAGCAAACAAAAAACTCCATTCCTTGGAATCTTTTCCCTCAGTTTGAAGGAAAAGAAATTTCCTTATACTTTTGGGCAGATTGGGTCTCACTTATTTCTACTAGATGGGTTATCTGCCTACTCTCAAGTTTAAACATGCAACAAATGATCCTGCAACACGGCTAGAAGCAGGAGCTCTGGAAACCAAACATGGGCAATACAAAACTCTTCTGGAGAGAACACAGCCTGGTTCCAAAAATTCTGGGCCTGGAGCACTGCACTCCTCTAACTAATGATTTCTGCCTGCTGACCTTCAGACCCACCAACTCCTTACTGTTTTTCCCCAAATGGGAAAATGACCAATATTTTTAAGACTTAGAATTTTAAAAGATCCACACAATTTAAGGGGTCAAAAGGGTTTAAAAGGAAAAAAAACAGATATTCTATTTTCTAGAAGTCTCTCAGTGGCAAGCTCTCCTTGAATTTAACCAATCCTTTTTAACAACCCTTTTTCCACTCAATCATTCCTCCCCCTTCAACCTAATCCAAGTACACAGAGCTGCAGGAAACCACTGTAAAAGTAGAAGTAATTCAAAAGACATCATATCCTACATGGGAGGAGAGAAAGTTTTCCTACTCGCCAGTCCCATATAGGAGATATACGAATGTATGACACAGCCGCTCCCTAAAAGAGGGCTGTGCCCTATAAATCAGATGCTAAGCACCAACCCCTTTTTGTGCAGAGAAATTGCTGTGGGTCAGGGGCTGCTCCAGAGCACGTGCCCTCCTGTTCACTTGTCATCAGAGATGTTAACATTTCTGATTAATTCATATAGCCCTTATTTTATTCCTCATTTCTTTATCCTTGCTCTGCTGCAGTGCGAAGATTCTTACCGACCTGCTACAGTAATCACCACCCGCTAACCGCACCCCCCCAACCTAGTGAAATTGTTTAGTGATGCCAACCGCGCTTTTAATTTGCAAGACATCAGACACAGAGGTAATTTATACTAACATCTGTTCATTTTTGACTTCTGAAACAAACTCGCACATGCTGCTACAAAATCCCATTAGGAGTAGGGAGACAGCCTTCTGCTACTATTCTGTATTCCTCGTCTACACACACACACACACACACACACATACACACACACCTCTTCTAGTAGGGTCTTATAAATAAACGTATTTTACTCTTAGCTTTTTAAGCTCCCATCAGGAATTTCAAATCTCTTTGGGGAAAAATCTTCAGAGATGACTACTGCCTGCTTACAGAGAAGAGAAAGCCACTTCTGTTCCCCACTGCCTAGTTCTCTCCCTTCTTCTTCACAATGGTTATAGCTTGGTATAATTCTAGAACGAATAGCCAGCATAAGACTACATATTCTTCAGCTTGGCACTTCCAGTTCCTCCATTTTCTCCTGTTTCTTTGTTCCCCATAATGTATTATATTATATAGAAAACAATTCTAGACACAATAAGATTGGGAGAGAGTGTTATCTAGAGTAAGTGAAATCTGTCAACTATTTTCTTTTTTTTTTGAAACAGAGTCTCGCTCTTGTTGTCCAGGTTGGAGTGTAATGGCGCAATCTCAGCTCACTGCAACCTCTGCCTCCCCAGTTCAAGTGATTCTCCTGCCACAGCCTCTCATGTAGCTGGGATTACAAGCATGCACCACCACGCTCAGCTAATTTTTTGTATTTTTGGTAGAGACAAGGTTTCACCATGTTTGCCAGGCTGGTCTTGGACTCCTGACCTCAGGTGATCCGTCCGCCTTGGAAGTGCTGGGATTATAGGCACGAGCCACCTCGCCCAGCCTGTCAACTATTTTTTGATTCTGGATTTATTCTCTAAGATTACAAGGTTTCAAAGGAAGGCAACACCGCTTCCATTCTCATAACTATGCCAAGAGGGGCCCACTGGTCATCAGCTACTGTTGCATGCCGTGCAGGAGAGAAGCATGACCCCTCTGTCAAGTCATGATTTACAGGCCCTATTGTGTTGGACACAGATCACAAATTGAGAAAGCCACAATTGAGACTGTCACCATAGGGTTAACACGTGAAATGCTGCAGAGAGTGTGGAGAGGGGACTGGCTACTATACAGCGAGAGACAGCAAATGGATAGACTACAATGAACTTCCAGGTTTCCACTGTTTCTGTTATCCCCCACCCATTTCGTAGTTTCTCCAGGGCTATCCGGTTCATGGCAGTTGTAAATACCTGGGTATACTTGGAGAGGTCAGGGTGAAAGGAGGAGTCCACTGTACCTGCTCTGAAAGTGGTGTGTGGTTTAATATAATCTCTTCTTTAGACTCTCCAATTCCTCCACCCTACATTTAGCCTTGCTTCTGGCTCACTTTCCACAATGACTATCCCCAAACTGCCTTCTCTGCAGTAAATTTTTCTGGTGGCTGGTTGAAAAAGATTCAGTGGTACAGATTGATTTCCCACTGGTGAGGGGATGAGGGATTACCAGAGGCACCCTGGTTAACGAGATTGGGTGCAGAATCTCTCTCAAGACCAGCCTCTCTGCCAGGGCTCTGCACCTTTTGGCAATGACATATGGGTTTTATTACAGAGAGATTGTCCAGATTATAACTTTAAGGCAATTGCCTGATAAAATTCTGCTCAGCTTTTATGTAGTGAACAATGTAAAGTTTAAGTAACTTAATGAAGTGGAAGAAACTCATAGTTCAGTTTTTCAATTCCAATGCAAACTACTTTAAATATTTCTATGCCTCAATATAATTAAAAATATTTGTGAAGGGGGCACGAATTGCTTTCCACTGGTTTTCTCCCATTCAGAAGAGCAGTTAACAGGTTGCTTTTAGCAGATTCTAATATGAGTGGCCAGGAAACAAAGGAGACAACATAATATTGTGAAAAGAACAGGACTTCAGCTCTTACACTGACCCTGGGCCACGCAGACAAATTACCAAGTTATTTTTCTGAGCTCCTTTCCTCATCCATTCAAGGTAGGATTGATACAAAGTCACATAGGCATTCAATAAATGCTCGCTACTGTACAACTATTTCTTTCATTTCAAACACAAAGTTTATTTAAGCAATAGGATGTCTGATGGGAAAACTATCTAAGGTTCATTTCTTTTAGAGTAACTTATCCCTACTTAAAGACATATTGCCCTACATGTAACAGCTATGTACAAGAGAGTTTAAAAATGGGTTGGTTTTAGAATGACAAGTGAAAAACACCAAAATTCTCCAATTTAACAAGGTATGGAAGGATTTTTTTTTTTTTTTAAATAAGAGACAAGGTCTCGCTCTGTCAGTCAGGCTGGCAGCCTCAACCTCCTGGACTCAAGTGATCCTCCTGCCTCAGCCTCCTAAGTAGTTGTGACTATATGCGTGCACCACCTGGTTAATTTTTTTTTATTTTTTGCAGAGACAGGATCTTGAACTACTAGCTTTAAGTATGGAAGGATTCTGTGTTATTGATTTTTATTAAAGGATGAGAGCAAAATAACTTAATGAAGTATAAAGATAAGAGCTAGGAATGAGCATGCCACTAATGGAGAAGGGGGGCATTGCCACAGAATCAGTATTTATCCCCATCTTATCTCCATCTGATGTTGATCAAAATATACCATCGGCCATTTAGTTTAAAAAATAAAAAGTCAATATGCTTGTGCACAAATGCCAGTCACTTTATGCACAATAAAGGAATGAGAAAGGGGTACACAAAAGGACAGAAAAAATCCACACTGTTGTAGTCAGGATGGAGTTCAATGGAGTTGTAGTTTTCTGCGAATGTATTCCTGGTCTGTGGGAATAGATTTCTGGAGTAAAGAGCAGGTTCCCTTTGTAGTAGACACCTACTGTCTGCTGCTGGAACATATCAATTGTATCCTTATTTCCAACTGTGCAGGTGTGTCTATCTCATTAATCGGCTGCCCATCAAATTGGAATCTGATCTGCCTCATTGATAAACTGTTGTTCACAGTGAGCTTTCATTAGTCTACAAAGTGGTGTATGCTTCTTACTCTTAGACTGCACCACTGAACGATCCTACCCCTCCACCTTCAAATTAATATGACCACTGTTGGCAGGGCATGGTGGCTCACGCCTGTAATCCCAGCACTTTGGGAGGCCGAGGCAGGTGGATTACCTGAGGGGTCAGGAGTTCAAGACCAGCCTGGCCAACATGGTGAAACCTCAGCTCTACTAAAAATACAAAAATTAGTTGGGCATGGTGGCGTGCACCTCTAGTCCCAGTTACTCAGGAGGCTGAGGCAGGAGAATCGCTTGAACCTAGGAGGCGGAGGTTGCAGTGAGTCGAGATTATGTGACTGCAATCCAGCCTGGGCGACAGAGTGAGAGTCTGTCTCAAAAAACAAAAACCAAAAACCAAAACAAAAACAACCACTATTCTCAGTCTTGCTTCCTTCCTTGGCCTTCTTGTCAGTCATGGTGAGCCCTGGAGTCTCCTTAGCTTTACAGGAGGTACCAGATCTACATCAAATAAGCACATACATAGCACCAGGAGTGGCAAAAGGAGACCTATTTATTTCTAAAAAGATCTTCCAATGCAAGACAAATGGTAACACGAAAGACTTGCATCTGTGTAACGCATACTGTGGCGTATTAAGCCTGGCTGCAGTAATGCCGGGTACTAGGTGGAGGCAGCTACCTTCCTTAACTATACCAGTAGATACTTCTAGCCAAAAGGAACATATAAAATCCCAGTTTAGTGGCCGGGCGCGGTGGCTCACGCCTGTAATCCCAGCACTTTGGGAGGCCGAGGTGGGCGGATCACGAGGTCAGGGGATCGTGACCATCCTGGCTAACACAGTGAAACCCGTCTCTACTAAAAATACAAAAAAGTTCGCCGGGCGTGGTGGCGGGCGCCTGTAGGCTCAGCTACTCAGGAGGCTGAGGCAGGAGAATGGTGTGAACCCGGAAGGCAGAGCTTGTAGTGAGCCGAAATTGAGCCACTACACTCCAGCCTGGGTGACAGAGCAGGACTTCATCCGGAAAAAAAAAAAAAAAAAAAATCCCAGTTTACTTTAAATCAATGTGCTAAAGGCTGTTAATTTAATTGGCCTCATAAAAGATGTTTTTATAGAAATGATGCCATTTGTTATGGTTTTGACTCTTCTTTAAAAATTACTTTTTTGGTCCTTGAAATCTTGAATGTATTCTAACAGCTACGACAAAAGGGACCTACTGATCAGTTATCATTGTGTGCCGTGAAGAAAAGAAGCATAGAGGGGGTGGTGAAGAGCGAAGGCAGTCTCATGGAGCACACACTATGTATTAGATATTAGGAAGATTCAAATAAAGGCAAAGACATGCTTTCCCACAGAAAGAGACTATTCTCAAAGGCCATGCTATGCTGCCTTTGAGATGGGGCTAGCCGTTGTTAACAAGTATTCTGGTGGATTGGCAGAGAACAAAAAGAGAGCAATGTGATTTATAATGCTGATTTCTGTCTCGCAAGAATGTGCAATGTTTCCCTGTGACTCTGGCACAGAGCTGGTGTACAGCAGAGCAGCAGTTCCAGGGCAGTCTGCCAGACTGAGATCTTCACCACACTCCAGCTGTGTCAGATCTCCACAGGAAAAGTATCACTAAGTGATCAATAAGTCAAGGACTAAGCACTTTTAATGCCTCTGATATGAGAGCAGCTGGTGCTGGAGTCACTGTCAAGAGCAGAAGGAGCTGTGAAAAGCACACAGTGTCACTGGATGAGGAGGGGTCTTTTGGAGTTTCATTCCATTAGGACACCTGGTGGCCCTCAGCAGGTGGTGGAACTGTAATAAGGTCCACCGCCTGTTCTCAGTCAACTCTTGTGGAGAAGTACACACAAGCAACAGTCTTTGGTGTAAATCTTACTTGTCTCTAAAATATATAAAAGTAGCATTTGAAGGTCAGCAGCCTTGAGGTTTTTGCCTTAAGTTCTTTAGGTGACTGGGCATGATGGCTCATGCCTATAACCCTAGCACCTTGGGAGGTCAAGGCTGCTGGATCAGTTGAGGTCAGGAGTTTCAGACCAGCCTGGGCAACACGGTGGAACCCCATCTCTAGTAAAAATACAAAAATTAGCCAGGCACGGTGGCACACGCTTGTAATCCCAGCTACTTGGGAGGCTGAAGGGGGAGGATTGCTTGAACCTGGGAGGCAGAGGTTGCAGTGAGCCGAGATCGCGCCACTGTACTCCAGCCTGGGTGACAGAGTAAGACTGTCTCAAAAAAAAAAAAAAAAAAATTATTTAGGCATAATAAAACATTTCAAAAAGGAGGCTAAAATACTATGTATCTGAGAAAAGAATGGTCTGGGATCAAACTATCACAGACTATCAAAATTTTTGTCCTCAGTATTCTCAAAAAAATCTTTTTGGGAGCACACTTTCTAGATTATCTTTTTATTGGGTATCTTGGCTCTCTATCAGGACTCTTCCAAAAGGGTGCAGTGGCCAAGAACAATGTTTCCTCCAGTGACTTCTGAGAAAGAAAATTTTATTATTTATTTTACTTTTTAACTTTAATTTTTTGTAGATATGGGGTCTTGCTATGTTGAACTGGTCTTGAACTCTTGGCCTCAAGCAATCCTCTTGCCTCAGTCTCCCAAAGTGCTGGGAATACAGGCATGAGCCACCATGCCTGGCCTGAGAAAGATAATTTTGTATCAAACTTTTTTCTTTAATTCATAGTAACACCCATTTGCAGAGTGTTTTATCCAAGAAGTAATATGAAAAAGAAAAGCCAGGACTCAATGTGCAGGTAAACAAATTTGGACAGTTCCAATATGGAAAATAATTTTAATGGCTTTTCATAA
Source organism: Piliocolobus tephrosceles (assembly GCF_002776525.5). NCBI lineage: Eukaryota > Metazoa > Chordata > Mammalia > Primates > Cercopithecidae > Piliocolobus > Piliocolobus tephrosceles. The sequence goes on from NC_045439.1 coordinate 32,355,209, forward strand.
CAGAAAAAAAGGACAGAAATATCCAGCCAACAGATTTATTTTCAGAATATAAAACATCAAGCAGGAACATAAAATATGGGAAGTGTCAGCCATGATGCCTGATGACTGAAGGCAGAAGTAGAAGAATCTTAATTGTCAGGCATTTGAAAAATGTTGCATCCAAGTGAAAGACTGTTTCTCCATCAACTCTCCTTGCCCTGCCCTCTTTTAAGAGCAAAACAAGACTAGATTTCAAAAATGTATTCTTATCATCTTTCTTCCTACTAAAAACAAACCAAAACAACAGCAAAAACCCCCCAAAGATCTGTGTTGGAGAAATGAGAGCTAACAACTTCTTAGTTGCATTTTGTTTCCTTTTCAGAGGACCTGACAGACCTATTTCATAGTTCTACTTGGTTTCTTTTTCAAGGGTAAAACTCAATTGAATGAAAGGCAATGAGATCAAAGCAATGAATTAATACTCTGCGGGCTAGAACTTTTACTAAATACTCATAAATTTGTGCAGAACATTCATGCTTCAGGGCCTTTACATAGTAATACATCCTGGTGAAACACTTACTATGACCAAAGGCTAGTAGCTTCACAATCTTAATACCCTCATCCATAAAGTAAGAACAGCAATAATAATCTATTATGTAAGGTTAAGATAGAAGAAAAACAACTAGTCAAAGTGACTTGATCAGAACACAAAATATTTTGCCCCAAGTTAGACAGAGTAACTTATTCATAGGCTAGGTTCCACTCTCAGGAAAATCAGACCAGGATCACAGTATAGATAATTTCAAATGACTTGCATATTCAGACAACTTTCCTGCCCTGTCTATCTGACTTTAAGGGGCTGGCAACTGGCAACAGCTAAAGTCTAGGGATGATGAAGGCCTAGTCTTCTTGACCCCCAGGGCAGGGAAAGGGTTACATCTTCACACTGAGAAGCCAATAAAAACCTCTCTTGATTATAATTTAGATAAGAACCACTGGATTGAATAATAATGTCTGAAACTCCCCTGGCTGTTTCACCTTGAGACGTCCATCACTGGGTTAAACATGATGCTAATTGCATTTGGATTGATTAATTTCTCTCACTCCTGTCTATTCGAATAACGCTTAACAAAATAATCATAGCACCCAGAGCCAAATCTTTTCCGTCAAAGGAATGAAGCCATCAGAACAGGCAGAGATGAAAGAAATGAAGATGACCCGTAATTACTGCTACGGTGATATCATTACCATATTATACAAAATGAGTGTGGGGGGAAAGGAGGGTGGAGGGAGGAGGGGCTGAGATTATTTATTTTTTTTAATGGAACCCTACAACCTAAGAATACAGATTTGACATCAAGTGGAACACACAGAAATATAGAACTTTAAAAAAAAATACAAATCTTCCTCATGAAATTGTAAAATCCAACAAACACTGAGGCCCAAGATACATCAAGTGTCTTGGGTTGTGAGCAGATATTATTCACGCCACTATTTTTTCATCGCAATAACACTTTGTGTATGACTTGTATCGAGATTTAAGATGCTGTCTTCATACCACAAGCATTCCCATGGTTATTGGAGAATTTTTCTTTAAGCCAAGGAATAATATCATTTTATTTTAATATTGTTAGAGGTGGCCTTGTTTGTAAAATTAGAATCTGGGTTTTAACTGCAGCTAGTTCTAGTTTAAGGCATACACAAAAAATGGCTATGAATTTTTGTGTATGGTTCATTGGACAACATTAAGGATTTAATTTAAAATACTAGACAGGACAAACATTATATTTCCCTATAAACTATTTTGTTGTTTAATAGAAACTTTTAATACTTATGACAGAAAACCTATGATCGTGAGGGATTTACATCTACCTTAGGTGTAAATCCATCATGTATGAGATGGTGATCTCAGATGAATTACACAGGCTCTCTGTGCCTCAGTTCCTTCCTCTGTTAAGTGGGGATCGGTACCTGCCTTACTGAGTTATTGTGAGACTTAGAGATAATACAGTTAAGTGCTCAATAAGTGCTGGCACAAGAAAAAAATTTCCCCCTAAGATTAACTTTATGGCTATTTACAGAACCCTGTATAATGTTTTTGCTATTACATTTACGAAAGTTAATTCAACAGACACTTATAAAGTAACCTGCACACAGATGTTAACAAATATTTGTGAAATAAATAAATAGGACACTTAGAAGGCACAGAATTTGAAAAGGCTAGAAATACCTGTAAGATATTTTTGCTGTGGTATTTTAAAAGTAGAACCATCATTAAATAAAAAACAATAAAAATGGATACTGAAGTTGTTTTATTTAGCTTGGACAAAAAGGCATATTCCTCTATTTTCTTATACAACAAATATCCCCAAAATAAAACAAGCATATATATTTTGAATGTGTAATAATCCAGTGATAAACAAGAGCAGTACTTTAAAAGAAAAAAAAATACGTATTTCTGTCAGGTTAAAATGAGAATCAAAACCATTTACTCTGACAACTCATTATTTTTTGCTTTCTTTTTGGTTAATAGAGGCAATGCAATACACTGAAAAGGGATTTATCTTATCTGGCTTTGGAATTAAACATATTCAAACCCCAGCCCCCATTTCCAAACTTTAAGACCATAAGCAAGTAATTTACTTTTCTGAACATGGGTTTTCTCTGTAAAATGGGAATTATAAAATAAACTTTGCAGACTCTTATGATATTAAATAAGATAATGTATGAAATTCTTTCTTCTTCTTTACTTTTTTTTCTTTTTTGAGATGGAGTCTCACCCCGTCACCCAGGCTGGAGTGCAGTGGTGCAATCTTGGCTCATTGCAACCTCTACCTCCCATTCAAGTGATTCTTGTGTCTCAGCCTTCTGAGTAGCTCAGACTAAAGGCATGTGCCATTATGCCCAGCTAATACATGTATTTTCAGTAGAGATGGAGTTTCACCATGTTGGCAAGTAATCCAACAGCCTTGGCCTCCCAAAGTACTGGGATTACAGGCACGAACAACCATGCCCCGCCAAAAATCTCCTGACCTTGTGATCCGCCTACCTCGGCCTCCCAAAGTGCTAGGATTACAGGCGTGAGCCACCGTACTTGGCCTTCAGGTGCTTTCTTGAATATCAACCCATTTACTTCCTTTATAGCACTTAACAAAATCTGAAATTAACTTTTTTCCCCCCGAGACAGGGTCTTGCTCTGTTGCCCAACCTGGAGAGTAGTAGCACAATCTCGGCTCACTGCAGCCTTGAAATCCTGGGCTCAAGTGATCCGCCTGCTTCAGCCTCCCAAAGTGCTGGGATTACAGGTGTGAGCAACCATGCCTGGCCTTGAAATTAACTTTGTTTATTTACTTTCATGCTCCATGAAGTTCTGCAGAACCTCTTGCTGTATCCCCAGCAATTAGAACAATACCAGGCATATAGTAGGTGATCAACAATGTATCTGTTGAAATAATATATTCATATATGAGGAAAGAGGAACTCTATTTCCTTTTCAGTTTTTTTTTTTTTTTTTTTTGAGATGGAGTCTCGCTCTGTCACCCAGGCTGGAGTGCAGTGGCACCACCTTGGCTCACTGCAACCTCCACCTCCTGGGTTCAAGCCATTCTCCCACCTCAGCCTTCCCAAGTAACTGGGGATTACAGGTGTGAGCCACCATGCCTGGCTAACTTTTTGTGTTTTTTTCGTAGAGACGGGGTTTTATCATGTTGGCCAGGATGGTCTTGAACTCCTGACCTTGAGTGATCCAGCCACCTCAGCTTCCCAAAGTGCTGTGATTACAGGCGTGAGCCACTGTGCCCAGCCTCAGTTCTTAAACACCAAGCATCAAATATTTTTGTGTAAGTAAAATTACATATGCATTTTACCCTTTAACCCAGAAATTCCACTTTAGAGGTATTCACATGCCTATTCAATTCAATATTATTTGTAATAACCGAAGATGAGAAACAACTCAAATGTCCATCAACAGGGAGGGGAATGATTGTGTCACTACAATCCAGCCTAAGCAATAGAATGAGACCCTGTCTCAAAAATAAATAAATAAATAGAAAGAAACCTTAAGCTGCATCCAGGGGTCTTGTTGTTATATATAGTTAGTTATTTTGAAGTAACTTCTATTGTATGTTAAATAAAATAATTATGTTAGTTATTAGGAACCAAGATTTTCAGCATTAAAAACAGAAATCATTATAAAATCAAATATATCATATAAAAACCTCCAAATACTTTAAATTTGAACTGACTGCTATTGGTAAGAATACAATTCCTTTTTCTCTTTTCACAAAAACCACATTTACCTACCCTGTTCACAGAACAGGCCTAAAGACAATGACAGCCTCTTAACAATGAATACTATTAGTGCCTAGATTTCTACTAAAATTAGTGCCTAGATTTCTACTAAAAGCAATACTATTAGTGCCTAGATTCCTTGGAGAAATGGATAAGGGTCCAAGACTGGATAAGTAAGTGAACCAGGGATATCCCGACCTTCCTGAAAGCAAGAAGGTTATCAAAGATTACTAGGGTCTTCCATGTTTCAGTCTAACAAAAAATAAGAAAAAAATTTTAAAAAAGAAGAAAAAAGAAATAAAAAAGAAAAAAATTTACTAGGGTCATGTCAAAAGACAGGAGCCAACTTGAAGGGGTGCCCACTAAAGATGGGACCATTCTGAAGAAAAAAAGAACAATGATTTTAATAGATCTAAACACAACAAATACAAACATCTATGATATTTTTAAAAAAGTCCTGTCACTTCAACTCATTCTGAAAATTGACAAATTAAAAAAGGAAAAATTTAACATTTTTCCTGCCATTTCTCTTTGAACTGCATTTCAGGGAAGCCAAACAGTTGCCGATTTCATAGAATAATAATAACTATTATCATTACTGTTATTATTTTGAAAATAATATGACTGATACCACCCAAAGCCACTGATCTTCACTCAAACTGAAACAGACAGATGTCATGTCAGTCTTGATGTGAAGGAACAGGAAGCACACAGTACCATTATGAAGTATTCTTGCCAAAAAGGCTGAATCCAAACCCAATCCATTATCTAGCTCTATCAGCTTGCAGGAAATTTGGCAGGAAAGAAGAACATGTTAAATGATATCGCTAGGATAAAATTATCCAAACTTAAAATGTGGGGACCGGGTGTGGTAGCTCATGCCTGTAATCCCACCACCTTGGGAAGCCGAGGTGGGTGGACTGCTTGAGCCCAGCCCAGGCAACATGGAGAAACCCCATCTCCACAAAAAATACAAAAATTAGCCAGGCATGGTGGCATGTGCCTGTAGTCCCAGCTACTTGGGAGGCTGGGGTGGGAGGATCACTTGAGCCCAGGATGTCAAGGCTACAGTGAGCCAAGATCACACTTGTTCACTCCAGCTTGGATGACAGAGTGAGAAAATGTGGGGAATCCTACCAGACAAACAACCCATCTTCTTCATTAATTAATGAGGGAAAAAACCCAGAGGAACTAGGGGATGCAGTTATGGAGAAATTAAAAGAGACTTAAGATTCATGTCAACTAAATGCAATGTACAGACCTTATTTGGATCCTGATTCAAACAAACCAATTGTAAAAAATAATTTTGAGCCGAATTGGACATGGACTATTAGATGTTATTAAATAATTATTATTTTATTCTGTTTGATGTGTTAATAATGGTAGTGTTTCAAAAAACGGGGGATCTTCTAGTCAGAGATATGTACTAAAGTATTTATGAATGAAATGGTATGACATCTAGGATTTGCCTTAAAATATTCCAACAAACAACATAAACAACAAAAAATGTGATAAAGGGGGTACAGATAAAACAAGAATGGCAGCCAGTTGATCATTTTTGAAGCTGGGGATGGGTACATAGGGTTCATTGTAATATTCTCTCTAGTTAGCTTAAAAATTTTCCATAATAAAAAGAAAACCTCGCCAAATGCTTCCTGGAAATATAGCTTTTGCTCATTATCACTACATATCATAATATCATTCATAAGCTAGAAGCAACATGAATGAGTACTCAGGGAAGAGTAGGCCAGGGAGCAGAGATGGAGATGATTAATTCTGTTGAGGGCCTGGAAATGGACAGAAAAAGCTTTAGAAGGGGGTAACTTTTCGGCTAGGCGTGGTGGTTCATGCCTGTAATCCCAGCACTTTGGGAGGCCAAAGCGAGCGGATCATGAGGTCTGGAGATCGAGACCATCCTGGCTAACATGGTGAATCCCCATCTCTACTAAAAATACAAAAAAAATTAGCTGGGCATGGTGGCAGGTGCCTATAGTCTCAGCTACTTGGGAGGCCGAGGCAGGAGAATAGCGTGAACCCGGGAGGTGAAGCTGGAAGTGAGCCGAGATTGTGCCACTGCACTCCAGCTTAGGTGACAGAGTGAGACTCGTCTTAAAAAAAAAAAAAAAAGAAAAGAAAAGAAAAGAAAGGGGCAACTTTTCATGTCACGAATGTTTATTTCCATCGTTAAATTCTTTGGATGAAGAACAAATTACATACAACCAAGAATCAAACATAGATTACATATTTTTTTAAAATCTACCAAATCAAACTCAGGTTAAGCCTAATAATAAGGAGCTACTACCTTCCAACGTTTCTCTCTCTTAAATATTTAAGAAATCATACTGATGAATCTAAGAACACAATTTTTACTTTGCCCATAAAACAGCTATGAGGGAAGCTCCCCGGCTCAACATGTTGCTTCTACAAAATTTGCTGGCAAGTGGAGAGAAAGAGTTCTTGGTTACTTACTTACTGAATCTTCTCAAAAGAAGCTTTTGAGGTAGGTAGCAAGACTAACTTTAAGGTCCAGGTCAGTTTGATAGCTAACAAGTTACAAAAAGGAATAGCTTAAGTTAAATTTTCACTAGTCTAACTAAATTTCTACTATTAATGCTTTGCCCTCACACTATCAATAACTGTGTATATAAATGATGACCTCGCTAATCCAATTTTACTGTGAACATTCTTTTTTTTTTTTTGAGACGGAGTCTTGCTCTGTCACCCAGGCTGGAGTGCAGTGGCCGGATCTCAGCTCACTGCAAGCTCCGCCTCCCGGGTTCACGCCATTCTCCTGCCTCAGCCTCCCCAGTAGCTGGGACTACAGGTGCCCGCCACCTCGCCCGGCTAGGTTTTTGTATTTTTTAGTAGAGATGGGGTTTCACCGTGTTAGCCAGGATGGTCTCGATCTCCTGACCTTGTGATCCGCCCGTCTCGGCCTCCCAAAGTGCTGGGATTACAGGCTTGAGCCACTGCGCCCGGCCTGTGAACATTCTTTTACTTCTTTGGACAAATCAGCATCTACATTACTTAGCTGATAATTTAACTGATAATTTGATCTTTAATTGTTTGCATTGTGGTTTCAATAAATATGGTTCATTTTCTCAACCTGACTGAACAATCAATTCATCAATGTGAAAATACTTTTAAAGATAATTTCTCTAACAGACTTGGAAAAAAAGCATAATAGGTCAGGCGCAGTAGCTCACACCTGTAATCCCTGCACTTTGGGAGGCCTAGGCAGGCAGACCGCTTGAGCTCAGGAGTTTCAGACCAGCGTGGGCAACACAGCAAAACTCCCTCTCCATAAATAATACAAAAAGTTAGCTGGGCATGGTGGCATGCACCTATGCCTGCCAGAAGGCTGGAGTGGGAGGACTGCTTGAGTCTGGGAGACAGAAGTTGCAGTGAGCCGAGATGGCGCCTGCAGAAGGCTGGGGTGGGAGGACTGCTTGAGCCTGGGAGACAGAAGTTGCAGTGAGCCAAGATGGCGCCACGGCACTCCAACCTGGGTGACAGAGTGAGACCCCGTCTCAAAAAAATAAACAAACAAATAAATAAAAAGCACACTATACAGTAGCCATCTAGTCAGTCTTAATTTTAAAAAACTTTTTCCTCTAAAATCATGTAGCAGTACAAAGGTACAACAACTTCTGTCTTCATTTGCCTATGAATTTATTTTAAAACCACATCACAATCAGGTAAGAACTTAATGTGTCTACTTAGGAAGTCATATGGTAGTAGTTATTTTCCCTGTGATTAGAAATAACTGCTAGTAAACTTTCTGTTTTTTCAGAATATTTGATATTGATGTTTCTGAATAATCTTATTTACAAAATTCATGAACTACTAGTTTAAAATAATTAGAACACAAAAGTATCCTCACCAGAAAATTATATTGAGTATAATAGTCTGTATCACTGAAACTCTACAGCTTAACCTGCATATGGTTAACATATAGTAAATGTGTATTAAATGAAAGAATACTGTTTCAATAATACAGACCATAATTTAGGATCTTAAAATAAATTATACATAATGTGGCAAAACACATTGGGGGGGGGGAAATCTGGTTAATTAGATTCTATATAAGCATAAGCATTTACTAGAATTTTTTTTTTTTTGACAGGGTCTCACTGTTGCCCAGGCTGGAGGGTACTGGTATGATCATGGCTCACTGCAGCCTCAACATCCTAGGCTCAAACAGTCCTCCCACCCTAGTCCCCTGAATAGCTGGCCACCATGCCTGGACCGGCTTTTTTCTTTCTAAAAATGTTTTTTGTAGATGAGGTCTTGCTATGTTGCCAGAGCTGGTCTTGAACTCTTGGCCTTAAGTGATCCTCTCACTTTGTCCTCCCAAAGTGCTGGGATTACAGGTGTGAGCCACTGCAACTGGCCCTCTATTCTTTCTTTTCTTTTTTTTGAGACAGAGTCTTGATCCATCACCCAGGCTAGAGTGCAGTGGCATAATCATGGCTCACTGTAGCTTCCACCTCCCGGCTCAAGTGATCCTCCCACCTCTCAGTCTCCTGAGTAGCTGGGATTACAAGTGCGTACCATCATGCTCAGGTAATTTTTCTATTTTTTGTAGAGACAGGGTCTCACTATGTTGCTCAGGCTGGTCTTGAACTCCTTGGCTCAAGTGATTCTCCCACCTCAGCCTCCCAAAGTACTGATATTATAGGCATGAGCCACTGTGCCCAGCCAGGCCTATAATTCCTTTTTTTTTTTTTTTGAGACGGAGTCTCGCTTTGTCATCCAGACTGGAGTGCAGTGGCGGGATCTCGGCTCACTGCAAGCTCTGCCTCCTGGGTTCATGCCATTCTCTTGCCTCAGCTTCCCGAGTAGCTGGGACTACAGGCGCCTGCCACCACGCCCGGCTAATTTTTTCATATTTTTAGTAGAGACCCGGTTTAATTGTGTTAGCCAGGATGGTCTTGATCTCCTGACCTCGTGATCTGCCCACCTCAGTCTCCCAAAGTGCTGGGATTATAGGCGTGAGTCACCGCACCTGGCCTATAATTCTTAATAATTACATTTAAAATGTATTTTTTCACTTTAATAATTTTAATTGCATTCAAACCAATGCCAAAGTGAAAGTAAAAAGAAGCATTTTATATGCTAGACCACTGGCCTCAAAATCAGAAGGTTAGAGTTCTAAACTAGTTTAATCAGTTAGTCGACGTTTTACTACGCCCATTATGTGCTCTTACAATTGCAAATAATGAGACACCAAAAGAGATCTCCCATTCTTCCTTAAAAAATTCCTCCTCCCTCCTTTGAGCACTTAAGTTTGCTCACCAAGAGTTCATCCTCTGTGTAGACACTACGCAGGTAGAGAGCTTTGCAAATATGGAGTACTTTCCCCCACAAGACCTTGAAGAGAGGGCCAGGTGCGGATATCAGGAACACAACCTACTTCAGTAAACCGAATGTCTTTCAGGTAGGTTAGTTAGAATTTATAATGTTAGTGGTTCTCAGAGCATGGTACTTGGACCAACTACATAAGCATCACTTCAGAACTTGTTAGGCTCCATACCAAATCTACTGAATCAGAAACTCAAGAGCTTGACCACAGGATCCATGGTTTAACCAGCCCTACAGGTGATTCTAACTCATGTTAAAAGTCAGAGAACCATTAGCCTATATTATCCAGGTTCTTTCATTTTGTTTCCAGTTCCCTGCAGCTCTAATTCATTACTAACAGAGGAGGCAGGCTTTTATTTTATCAAAATTATAATCATAAAGCATACTTCTCACAATTAAACCACAAGGGGGGTGTCTTTTAGAAAATATGACCAACAGAAGGAAAAATGAGAACATTTAGCCAAATAATTAGTTTTTTTTTTCTTTTTTTTCTGAGATGGAGTCTCATTCTGTCACCCAGGCTAGAGTGCAGTGGCCTGATCTCGGCTCACTGCAACCTCCACCTCCCGGGTTCAAGCGATTCTCCTGCCGCAGCTGGGACTACAGGCACGTGCCACCACACCTGGCTAATTTTGTATTTTTAGTAGAGATGGGGATTCACCATGTTGGTGAGGCTGGTCTGGAACTCCTGACCTCAAATGATCCACCTGCCTAGGCCTTCCAAAATGTTGGGATTACAGGCATGAGTCACCATGCCCGGCCCAAAGAATTAGAATTTTTACCAAAACTATAGCCCTCTCTTTATTACTTTTGCATCTATTGTACTCAGTGTTAAGGCTACAGTATAGTCCTAAACCTTGAGAATCTTGGCAGAAGACAGCCTGGGCAATAAATTATTATCAAACAATGTTATGAATCCTATATGAGTATAGAACACATTTATGAGGATAGAATGGAGATAATTAATTGTGCAGAAGACTTGGTTTGGATAGACAGGAAAAGCTTTAGAAAGGGAGTGATGTGCTTGAATAAGCCTTTATAAATCTATTACTGTATTTTTTTGTTTTTGAGACAGGGTCTCACTCTACTGCCCAGGCTGGAGTGTAGTGGCGTGATCATAGCTCCTCAAAATCCTGGGCTCAAGTGGTCCTCTCACCTCAGCCTCCTGAGTAGCTGGGCCTACAGGTGCATGCCATCATGCTCAGCTAATTTTTATTTATTTATTTATTTTTTGTAGAGATGGGGTCTCACTATGTTGGCCAGGCTGGTCCTGAACTGGCCTCAAGTGATCCTCCCACCATGGCCTCCCAAAGTGTTAGGATTACAGGCATGAGGGCACTATGTCCAGCCTCTGTATTTTTTTTTTGAAGGTAGAAGAACTACAAAAGTTAGGCTGGGTGTGGTGGCTCATACCTGTAATCCCAGCATGTTGGGAGGCTGAGGCAGGTGGCTCATTTGAGGCCAGGAATTTCGGACCAGCCTGGCCAACATGGCGAAACTCCGTCTCTACTAAAAAATACAAAAATTAGAGAGGTGTGGTGGCACACACTTGCAATCCCAGCTACTCGGGAGGCTAAGGCACGAGAATCACTTGAACCTGGGAGGCAGAGTTTGCAGTGAGCCAAAATCGCACCACTGCACTCCAGCCTGGGCGACAAAGCAAGAATCTACCTCCAAAAAAAAAAAAAAATTATTTTAATAAAGACTACTTATTAATTAAGTCCCTACTAATCTAGCTTTGCTTTGATTAAGGGATCCTATTTCTAATAAATCCGGAAATCCAGAATTGAGTCAACAGCCAAAAGACAATATGAATAACACACTTAAAGATTCCTACCATTAATCACATTCTTTGAACCATTATTGCTCAAGTTCAGCTTGAGCTGCTGGGTACATTCACTTCATCTGTACAATCAATGATGTGTCTTTGAGGTTAATGTCAATATAAAAATTAATTTCTATATGCCAAAATCTGTTCAGCATTTTAAGTGTATAGATTCTTTCTCGCAAAGTTACACTCTAAGCAAAAATGAAACAAAAATCTATGACTGAGATTTAAAAACAACAGGCAGGATGCAGTGGCTCACACCTGTAATCCCAGTGCTTTGGGAGGCCGAGGCAGGTGAATCACTTGAGGTCAGGAGTTCAAGACCAGCCTGGCCAACATGATGAAACCCCGTCTCTACCAAAAATACAAAAAATTAGCCAGGCCTGGTGGCGGGTGCCTGTAATCCCAGCTACTCAAGAGGCTGAGGCAGGAGAATTGCTTGAGCCCAGGTGGCGGAGGTTGGAATGAGCAGAGATCACGCCATTGCACTCGAGCCTGGGCGACAGGGCAAGACTCTGTCTCAATAAATAAATAAATAAACAAACAAACAAAATAAAAACAACATAACAGAGGTATGATCAATTTTTGTCATTCAGCTTTTCATACCCCAAGATAGCCAACCAACTGTAAATGAATTCACAATAAGTCATTCTTTTCCATCCTAGCTCAAGATATAAAATATCACACTTTAGAGTCCCTTGAAATGAAATCCAATATTCAGACTGATGAAAACAAAAAGGGCTGTGTTTTTGCTTACTAAGTCACAGTTTCTAAATAACTCAAAAAGACAAAGGAGAGACTAATGAATGGTTGAGTGACCTATCAGTTTAGTAAAATGTATTTGGACTACTGGATGATATATGTCATACCCAAATTAAGTTAAAACTTTATCCAGGGTGTTCTGATGCATATCTTATGGCATAATATACAAACATCCCCTTACCATCAAAAGAAAGCTGAAAATGATGACACAAAACTTGTACATGAATGTTCACAGAAGCATTATTTATAACAGTCAAAAAGTGGAAATAGGCCGGGTGCAGTAGCTCACGCCCATAATCCCAACACCTTGGAAGGCTGAGGTGGGTAGATCACCTGAGGTCAGCAGTTCGAGACCAGCCTGACCAATGTGGAGAAAGCCCATCTCTACTAAAGATACAAAATTAGCCGGGCATGGTGGCACATGCCTGTAATTCCAGTTACTTGAGAGGCTGATGAAGGAGAATTGCTTGAACCCAGGAGATGGAGGTTGCAGTGAGCCGAGATCGCACCATTGCACTCCAGCCTGGCCAACAAGAGGGAAATTCAGTCTCAAAAAAATAATAAGAAAAAAAAAGTCGAAACAACCCAAATGTTCCACTGATGAATAAATAAACAAAACATAGTTTATCCATGTAATGGAATATTATTTGGAATAAAATGAAATAAAACCCAGAGATAGAAAGTAGGTTAGTGGTTACTTTGGTCTAGCAGGGCAGGTGGGGGAGTGAGGAGGAATAAGGAATGACTCAAATGGATATGGAGTTTCTTTTGAGGGTGTTAGAAATATTGAAACATTAGACTGTGCTGATAGCTGAAGTATTCTATAAATATAGTCATGTGCTGCATAACATTTCAGCCAACAATGAACCACATACATGATGGGGTCCCATATGATTATAATGGAACTTAAAAATTCCTATCTCCTAGGGATGTTGTAGCTGTTGTAATATCGTCATAGCGCAACGCATTACTCATGTATTTGTGGTAATGCTGGTGTAAACAAACCTATTGCGCTGACAGTCACATAAAAGTTTAGCACACACAATTATGTATAGTACATAATACTTAATAATGATAGATGACATTACTGGTTTATGTATTTATTATACTTTTTGTCATTATTTTAGAAAGTACTTCTACTTATTAAAAAAAAAAAACAGTTAACTATAGTTGGGTGCGGTGGCTCATGTCTGTAATCCTAACACTTTGGGAGGCCAAGGCAGGCGGATCATTTGAGGTCAGGAGTTTGAGACCAGCCTGGCCAACATGGTGAAACCCCATCTCTACTAAAAATAGAAAAACTAGTCGGAAATTGCTTGAACCCAGGAGGTGGAGGTTTCAGTGAGCCGAGATCACGCCACTGCACTCTAGCCTGGGCAACAGAGTGTGGCTCAGTCTCAATAATTAAAAAAAAAAGTTAACTATAAACCAGCCTCAGGCAGCTCCTATAAGAGGTATTCTAGAAAGCACTGTTATCATAGAAGATGACAGCTCCATGTGTGTTACTGCCTCTGAAGACCTTCCAGTGGGACAAGATGTGGAGACAGAAGACAGTAATACTAACGATCCTAACCCTGTGTAGTCCTAGGTTAATGCATGTGTTTTGTGTCTTAGAGACTGGGCCTCACTATGTCACCCAGGCAGGAGTGCCGTGGCCTGATCATGGCTTACTCTAATCCTGAATTCCTCAACTCAAGTGATCCTACTGCCTCAGTCTCTCAAAGTGTTGGGATTACGGGCGTGAGCCACTGCACCTCGCCTAAACAATTTTAAAAACAGAAAAAGCTTATAGAAAAAGGATACAAATAAGGACATTTTAGTGTAGCTGTATAATGGGTGTGTGTGTGTGTGTTTTAAGAGATGGGGTCTTGCTCTGCCACCCAGGCTGGAGTGCAGTGGTGTGATTATAGCTTACCGTGGCCTCACACTCCTGGGCTCAAGTGATCCTCCTACCTCAGCCTCCTGAATAGCTGGGACCTTAGGCACACAGTACCATGCTCAGCTAATTTCTATTTTTTTTGTGGAGACAGGGTCTTGCTATATTACCCAGGCTGGTTTTGAACTCCTGGCTTCAAGTGATCCTGGGGCCTCGCTACATAGCCCAGACAGGAGTGTGGTGGCCTGATCATGGCTCACTGTAACCCTGAACTCCTCAGCTCAACTGATCCTCCCACCTTGGCCTCCCAAAGTGCTGAGATTATAAACATGAGCCACCATGCCCCAGCCTGGTGTTTTAAGTTAAGTGCTATTACAAAAGAGTTGAAAAGTTAAAAAAATTAGAAGTTTATAAAGTAAAAAAGTTACAGTAAGCTAAGGTTAATTTATTATCAAAGAAACATATTTTAATACATTTAGTGTAGCCTAAGTGTACAGTGTTTATAAAGTTTACAGTAGTGTAATGTCCTAGACTTTCACATTCACTCACCACTCACTCACTGACTCACCCAGAGCAACTTCCAGTCCTATAAGTTCCACTTACGGTAAGTACCCTATACAGGTGTACATTATTATTATTTTCTTTGAGGCAAGGTTTTACTCTATCACCCAGGTTAGAGTGCAGTGGTGTGATCATGGCTCACTGCAGCCTTGACCTCCCTTAACTGCGGGCTTAAGTGATCCTCCTGCCTCAGCCTCCTGAGTAGCTAGGTCCATGGCATGCACCACCACACCTGGCTAATTTTTAAATTCGTTTGCAGAGATGGGACTTCGACATGTTGCCCAGGCTAGGTGTACCATTTTTTAAAAAATGTATTATACTGTTTTAGTTTTTGTTTTTTTAAAAGAAAGGTCTCACTTTGTTGCTCAAGCTGGAGTGCAGCAGCTATTCACAGGCATGATCCCGCTAGTGATAAGAACACGAGTTCTGACCTTCAGTTTCCAACCTGGGCTGGTTCACCCTTCCTTAGGCGAACTGGTAGCCCTTTCTCCCATAAGGTCACCATATTGATGCTAAACTTAGTGCAGATACCTGATCGGCATAGTGCATTACAGGCCAGAACTCCTGGCTCAACCAATCCTCCCACTCCATAGCCTCCTGAGTAGCTGGGACTACAGGTGCCCATCACCAAGCCCAGCTATACTGTCTCTTTGCTCTACCTTTTCTTTTTTTTTTTTTCTTTGAGACAGAGTCTCGCTCTGTTGCCCAGGCTGGAGTGCAGTGGCCGGATCTCAGCTCACTGCAAGCTCCACCTCCCGGGTTTACGCCATTCTCCTGCCTCAGCTTCCCGAGTAGCTGGGACTACAGGCGCCAGCCACCTCGCCTGGCTAGTTTTTTGTATTTTTTAGTAGAGACGGGGTTTCACCGTGTTAGCCAGGATGGTCTTGATCTCCTGACCTCGTGATCCACCCGTCTCGGCCTCCCAAAGTGCTGGGATTACAAGCTTGAGCCACCGCGCCTGGCCTACTCTACCTTTTCTATGTTTAGATGCACCAATACTTACCATTGTGTTCCAACTGCCTCTAGTATTCAGTACAGTAACATACTGTGGCCTATGAGTAATAGGCTATACCACATAGCCTAGGTGTGTAGTAGGCTATACCATCTAGGTTTGTGTAAGAGTATACTATGATGTTCACACAATGCAATCACCTAACATTGCATTTCTGAGAACATATCCCCAGAGTTAACATATGACTATATGACTGTATTAAAAACCCACTGACTTGTATACTTCAAGTGGGTGAATTTTATTGTATGTGGAAAGTATCTCAATAAAGCTCTTTTTAAAAGTGGGTGATGTCTAGAGCTGAGCAAAAATTAAATGCAGAGGTGTAAAAAGACCTCAGGTTCAAGTCAAATCCCTAACAGAAAGACTTCATTCACAAAGAGGAGATCTATGGCAACAGAACCTGGGCTTCTTCACTAAAGACAAAGGCACCTCTTACCTCTATCCTGAAGCACAAAGGAAGATTGCCCTGTCCTTCTGGCTTTGTTCTTGCAAGATAACTGGCAGAAAATCTAATTAATCAATGCTCTGGATAAAAAACTTGAGCACTGGGACATTACTGCCATATAATTAAAGAAAAATACCCTTTTTTTTCTTTTTTTGAGACGGAGTCTCGCTCTGTCGCCCAGGCTGGGGTGCAGTGGCTGGATCTCAGCTCACTGCAAGCTCCACCTCCCAGGTTTACGCCATTCTCCTGCCTCAGCCTCCCGGGTAGCTGAGACTACAGGTGCCTACCACCTCGCCCGGCTAGGTTTTTGTATTTTTTAGTAGAGACGGGGTTTCACCATGTTAGCCAGGATGGTCTCGATCTCCTGACCTCGTGATCCGCCCGTCTCAGCCTCCCAAAGTGCTGGGATTACAGGCTTGAGCCACCGTGCCTGGCCAAAATGCTTTATAAATTCCATTCTGTTTAAATTCAAATAACATCAGAATTTGCATTTATGCTGCACTGTTTTTAATAACAAAGATACTATATTTTGACTTAAAAGTATAGTACTTAAGGTTATTTAGATACTATGAATAATTATTTGAAAAATATTCCTTTTGTTTAACCACTCATGCCAGGAAGTCAGGATACAGTTAGACTTAAAATAAGTAGATTAGATGAATGCAAATGCATTAAATACAAAAACATTTAACAAAGCTGTATATTTAAACATATCAAAATCCATAAAATGAAAGATTAATGTTGCTATAAAAACTAAGTAATCCAGGCTGGGCACGATGGCGCATGCCTATAATCCCAGCACTTTGGAAGGCCAAGGCGGGCGGATCACCTGAGGTTGGGAGTTCAAGACAAGCCTGACCAATATGGAGAAACACTGTCTCTACTGAAAATACAAAATTAGCCAGGCATGGTGGTGCATGCCTGTAATTCCAGCTATTCAGGGGGCTGGGGCAGGAGAATTACTTGAACCCAGGAAGCGGAGGTTGCGGTGAGCTGAGATTGTGCTATTGCACTCCAGCCTAGGCAACAAGAGCGAAACTCTATCTCAAAACAAAACAAAACAAAACAAAACAAAACAAAACACACAAAAAACACTAAGTAATCCTTAGTACATGTAAATAATTGGCTAATGTAATAACCAAATCAGTAATCCAAATTCAGATCATGAACAACTGAATGCTTTTTATACAAAAAGCATTTAATTGTAGGTTCTATGTCAGTATTGTGTTACACTTGAAAGATACTGAGAAATAATATTGATAGTTTCTAATTGGTTCATTCAATATGTATTATTGGATACAATTTTATACAGGATTAAGAGTTCTAAACTTTTTTGCATTCACAATTTGAAGAGATTAAAATATTCAGAAACTCACTAACAAGTTAGCACACTTATTCTGATGGCGTAATTTCTCAAAGGGCCCATAAGAACCTCCACAATCATCACACTAGTTATGTGGCTGCCATTCAGTCCTGTGTGGCTGTTTGAGTACAACAATTTCTGATCTAACTACATTCTTACTATATTAATGAGGCAAAGTGCTCACTGGTTCCAGTAAAGGCCATCTTTCCTTGGTGCTGGCTCGATGTTATGTTTACCTCTTACTGAAAACAAGTTGTACCTGCTCCACACATCACATCACATAACCTGCTCAGTCCTAAGTTGCACCTGACACCACTGTAATGCTAATCTGTTTATTATACATTGATCAAAACTTAGAGCACACGCAGTGAAGAGTTTGTGCTATGGAACAGCTAAGAACCATAATAATTAACATTTCTTTGTGATTATATTCACTTAACATGTATTATTACTTAAAATTCTCACAACCCCCCTATAAGTAGATATAATTTATTATTCTCATTTTATAAATGAAGGAACTGAGAGAGAGAAGTTATATAACTTGTTCAAGATCACACTGCCAGTAAATGGCAGAGACAACATTGGATCCAGGTGGCCTTATCTCCAGGTCCTGTGTTCTTAATGGCTTTGCTACAGTTATCTCCCCATGGTCCCTGATGTAAAGGAGTTCACACACTAGAGATACATATACCATTATAATGTAATATGATAGTGCTATTACAGAAGAACGTAGGAGCACAGAAAAGCTAGAGAAATGGACAAAGCCTTTCAATAGTGAAAAAACAGCATTCAATGTTTCAAACATTACAGACACAAATTCCCCGAGAAATATGACTTAAGTTTGCTTTAAGAATTAAAATGGGCCGAGCGTTGTGGCTCATGCCTGTAATCCCAGCACTTTGGGAGGCTAAGGTGGGCGGATCATCTGAGGTCAGTTAGAGATCACCCTGGCCAATATGGCAAAATCCCGTATCTACTAAAAACACAAAAAATTAGCCAGGTGTGGTGGCGCATGCCTATAACCCCAGCTACTTGGGAGGCTGAGGCAGCAGAAGTGCTTGAACCTGGGAGGCAGAGGTTGCAGTGAGCCGAGACGGCACCATTGTACTCCAGCCTGGGTGACAGAGCAAGACCCTGTCTCAAAAAAAAAAAAATTAAAATATTAAAATGAAGAGACACATATAATAATGAATTCATTTTCCAATTTCTAGGTCTGTGTAAGTTCTGACTTTGCTCATATAACTGTTCATTACTTTTTAGGCAACATTCTTTTACTAAGTTTCTAGTATAATGGTTTTTGTTTTCCTTCTAGTTCATAACATTTATTTAGGTTTTCTTTAATGTCTGTCAATAAAATTTACAATTTTTTTCCACAAAAATTTTATAAAATTTTTGGTAGATTAAAACTTAATGTACTTTATATTCTTACTACAATTGGGAAAATCATCTTTCTGAAACATTATTTCCTAATTGTTTCTGGTGTAAAAAATACAATAGACTTTTGTCTGGGATTTTTTTTTTTTTTAGACAGGCTCTCACTCTGTCACGTAGGCTGGAGTGTAGTGTCACAATTGTAGCTCACTGCAGCCTTGACCTTCAAAGCAATCCTCCCACCTCAGTCTCCCAAGTAGCTGGGTCTATAGGTGCGTGCCACCACACCTGGTTAATATTTTTACAGATGGGGTCTTGCTATGTTGACCAGGCTGGTCTCCTGGGCTCAAGTGATCCACCCACCTCAGCCTCTCAAAGTGTTAGGATTATAGGCATGAGCTACTATGCCTGGCTAATACCTTTCATTTAATGGCAGAATTTTTCAGAAACATGTTAAAGATATAGAGTACACCAAGCTAATTTTTTTTTTTTTTTTTGGTACAGATGGGATCTCATTATGTTGCCCAGGCTTGTCTCAAACTCCTGAGCTCAAGCAATGTACCAGCCACAGTCTCTAAGTGTGGGATTACAGGTGTGAACCACCATGCCCAGGATCATTTATGTCTTTAAATATTTTTTTCTCTGGCCTGTACCTAACTCCTTTCCTTCTGGAACTCTAGTTACATGTATGTTAAATGGCCTGATATTGTCCCACTGAGGTTCTATTAATTTTGCTTTTAATATTTTTCTCTCAGTACTTAATTTTGGACAGTTTATATCTATCTCTATAGTTTCTATTGCTTATAGAAACTATAATATATCACACTATAGTCTAATATGAAACATCAAACTTAAAACCTCTAACTTTTCTATCTCTTCCTTTTTTAATGGAGAAAATGGAACATTTAAACTCCAAGGCAACTTCTACAAAGTTAAACAGGGTATTATAGAGTTCACCTCAATAAAAATTATTTCCTTTTTTTTTTTGAGGTTGATAATTTGGCAAAATGTGGCACTATGAGTTCTGGCAGGTAATCGAATAATAGTTCATATTTACCTCAAAAACATACAAAAAAGGAAAAAATGCCCATTAATAATTATGCTTAAGAACCTGTAGAAGATATACAAGTCCTAAAAGAGCAAAAAACGTCAGTCTTTGTGGAATTTAGATAAAAACCTCTTCTACATCTGGCCTTTACCTACCTCTTTATTTATTCACTGGATATTTACTAAGCATCTGTTATGCACTAGGAAATGTGGATACAATAATGAACGGGCCAGGTGAGGTCCTGACTCTCCTGGAGCTCATATCTAATGAACGACTTCGTCTCTTACTTTTCTTCCATATGCTCCTGCTACACAGGAACAACTAGCAGGTCTTCAAATGCACCATGTGACTTCACACTTCTGTTCCTGTGCATGTTATTCTAATTACATCACTCCTCCCCTCTTTAGTATTCCAGTACTGCTGATGTCCATCTGGCAGATTTTTATGTGCTCTTCAAGACCCAGCTTCAAGTGTCTCTTCTGTGAAGCTTTTCCTGAAACCCCCACTCAGGCAGAGCTGCTTATTCCTTCCATCGTGTCAGCCATGAATCTCGTACAAACTTCTTTTACGCTGAAATACAGTTATCTGATTATGTGCCTGTCCCTCACTGGATAAGTATCTCACAGATGTTTTGTCTTTGAGATCCTAGAATCAAATAGTGTCTGAGGCATACTATAAGCTCTAATTTTGAAAAAACAGAAACACATGATTGGCAACATGAACACGTTTTAAAAGAGGGTACTATGATAGATCTCTTCAAATACATTGAACTATTTATATGTAAGAGAAATTTGCTTTCTTTCTGTGTTGCAACTAACATCATAAATAACAACTGTGGCTACAAATTAAGAGAAGTAGAGAGATGGGAGAATTCTATTGGGATGATTCTAATTGTCTGGCAATGGAAATGAGATCTCTTCCACTGGAAATGTTGGAGAGAAAATGATGTTGGAAGAGGAATAGACTTATGATGCTGGAGAGAGAGGAAAAAACATGGAAATAAGGCTGAAGGTCCCTTACAAGTCAGCAGAAAAAGGCAACCGGAACACAAGGAAAAGGAAGGTAACTCTTAAAAGAAAGGATACTTCTTGGAATTGGGAAAAAGGGAGAAGAAAAGAGACACAAAGGATTTCGATATTAAAGAAGAAGGTTTCCTCAAGATAGTCTAGGTATTAGTGGTAAAAGGGAACTTCTCTTGAAACAATAGGAAAAGAAATGTGGACTGGGGATGTGTGAAAAGAAGACATTTTAGAAACAGTCACTAAGGTAAGGCTCAAGTCAATGAGACATCTCAGATATGAAAATTTGTTTCATTTTCAAGGCCCATAAAACAGACAGTTTCCAAATTTTAACATTCCTTTCTGTCCAGAAAGTCTTTTTTTATTTTGAGACAAGATTCACACTCTGTTGCCCAGGCTGGAGTGCAGTGGCACGATTTCGGCACACTGCAACCTCCGCCTCCCAGGTACAGGCGATTTTCCTGACTCAGCCTCCCAAGTAGCTGGGCACGCACCACGATGCCCAGCTAATTTTTAGTAGAGATGGGGTTTTGCCATGATGGCCAGGTGTCTCAAACTCCTGACCTCAAGTGATCCGCCTGCCTCAGCCTCCTAAAGTGTTGGGATTACAGCTGTGAGCCACCACGCCTGGCCTATGCCCAGAAATTCTTAACATGTAACCCAATTCACTCAGGTTTTAGTTTAGAGTAAAAGTATGTTTCCTTTTACTCTAAACACTGTTTGAAAAGCTGGTTAATTTTTCTTTTTTTTTTTTTTTTTTGAGATGGAATGTTGCTCTGCCACCCAGGCTGGAGTGCAGTGGCACAATCTCTGCTCACTGCAAGCTCTACCTCCTGGGTTCATGCCATTCTCCTGCCTCAGCCTCCTGAGTAGCTGGGACTACAAGTGCCCACCACACCCAGCTAATTTTTTGTATTTTTAGTAGAGATGGGGTTTCACTGTGTTAGCCAGGATGGTCTCGATCTCCTGACCTCGTATCTACCTGCTTCGGCCTACCAAAGTGCTGGGATTACAGGCGTGAGCCACCACGCCTGGCAAAGCTGGTTAATTTTTCTATCCGAATACTCACTAATTCAAGGCAAGTACTAATAGCATTGCTATCTCCATTAATAAGTAATAACTGTTATAACAGACAGGTCTGTAAGATTAAAAATAAACAGAAGTATTATAAACAATGGTGCAATCCAAAATGGACACTAGCTATTTATTTTGTATATCTTCTGTGGAAAGCAAAAATAATAGAATCCTTAATTCTTATAGTTGAAAAGAATATCTGATCTAAACTCCCACCTAATAACTAGCAGTATCTCATAACATTCTAGAGTTAGTTGCAGAGCTCTGCCTGAGCATTCCCACTGATAGGAAATCCAGTACTTTTTGAGGGTCCATTTAATTTTTGGACATTTGGAAAGTTCTTCCAAGAGTGTGACAAGACAAATAAACCCCAAAACAAAAATCCAACCTCTCTCTAACTTCTCATTGTTCCTAATTCTGCCCTCTGAAATGTGACAAGGATCACTGCCCAACTGCCCATGGTGTAGTCAAGGTAGATAAAATGGAATATAATAACTGTAAGTAAAAGAAAGGAAGCCAGGCTCACTGGCTTACACCTGTGGTCCTAGCTACTCAGGAGGCTGAGGCAGCAGGACTGCTTGAGTTCAAGAGTTCAATTCCAGCCTGGGCATCATAGTGGGACCCCCCCCCCCATCTCTATAAAAAATATAAAAACTGAAAAAAGGAAAAATAGGTGAAGTATTAGGGACAATACTTCACTTGTCAAACAGCATTTAGAGTAAAAGGAAACATACTTAATCTAAAACCTGAGTGAATTGGGTTACATGTTAAGAATTTCTGGACACAGGCCAGGTGTGGTGGCTCACACCTGTAATCCCAAGACTTTGGGAGGCTGAGGCGGGTGGATCACTTGAGGTCAGGAGTTCAAGACCAGCCTCGCCAACATTAGCCAAGTATTGACTAAGTCAATAGACACCCATCCCCTGAATGTTTTAAGAGCAATGAAATTAACCTCTTATATCTTCTTTGATGCTAGGATTCTGTTCAAACCCAGAAGGGTTATAAAAATTGTACAATTCTATTCAGTATTTCTTCAGATGAAATACACAATTAGATGAAGTAACATGTGATTCTATAGCCAAACAACAATCCATTAAAAAGACAAGTGACAGCTCAACACTCTCTCCAGGAACATTTGTCACCTATGCCTTTATCCTTCATGGATTTGAGTTGAATGACATTTGCTGCAGGTTGATAATTAGTTTTTCTTTCTTTTTCTTAAAAAAAAAAAAAAAAAAAAAAAAAAAAAAGGCCAGTGTTGGCCTCTTCCCCAGGAGAGATACCAGCCTGAGTGGTTTGGGGATATATGTCTTGATGAGATTTGCACTATGACTCTTGAATGCATGCACCATCCCAGCAACACCTGCTGTCCTGACAGGCCACCTGGGACTGACAGAAAAAGAACCATCAATTCCACTGTCCCCAGAGAGATCACCCAGACCCATTGCTAAATGTACAATTCAATGTCATGTCAAAAAAGTAAAATTCCATCCACCAAACCTACCAATTACCAGAGGTCAATATTTAGAGGACCTTAATAATGAAAACTGGCATAGAATTTTATTTTTTCCCAAGTGAATTGCAATCCAGCTAGACATCCAGGAAAATACCACTTACATCAAGGGAGAAAGAGGGGAAAAAGTGAAATTCCTTAATCAGACTGTGTCATCAACATAATGCTAAAGCCTTGAATTTTGGGTTCTATTTCCCATCATGAGGCAGAAATATAGTTGCTTCCCACCCAGAAAATGAATTATACATTTTGGATTGTTTGGGTACACAGATTTCATAACACAAAACTGAAAATATGTGAGCAACAACGTTTTAATTTAAAGATCTTGGCCGGGCGTGGTGGCTCATGCCTGTAATCCCAGCACTTTGGGAGGCCGAGGAGGGTGGATCACCTGAGGTCAGGAGTTCGAGACCAGCCTGATCAACATGGAGAAACCCCGTCTCTAGTAAAAATACAAAATTAGCCGGGAATGGTGGTGCATGCCTGTAGTCCCAGCTACTCAGGAAGCTGAGGCAGGAGAATTGCTTGAATCCAGGAGGTGGAGGTGGTGGTGAGCTGAGATCATGTCATTGCACTCTAGCCTGGGCAAGAACAGCGAAACTCCATCTCAAAAAAAAAAAAAAAAAAAAAAAAAGTGAAATAGGTAATTGGAGGGACAGAGACTGGATATCGTAACATTTATGGAAACAAGGCTAAACAATGTTTAATAAGAAAATAGGCCCAACACAGTGGTTCATACCTGTAATCCCAACACTTTGGGAGGCCGAGGTGGGTGGATCACCTGAGGTCAGGAGTTCGACGTCACCCTGGTCAACATAGTGAAACCCCATCTCTATCAAAAAGACAAAAATTACTCAGCCATGGTGGTGTGTGCCTGTAATCCCAGCTACTTGGGAGGCTGAGGCAGGAGAATCGCTTGAAGCACAGAGGTAGAGGTTGCAGGGAGCCAAGATTGTGCCACTGTACTTCAGTCTGGATGACTGAGTGAGACTGTCTCAAAAAAAAAAGAAAAGAAAAGAAAACCTGTAATCCTCCATTAACTCCTTCCTGTGGCAATCACTTTCACTCTGTTTAGCTGATTATTTTATATTACCTTCATGTCTTAAATGACTAAACAATATGCCTGTATTCCTAGGCATGAAAAGGAAAGAAAAAAGTGCCTGTATTGGTACCTCTTGATTTTTCAATTTGAGACATTTTCTATTGACTTCCCCCAATACAGGAAGTGATAACTTGACTCTTTTTTTCCCCCTTCCCACCTTAATTCCTCATAATACATGTGGCAAGTGTCCTATCTTCTCAGGGTTATAAATGGTAACTTAAATTAACATTCAGTTTGTACAGTGTTATGATTATACAAATACTATTTACAGCTAAGGCATGTTATTAACTATGATTACTTTTCCTTACTTACACGTTTTTTTGTTTTCCCTGAGTTTTTCAGTTCGTTTGGTTTTCTCTGTACTTATCTCTAAATCAACCACAGAATCTACTATGTCTGCCTGCTGTCTAAACTTAACATATTGAAATGTATCATGTGGTTTTTCAATTTTACCTTCTTGAAGGCATATTCTGTTTTCTCCAAGTTGCCTTCCATTCATTGCCTTCGGTCTTTATTTTTCATTTTAGGGGCTTTTCTCAAACACTGGTAATTTCTTTTCCTACGTAAGAACAGGAGACTAAAAAGTTGCTTGAAAACTCAAGTAGGAGCTAGGCTTGTTGACCGTAAGCTTTGCTACAGTGTGATCAGGCTGTTTAGTTGTAGAACTTCCAGTGTCAGTGCCTTTATTCTTCTTGGGCTGATCAGATTCCCCAGAGAAGCCTCTTCTAATTTCCTGATTGGAGAGTGAAGGCCTGGGTGTGGCGGGAAGAGATGGCCTCAGCATATGATGTGTGCATAATTTGCTACATTTTCAGTGCAGGCCGGGCATCGTGGCTCACACCTGTAATCCCAGCACTTTGGGAGCCCAAGGCGAGTGGATCACTTGAAGTCAGGAGTTCAAGACCAGCCTGGGCAACATCGTGAAACCCTGTCTCTACCAAAAAATATAAAAATTAGCTTAGACAGACAAAAACCCTGTCTCTACCAAAAAATATAAAAAGGCAGCTGGTGCTGCCTGCCTGTACTCCCAATTACTCAGGAGGCTGAGATGTGAGAATCCCTTGAACCCAGGAGACAGGTTGCAGTGAGCCAAGATCGTGTCACTCCACTCTGGTCTAGGTGACAGAGTGAGACCCTGTCTCAAAAGGAAACAAACAAACAAACAAACAAAAAAACCATTTTCAGTACAGACCCCATCTTCCACTGGTCTAGTATCCACCAGTTGAGTAACCATTGTGTTTTAACCTTTAGAGAATAAAGCTCCAGTCTTTTGTGGGAGAGAATAAAGCAGGTGACACAGGTATGTGACTCCTACATACACTTTAATCCTCCTTATTTAAGCCATCTCCCCCTTCACCTGTACCACCAATCTTCAGCCTTTGGAGTTTTGTGAACCGCCTTGGTTCTTGGCTTTCCTCACTTGAGTACTGTTTTTCATAGGCTTGCTAAGTTCACATACTTTCCACCTTCCAAAATCTTGCTGCTGTTGTCATCTCTCCTGTTCTCTCCTTGAGGGCTCTTATCTTTTTTAAAAAAATTGTTTTAGTAGGGTTTTGAAAGAAAAGCCAGAGTGTACATTAAAACCATCAGTAACCTGAAAGTACCCTCTCCCCACATTTTTCTCACTTCAGATGTTTTTAGTTTTCCCATGATTATAACTATTTTGTCATCCCCTCTACTCCTACCTTGGTTTTGTTTTTACATTTCTAATGTTAGCTATATTCTTTCTAGAGAGCAAGAGACAGCTGGTCGACTATTAACAGCTTCTGAAAAAGTAGCAACGGAGGCTGGG
This sequence comes from Piliocolobus tephrosceles, assembly GCF_002776525.5. NCBI lineage: Eukaryota > Metazoa > Chordata > Mammalia > Primates > Cercopithecidae > Piliocolobus > Piliocolobus tephrosceles. The sequence continues at coordinate 32,381,608 of NC_045439.1, forward strand.
TGCAGTGGTTCACGCCTGTAACCCAAACACTTTGGGAGGTAGAGGTGGATGGATTGCTTGAGGTAAGAAGTTTGAGACCAGCCTGGGCAATATGGTGAAACCCCATCTCTACAAAAATACAAAAGTTAGCCGGGCGTGGTGGTGTGCACCTGTAGTTCCAGCTACCTGGGAGGCTGAGGTGAAAGGATGGCTTGAGCCCAGGAGGCTGAGGCTGCAGTGAGCTCAGATTGTACCACTGTACTCCAGCCTGGAGACAGAGCCAGACCCCGTCTCAAAACCAACAAAAACGAAAGTAGCAAGGGAGAAAAGAAAAGGTAAGTGCCTATCTGTTCTTTGACTGCTTTGATGACTACGTTTCCGTTTTCTTTTTTTTTCTTTTTCTTTTTTTTTTTGAGGCAGAGTCTCGCTCTGTCGCCCAGACTGGAGTGCAGTGGCCGGATCTCAGCTCACTGCAAGCTCCGCCTCCCGGGTTTACGCCATTCTCCTGCCTCAGCCTCCCGGATGACTACGTTTCCGTTTTCTTATTTTGTAAATATAAAACGATTCCATCTATTCAACATGCATTTGTACAGTCCTATTCTGTAATATACAGAAGTAATATAAAGCACAGTCCCTGAGTTCATTACAAGGGCCTTACAATTTAGTTGAGAAGACAAGCATAAATAACAACTGAAGAACAAATAAGGTTATTAGGAAAGGTGCTAATGGAAGACAGGAAGAGGAGAGCTCGATGTAGTTAAAAAAAGAAAAGTTGGGGCCGGGCACGGTGGCTCAAGCCTGTAATCCCAGCACTTTGGGAGGCCGAGGCGGGTGGATCACGAGATCAGGAGATCAAGACCATCCTGGCTAACATGGTGAAACCCCGTCTCTACTAAAAATACAAAAAACTAGCCGGGCGTGGTGGCGGGCGCCTGTAGTCCCAGCTACTCGGAGGCTGAGGCGGGAGAATGGCGTGAACCCGGGAGGCGGAGCTTGTAGTGAGCCGAGATCGTGCCACTGCACTCCAGCCTGGGCGACACAGCAAGACTCCGTCTCAAAAAAAAAAAAAAAAGAAAAGTTGGGAGATGGGAGAGAATAGTAACAATTCAAGAAAAATGAAATGATTAGAAGAGAAAATTAGTCGTACATGAAATTAAGAAAATTTGGCTGGGTGCAGTGGCTCACACCTGTAATCTCGACACTTTTGGAGACTGAAGTGGGTGGATGCCTTGAGCCCAGGAGTTTGAGACCAGCCTGGGCAACATAGTGTTATCCCATCTCTAGTATTTTTTTTTTCAATAAAAAAAAATTAATAAGGAAAGAAAATTCAATGAGGCTAAGAGGGTGGGAAAGCAATCTTTTTTTTGTTTTGTTTTTTTTTTAGATGGAGTCTCACTTTGTTGCTCAGGCTGAAATGCAGTGGCGATTTCCTCTCACTGCAACCTCCATCTCCTGGTTTCAAGTGATTCTCCTGCCTCAGCCTCACAAGCAGCTGGGATTACAGGTGTGCACCACCAAGCCCAGCTAGTTTTTGTATTTTTAGTAGAGACGAGATTTCACCATATTGGACACACTAGTCTCGAACTCCTGATCTCAAATGATCTGTCCACCTCAGGCTCCCAAAGTGCTGGGATTACAGGCGGCAAACTTTTATTCACACTTATGCTTTGTTATCTTCCAATTACTGTCAGATATTTTATTTCTGAAAATTTGTTAAAACCTGTTAATTGAATGATAGTTATTAAACCCCATGATGCAAAATAAAGTTATTTAATTTGTAAGATTTAAAGTTACACAAAGCTTTTACTCACTGTGCCAGTTATCCATTTACTGTCTCTCGCTTCCTAACTCACCCTTTGCCCCGCTTTGTGATACTGGAGCTGGGCCTAACAGCAGGCTACATTTCTCCTCTGTCACTTACCCTGGTGCTTTGCCTTGCCAATAAAGGGCACTGGAGGAGGCTGCAAAGCTGAGGCAGGAAAAAGGCCTTTTCTTCCTTCTTGTACCATGTGGCTCTTCTGTGCAGCGACAAGCAGGTTGGCGTGCAGGGTCTCAGCTAAGTTCACCTTGGCAATGGCAGTCCTTACAGTTCAGTGGTGGGGCTCCCTCCCTCAAAGATTCTTCACTGCCATCGGGTGGGCTGCTCCTGCAATGCACCAGCAGAGTGCCCTCTGGCAGTGGGCAGCATGACCCTGTGGCCGTGTGTCCTCCCTTCAGAGGACTGAACCTCAGCCTTGTGGGGACCTCTGCTAAGTTCCTCTGTTGACTCTCCTTCAGTCCTAGGGGTTATCAGCTTTGTGCTACCTCTGTACACCTTTGACTCTTCCTTTCAGAAGTTAACCACCTTTCACCTAATTAACATTTTTTATTTTAAATTTTCCCTGTTCAGACTGGGCACGCTGGTTCACGGCGGTAATGCCAGCACTTTTGAGAGGCCGAGGAGGGTGGATCACCTGAGGTCAGGAGTTTGAGACCAGCCTGGCCAATGTGGCAAAATCCCATCTCTACTGAAAATACAAAAATTAGCTGGGCACGGTGGTGCATGCCTGTAGTCCCAGCTACTTGGGAGGTTGAGGCAGGAGAATCGCTTGAACCCAGGAGGCAGAGGTTGCAGTGAGCCGAGATCATGCACTGCACTCCAGCCTGTTTGTTTGTCTCAAACAAACAAACAAATAAATAAATAAATAAATAAATAAATAAATAAATAAAATTTTCCCTGTTCAAATTACTCCTGACTGTTCTTAGCTGATATAATTACCCAAAAAGACCAAATACATGAAACATAATGTGATACTATATAAAGTCTATCCCCAAATCCTAATGTTAAGACAATCAAGAATATAAGGTTACCCAAACCATAAGTTCTATGTACTGAAAAACATAATGAGTAAAGAACAAACTATGTCAAAGCAAGTTCTGTATTTTGTTGAGATAAAATTACAAGATTAGTGGCTGACGAGAACGTAATAGATGAAATAACCTGATTATAAGAAAGCATTTAATATTGCTTTTCCTGGCAACTTCCTTGCAAAATTAATTAAAACTAGCTAGGATATATGAGTCTCATGAATTGAAAACTGGCCTCAAGACCACAAGGGGTGATTATAAACTGCCTTAAATCACACTGAGCAAAGTGTCTCGTAGAAATGCCCAGAGTATTAGGTTGGTTATAATCCAGTATTTCCATTAGTGCTTGAGAAAGTAAAGAGTAAGTTAATTAGTGTTTAGTAGACTTTAACTAGAAGGGATTTCTGAAAACCAGTATGGCCTAAACTGTAGAAGATTTAGAAAAATGGAAAAGATACACTTTTTAAAAAAGGTAAACCCTTTCCCTTTACTATGAATAATGAAAGAGTAATTTTCACCTAATGATCTTGAAATCTCCATATGCATATGGAACTACATAAAGTTGATAGTGAAAAATTAAAGGTTTTTTAATCTAGACTAACTAAGAACGGCAGCAACCTTGGGGACTTAATTCCTTTTAGTCTATAGAGATTATAAACTCCTGTAGAGAGAAGGGTATTTGGGTCCATAAATAATCTTTCACACAATTACATCATACAGCAGCTTGAGCTAATGCTAGAATTGTCCATTCCTTCTGAGGGCTGTGAGGGAAGGCTCTGTTGCAGGCTTCTCTCCTTGGCTTGTAGATGGCATCTTCTCCCTGTGTCTCTTTACACTGTTTTCCCTCTATGCATGTCTGTCTTTATGTCCAAACTTTTCCTTTATATAAAGACTTCAGCCATATTGGGATTAGGGCCCACACAATGACCTCATTTTAACTTAATTACCTCTGTAAAGAGGTATCTCCAAATAAGGATGAGGACTCCAACATATGTTTTTGGCGGGGGGGACAAAATTTAACCCATAACAGAGATCTCTTAAAAAATCTGATAAAAGTCATAGAGACTCTCTGCTGAAAATTATACATGTACACACACAAACACAATTTCATAATTTTAAAACACATAAGGCCGGGTACGGTGACTCACGCATGTAATCCCAGCACTTTGGGAGGCCGAGGCAGGCAGATCACTTGAGGTCAGGGGTTCGAGACCAGCCTCACAAACATGGTGAAACCCCATCTCTACTAAAAATACAAAAATTAACTGGGCGTGGTGGCATATGCCTATAATCCCAGCTACTCAGGGGGCTGAGGTGGGAGAATTACTTGAACCCAGGAGGCGGAGGCTGCAGTGAGCTGAGATCATGCCACTGCATTCTAGCCTGGGCGACAGAGTGAGACACCATCTCACATACACACACAAAACCCACACATGAGGACTCTAGGTTAAGAACCATGGCTATAGAATCTGCCTGGACAAGACAGACAATTTGAGCATTTATCCACATATGTACAGAAACTTAAATCAGTAATTGTGTAAGCAGTAACATTATACTGCAGATAATTCTAATGGTACTCTGTTACATATATACAAAGACAGGCAAGAGATATTTTGTTGAATGAAGGTTATGCTAAGATCACCAGAAAGCTTTAGGAAAGTGAATTACCAAGAGATCTTCTCTTGAAAGGATAAAGTCCATGACACTATTTTATTTAAACATTGTAGGGGTAACTTGGGTAAGATAATTTTTTAACCTCAGAATTTCTGGCATTAAATCTTATAATTCAATAAAAAGATATACTCTATACTGAAAATAATTAATACAAATAAGAAAACATATTTCACTTGCATTAATCTGCTAATGTTAAATTAGATTTAAAACATGTAGTTTATAATAGTTAAGACCCAACCACTAGGAAAACAGAGCCTTTAAATGTTTGCCTCCCATGGCCCCAGCAACCCTGTGTTGGAAAGAGCTCTGAGGCCCAGCAACACAGTTGGAAGCAGAGATTTGAGAGACCTGGGAGGAAAACTCTAACCATCTGGATATAACATCAGTTTAACTTGCAACATAAGAAGTCGCAAGAAAATTCTGAAATTTTGTGTTATTTGGCTTTGAGTAATAGCATTCAAAATTATTAAGGGCCATTTGTGAACTGTGGTGATAGAGTTAAATAAATTCGATTTCTGATCTCTAGAAATAAATAACTTAAGGCTGGGCGCAGTGGCTCACGCCTGTAATCCCAGCACTTTGGGAGGCCGAGGTGGGTGGATCACCTGAGGTCGGGAGTTTGAGACCAGCCTGACCAACATGGAGAAACCCCGTCTCTACTAAAAATGCAAAATCAGCCGGGCGTGATGGCGCATGCCTGTAATCCCAGCTACTCAGGAGGCTGAGGCAGAAGGATCACTTGAACCCGGGAGGCGGAGGTTGCAGCGAGCCAAGAAAGCGCCATTGCACTGCAGCCTGGGCAACAAGAGCAAAACTGTGTCTCAAATAAATAAATGAATAAAATAAAAATTTTAAAAAAAGGATGAAATAACTTACGACAGCAGTGGCGGGGGGAGGGGGACGGCCACGCACGATGGCTCACACCTGTAATCCCAGCACTTTGAGAGGCTGAGGCAAGAGGATTACTTGAGGTCAGGAGTTTGAGACCAGCCTGGCCAACATACTGAAACTCCATCTCTACTAAAAATACAAAAATTAGCCAGGCATGTGGCGCATGCCTGTAATACTGGCTCTCAGGAGGCTGAGGTACAAGAATCAGTTAAACCGGGGAGGCGGAGGTTGCAGTGAACTGAGATTGCGCTACTGTGCTCTAGCGTGGGCAACAGAGGGAGACTCTGTCGCAAAAAAAAAAAAAAAAAAAAAAGAGAGAGCAGTGATGATAGAAAGCACAGACACCTTAATTGTCTTAACAAGAAAGGTTTCCTCCATTGCTGCAAACAAAGTTAAATTATAAAGCGAATGTCCTAAGGGCAAATTGTTGAAAATCTGAACAATATACCTCTGAAGTTGAAAGAAAGAATTGTGAACATTTGAAACACCATCTGGCAAAGGATGCACAAAGTCCTTAATCTGAGACCAAGAAGTTCCACATTTGTTCTTCCAAAGGAAATCCCCAGAGCCTCAGGCATAGATCCCATAGAATGATGACACTACAGAAAGCCTGGATCAATGTCAGGAAGGCACTTTTTGAAAGCCTGAGAATTTGAATTTTATCTTGTAGGACCCAAGCAGACACAGAACTCTGACAAGAAGGAGTATGCTGAGCACGGTAGCTCATCCCTATAATTCCAGCCTGGGCAGCACAGAGCAATTCCATCTCCACACACACAAAAATAACAAAAAATGAGTCAGGTGTGGTGGTGAGTAGTCCCAGCTACTTGGGAGGCTAAGGTGGGAGGATCCCTTCAGCCCAGGAGGTCGAGGCTGAGGTGGGCCAAGTTTACACCACTGCACTCCAGCCTGAGTGACAGAGTGAGACCCTGTCTCTAAAATAAATAAATTAATTAAAAAAAAAAATATATATATATAGCAGGAGTATGCCATGATACACTTTGTTTTCAAAGAAGTATCTGTGGTTAACCAAGATATGGAATCAACCTAAGCGTCTATCAACAGATGAATGGATAAAGAAAATGTGGAGGCTAGGCATGGTGGCTCACGCCTGCAATCCCAGCATTTTGGGAGGCCGAGGTGGGGGAATCACCTGAGGTCAGGAGTTCGAGACCAGCCTGGCTAACATGAAGAAACCCCATCTTTACTAAAAATACAAAAATTAGCCGGGTGTGGTGGCACATGCCTGTAGTCCCAGCTACTTGGGAGGCTGAGGAAGGAGAATCTCTTGAACCTGGGGGGTGGAGGTTGCAGTCAGCCAAGATCGCAACACTGCACTCCAGCCTAGGTGACAAGAGCGAAATTTCATCTCAAAAAAAAAAGAAAAAAGAAAATGTGGTATACATACATAATGAAATACTACTTAGTCATATAAAAAAATGAAATTTGGTCATTCCCGGCAACATGGATGGAACTAGAGGACATTATATTAAATGAAATAAGCCAGGCACAGAAAGATAAATACTACATTTTCTCACTCATATGTAAAAGCTAAAAAAGTTGATCTCCTAAGTACGGAGTAGAATAGTGGTTACTGGAGGCTAGGAAGGGGAGGGGAGAGGTAAGGATGGGAGAGGTAAGGATAGGGAGAGATTGGTCAATGGATACAAAATTACAGCTAGATAGGGGGACTAAGGTCTAGTGTTCTATAGAACTGTAAGGTGACTATAATTAACAACAACTTATTGTATATTTTCAAATAGCCAGAGGAGCAGATTTTGAATGTTCCCAACACAAAGAAATAATAAATGTTTGAGGTGATGGATATACTAGTTACCTTGATTTGATCATTACACACTGTATACATGTATCAAAATAGCACCCTATAACTCACAAATATGTGCAATTATTATGTGTCAATTAAAAATAATGAAAGCAAACAAAAAACAAAACCATAAAAAACAAAAACAAAGAAAAGAAGTATCTGTGGTAGCAGAGGATAGACTTTTCTCACCATTGACCATGCTACACACCTAACAGATGCTCCATTTATACTTGTTGATAGACTGACTATAGGAAAGCGTTATTAGAATTGTAGATTGACATGTAAACAAGGGTTACTCTAAAAAAAAAAATACTGGGCATTCACATCAACATAACAAAAGCATTTAAGGCTTGATGTTTGTTTTTTGTTATTGCTAAAAAAGGAGTATTATGATCTGTAACCAAATAATGCCAATTCTTTTTTCCTATATTAATATGACTTTACCTGGCTTAAAATAGGAGGACAAAGCAAATCAATAACCTTATCTACAGGAAATAAAGCCAAGTGAAATTGCATCTAAAACATCAATGTTTCTTTCAATCTGTAAGCCCTTTTCTTGCTTGGCTGTACAGTCTCCAATCATCCCTGAAATACAAGTGATTGGGCTCTTCTGGACCCACCAGTTAAGGGGAGGGAACATTTATCTACCGTCAATTCATGGGACACTAATCTCCTTCCCACTCCTCTGATTACAAGCAAGCAGGATGCTAGAGGAAAGGCCTCAACAGAAGCTTTAAAAATAAATAAATAAACCCAGTCCCTTCTGCTCCAGGAATACAGAAAAGATTGGCATTAATACAAGAGAAAGTGATCTGCCCAAACAAAAGCCAATCTGAAGGAGGAGCAAACCCCACAAGCTAGCCCAGCATTATTGCTAGGAAGATAGCACACTTGTTAAAAATGTATATTTTAATTTTCTGTATTGCAAAAGGCTCCAATTTGCCTGGGGATCTAGCTAAGCTGCCATTTTCTACTATGACCAAGTCTAATCTTTATTTAATGGATTTAGCATCTATCTTTACTAGAGTGGTCTCCAAGGAAAATGGGAGGGGAGAATGAAGGGGCAGAGAAGAGACGATCAGATCCCCCACCCCCTTTCATCCATCCAGCGCTCATGTTTGTGTTCAAAATTCAATTACCTCCTTATTGATACTTCACAGAGATATTTAAGCTGCAAACATGAAGCCCTGATTTCCCAAGGGGCCATGCCCCTCTCTATTTCACTGCTCTGCTTCCCCCAGGGTGAATTCCTGAGGCGTCCATATTAATAGGTAATCAGTCACAATTCATTTATTAAACAGCTAGCAAGGTTTATCAGCCTGCCCTGATTAGCCCGAAGAAACCACTGAATTCCTAATTTATTTATGGAAATGTAAGTGTCTTTTTGAATTTCATTCAGGAGCTGCAGGAGTGTTTTGATTTTAGCACGCTGAAATCTAACAGGCAGCAGCACAAGCAACAAGCAAGCTTTCCAGGAAGAAGAAGAGGGGCTGCTTGGCACTAGAAGGCAAAGAGCCAGGGACATATACTGCAGAGATTCTTTTGGCCACAGGATTTGGGTCCACATAATCCTTGGATTAGTACTTATTTGATTGCTTTCTGTTTACATAAAAGAGTTTGAAATGTTGTCACTAGGCAGCCATTACTATTCACTGTAACAAAAATCAATCTCAGGGATGCTGCTTTTTGATTGGCAGAAAAGTGGCCCTTAATGGAGTAGAATTGAGGACCTCAGTGAGTTAAAAGACAATAATTCTTAGCAGAGTTAAAACCAACACCAGGCTGGAATACAAACCAAAGCCACTAAAATAATACTTTTCAAGCATTCATCTTACACTAGTAACTAAACCAGATCCTGTTTTAATCTTATATCTTCTAGGCTGCAGAGACAAAACAGCTTTGTGGATAATTTCCACAACTCTAATCAATTAGCAATTCACCCAAAATTGCCCATTACTAATTAAAAGGCCAATACAGATTAAATAAAGCTCTTAGGAGTAACATTAAAACCCATCCCAACTGCCCCAATAGGTGCAATTAGAAAAGAAACTGTTTCAGGGATATGAGCAGATCATATAACCTAGACTCTTACTTCTAGCCAGAATTAGGACTGGCTGCTTCGGAAAAATGATAAAATATAAAAAATGTGGCCAATGTTTCAGATCCAACAAAGAATGATGTCAATGCTTATCTTTGGTTAACCACAGCCAATATTTTCAAATCCTAATCTGCCTTCCTTATAGAGCTCATTATGATTAAGAGCCACCTCCACATATAGCCTAGTTTACATAGTGAAAGGCAAACCATAATTATGAGAAATACATCAGACAAATCCCAGCTGAGGGATATTCTACAATATGCCTGACTGTACTCTTTAAAACTGTCATGGCTATCAATAAACAAGGAAAGTCTGAGAAACTGTCACGCCAACATGAGCCTAAGAAGACATGACAACTAAATGTAATATAGTATCCTAGATGGGAGCTGGAACAGAAAAAAAAACATTAAGGAAAAGCTAAGGAAATCTGAATAAAATATGGACTTTATTGGTTCATTAACTATAGTAAATGTACCACACTAATGACAACAGGGGAAATTCCATGTGGGTTATATGGGAACTCTCCTTAATTTTCCTGTAAATTTAAAAATATTCTAAAACTTATAATTTACTGAAAAACAACTAGTGACAATGTATAAACTAAATCAGAAGCTGGCCAAAACATAAATAATTTTTATGTTTTTATAAGATAAGATATAGCTTTAAAAAATCATTTTCTGCCAGGCATGGTGGCTCATGCCTGTAATCCCAGCACTTTGGGAGGTAGAGGCAGGTGGATCACCTGAAGTCAGGAGTTCGAAACCAGCCTGGTCAACATGGTGAAATCCCATCTCTACTAAAAATACAAAAATTAGCCGGGCATGGTGGTGGACATCTATAATCCCAGCTACTCAGGAGGTTGAAGCAGGAGAATCGCTTGAACCTGGAGGGTGGAGGTTGCAGTGAGCCAAGATTGCACCACTGTACTCCAGCCTGGGCAACACAGCGAAACTCTATCTGAAAAAAAAAAAATCATTTTCCATTAAAAACAGTATTTTTGGCATATTAAAAGATAACATGTTTATAAATGAAAATGTTCATATATACTTATTTATTTTTAACCTAATATGAATAGCAAAAATATATTTAGTTATTAGCATATTTAGTTACCAGTTTTAAATGTATTCTCAAGAAGATAACCCTATGCAAAATATCAATGACTATTACAATGAATGGGAAACCCCCATAAAGCATACACACACAAAGAAAAAACAAACAAACTAGTTCTAACATTAGAATATAGCTGGGAGGGGTATCTGCAAATAAAATTATAATATATTCTCAAACCAGACATTAACATTCTTTAGGTTCTTTACTGTGTTCCTCTCCTTGTCTGAATTTTCAAGAAGCGATTTGCATGTGCTCTGGTAAAGATAAAAGGTAGGCTCAGGTCAGGAGCACAACTCCTCCCCCTCCCAAATTAGTTATTGCATGCACTAGGATTCTGTTAACTACAAAGGGAAATATAATAATAAATTTTTCCACTAAGGCTCAGTGTCTTTCATTTAAGTATCTAATACATAAAAATACTATCTATGGTCCTGGCTTTTTTTTGAGACAGAGTCTTGTTCTGTTGCCCCAGGTGGAGGGCAGTGGTGCGATCTCAGCTCACTGCAACCTCTTGAACCCCTTCCCGGGTTCAAGCGATTCTCCTGCCTCAGCCTCCTGAGTAGCTGGGATTACAGGCATGTGCCACCACACCCAGCTAATTTTTGTATTTTTAGTAGAGATGGGGTTTCATCATGTTGACCAGGCTGGTCTCAAACTCCTGACCTTGTGATCTGCCCGCTTCGGCCTTGCAAAGTGCTGGGATTACAGGCGTGAGCCACCGCACCCAGCTGGCCCTGGCTACTAAAATACTAGATACAGAAAAGTCAAAACTCAAGTGCATAATGGCAGGCGTAGCATAATAAACTAAAAGCAACGGCTATGGAGTCAGCTGGCTTGGATTGATTCACAGCTCTTGAGCTAGTCCAGACCTTTGCTAACTGTAATATGGAGACAATGTTCCAACTTACAGGGCTGTTGTGAGGCTTTAGAGACTATGTACCTAAAGCACTTAGTGAAGTACCTATTAGTAGGAACTCATAATGATGGTTGTTGAAGTAATGATTATCAATGTTTCTTAGCAGGCACCTGATGACTATAGGCAGAAAAGGAGGAAACAAAAGTTAATTGAACAGTATAAAAACAATGTAGAGCCCATCTGCAGAGTCCATCACCATTAACACAGCACTCTTTGCTCACTGCAGCCTCCGCCTCCCGGGTTCAAGTGGTTCTCGTGCCTCAGCCTCCCAAGTAGCTGGGATTACAGACACATGCCACCATGCCAGGCTAATTTTTGTATTTTTAATAGAGACGGGGTTTCACCATGTTGGACAGGCTGGTCTCGAAGTTCTGACCTCAGCCTCAAGTGATCCGCCCACCTCAGCCTCCCAAAGTGATAGGATTACAGGCGTGAGCCACTGCACCCTGCCTGACACAGCACTCTTAAATAAGACAATGCACCCATTTGATGAACTTAACCTGTGGGGAAGGCACAGCAGTTATTTATCAACTATATTTTTCACAGATGAGAAAAAAAAAACAAAAAATGGCAGGTTAAGTGATTTGCCCAAGGTCACTAGCTAATAAGGAGCAAAGTCAGGACTTGAATGTAGTTCTTCTGACTCCAACTGATTAGTTTGTTAATTGATCTCTTGTTCTGCACGATAGCCATGTTTTGTCCTTTTAACTGGCTGATAACTCTTGACTTCTATGGCATGTTACTATAATCCATGTCAAATTCCTTACAAAACCCCTATATGGCAGAGTCTTAAAGCCCACCAAGCACTACTATTACAAGAAAATTTCAACATTAAAAAAGAGAATCTATTCAAATAGCATTTGATTCATACTAAAATAACCAGCAAAAACAGACTGGTCAATCACTTTTTTCTTTTAATTTCTGCTCAACTGCATCCTAATCACCTCATTAATAAATTTCACTGACATCTTTGTACAAAGCAGTTAGTCATTATCTCAATCTTCCTAAATATAAGACAGGAAAAAAAGACACTGGCCAAATATTTTCCAAGTGTTCTATCCAATAAATCCCACTTTAAAGCAATACTACATTAAACAAACTTCCTCTTACTCTGTATGTTGTTGTTATTATTGCTTCATTCACAATAGTAATAACACAAATGGACAAAAATAATAAAATGTTCTTTCTGGTCTAATTATCCCAGTATGTGCCTTTTCTTCATTCCCACCGAAAAAAGTTGCTACCCCAGTATACCCACATTTTAACTAAAAACTTCAAAGGGAATACTGCCATCTACTGAATCACATTAATCACCACCCTTTCTCTATTCCGGTGACCTCAATTAATGACTCTCTGGGTGTAAAAATTGTATTTTTAGGAAGCTTATGTTAAAAAACAAACCTCTAAGGCAGAAAAGGTTGTGTACATTCATAGCTGCCCATGACAAAAATACCTTAGAAAACAATTCCAGTTACTCATATGCCATTATATAAGTCCTGCTCCAGAAATATTTTGACATCTGAAGCTTGGAGCAGGGGGGCGGGAGGGTTGGTTTCCTTCATCTTCAACATCTTCTTTCCCTAACTGGCTGGAAAACTACTGATGCTCAGTATCCTTTTTTCATGAGCTTCCCACATCAAACCAGAAAGTCTTTAAGTGCTATCGTTTCAATTTAAGGTCAGACTGGCTATTTAGCCCTTAGAGTGTATTCATTTTCATTTTTATCTCAGTCACTATTTCTCTTTAAATTTTTTTTTAGTTAATTTAAAAAAGTATAACATATGAACAGAAAAATGTACAAATCCTAAGTATACTGTGTAACAACTACGTATAGGTACATAGAGAATCATTACCAGCACTGCAGAAGCCTCCTCCTCAGGCCCCCTTCCAGCCATCATCATAACCCCAGTGCAACCATTATTTGGATTTGTATCACCATGGATTAGCTCTGCTTGTTTCTGAACTTTATAGAAACGAAACTGTACAATATAAACTCTTTTGTATCTAGCTTCATGATTCAATGTTATATATATTCCTGAGATTCATTCATATTGTTGCATGTTGCATGTAGCAACAGCTGGTTCATTTTCATGGCTATACAGTATTCTATTATGTTCTTGTATAATAAATTTTTGCATTATTTATTCATTCTACTGCCAATTGATTTGAGATTGTTTCCAGTTTGGGTCAATTAAAAAACAGTGCTACTCCAAACATTTTTGTATGTATCTTTATCTTTCAGTACACAAATGTATGCATACCTATTTCTAGTGTACATAGCATAAAAATTACTGAGGCATAGGGTAGAGGTATGATCAGTTTTAGTAGATACTGCCTAACAGTTTTCCAAAATGGTTGTACTGATAATCACTTGCCATTTAAAGCCTCCTATTTCTCAGCAGGGGGACAATCTTTTAACTATAAATTGTTCTTAGTTAAAAGAATTTGAGACACTTAGAAGCAGTAAGAAGCACTTACGGAAACAGAGATTAGAGAGCTGCTAAGATTGTAACACAAGACCTTTCCAGACTCTTGGTCCCCCTTGAGGACTATGACCTGGAGTCCACGGGTTAGTAGAAGCCTATTTTGCAAACAGAAGATTCCATATCCCACATCACTGTACCCTACAGCCAATTTACCAGTAGATTTCTTTCATCCAGGTTCTCCTAAACACTCTCTAACCCTAATCAATATCTCAGACTCCCAGATAAAGATATTATATATTTTAACTATAAGCTAAATTATTTTAGTTAGAATTCAAAGGCATTTTTATATCATTCTTTCTTATCTGATTGCATGGAATGTGTTTTGAAGGAAAAGGGTTTATGAAAAACAAGAATATTGCTGGAATTGAATCAGAATTACTATAATGGCAACCCCTCCCCAAGAATTCTCCTATTTAAAGTGACAAAGACCCTTGTCAATAATGTGAGAATACCATGCATAACCTCATTCATGTATACATCAGTGTTGCTGTGAATTTTTAAAACTGTGCTGCCTAATCATTCCAAAGAACTCTTGTTCATTTAAATAAGAATTAGCTGCAATAGTAATCAACTACTTCAGTGCTTCAACAATGAGTTGTGCCCACTGAAAATTTAGAAATCATCACCGCATGTCACAGGAGTTAACATTTAACATGTAGAAGAAAAACCCCAAAATATTTTAAAAATTAAGGGTTTTTGTGACTCTGATAGGTAGTAAATTCACTCACCATGGAAAACAGAAATAATCAAAATCATTGTCAAGGTGCAGGTCAAACTCATCCTAGACCACAGACACTTGATAGTGGCTTTCTTATCTCTTTGTTGCCACTTACAGGCTTAGCAGGGTAAAGCTAGACAGGCTGTTGCATGGCCCAGTGGCCAAATTATGATGTAAAGTTACTTCGCCCCCTTAACATACTGATCTATATATGGAGGAATAGACAATCAAGCAATTTTTTTTTCTATACTAACAAAATGGGATACTAACAAGGGAAACGAATATGAGAAAAAAATAATTTTTGCAGGTTAATCAAATAGCAACTGCTATATAAAATACTACATTTTACATGGAATCTTACAGCAAGAAGGAAACCAATTTGCCACTGTTGATAAGTAGGATTTGTTGTTGTTGTTCCAGTTTATATTCCACTTTTTTTATAAGACTTTTTCCAAACACCTTTGGCCTCTGTGGGCTCTCATTTCTGTCAACTTCTATGCTCCTCGAGTAGCTCAGTACATGTGCTCTTGTACTGTGATCAAACTTTTTATACATTTGCCTTGTCCCTCTAGTCAGATTATAAGTGCCATGAGAGGAGCTTATGTATTTTTGACACCCAGGGTCTAGCACATTGGTTTACATAATAGATATTTACTTACTATGATAATATCAAAATCCTAAGAAATAGATGTGAACCTTTGGTGGGGTCCCAGATGTTAACATAAGTACTGGGGAGGATCAGGAGATTATTTCCAATCTATTTTGCGAAAGAATAAAGGGAAGAGGAGAGTTAGAAGGGACTTATTCATGAATTGAGGAAAGTGGAATATAAAATCACTACACGTTAAAAAAAAAGGGGCCTTTGATTAGGAGCAGGCCTATAATAGACTTTGTCAAATCTTTCTGGGCTTCCTAGATAGGTTTTATTTTCTTTTTTCTTCTTTTCCCATATAACTTTTAAAAACTTGAGATATAATTCACATAGCATAAAAGTCACCTTCCCCCACTTTAAAACTGTGAAATATACATAACACATTCCATCTCAACCATTTTTAAGTGTACAGTTCAGTGTGGCATTAAGTGTGTTTGCATCACTGTGCAACCAATCTCCAGAACTTTTTCAACTTGCAAAACTGAAACTCTCTAACTGTTAAACAATAACTCCCCCATTCCTCCCAGCCCCCATTCTACTTTCTGTCTCTGTGAATTTGAATACTCTAATTACCTCAGGTAAGTGGAATTACATAGTGTTTGTCTTTTTGTGACTGGCTTATTTCACTTAGCATAATGTCCACGAGGTTGTGTGTCAGATTTTCCTTCCTTTTTAAAGGCTGAATAATATTCCATTGTATGTATTGACTACATTTTGTTTGTCCATTCACCTGTCAATGAACATTTGGATTGCTTCCACCTTTAGGCTATTGTGAATAATGCTATTATGAACACAGGTGCTGTGAGTTCAGGCATAAGTCACCACACCCGTCCTACCCAAGTACTTTCTTGATGGTATCTTTGAAGCACAGAAGTGTTTAATTTTAATGGAGCTTGTTCTTTTGGTATCATATCTAAGAAACTACTGCCAAATTCAAGGTCACGATTTATGCCTATATTCTATAGTTTCAGCTCTTATATTTAGGTCCATGATCCATTTTGAGTTAATTTTTTATATGATATGAGGTAGAGGGTCCAATTTTATTTTATTTTATTTTTATGTGGATATTTTGTTTGTTTGAGATGGAGTTTCACTCTTATTGCCCAGATTGGAGCGCAATGGCGCGATCTCAGCTCACTGCAACCTTCACCTCAGGGGTCCAAGCGATTCTCCTGCCTCAGCCTGCTGAGTAGCTGGGATTACAGGTGTGCGTCGCCTTGCCCAGCTAATTTTGTAGTTTTAGTAGAGAAGAGGTTTCATCATGTTGGTTAGGCTGGTCTCAAACTCCTGACCTCAAGTGATCCACCCACCTCGGTATCCCAAAGTGTTAGGTTTACAGGCATGAGCCACCATGCCCGGCCTCATGTGGATATTGTTTTCCAGCACCAGTTGTTGAAAGAGACTACATTTCCCCCATTGAATGATCTTGGTGTCCTTGTCAAAAACCAATTAACTGTAAATATGGGGGTTTATTTCTGGATTCTCAATTATATTCCATTGATTTATATGGCTATCCTTATGCCACTACGACACTGTCTTAAGTACTGTAATTTTGTAGTAGGTTTTGAGACTGGGAAGTGTAAGTCCTTCAATTTTGTTCTTTTTCAAGATTGTTTAGCTATTCTGGGTCCCCTGCAATTATTTCCATGTGATTTTTAGGATTAACTTGTCAGTGTTGATTTTTCTGTACTTTATCCTTAAGAAGGAAACCAAGTTATTCTGAACAATCAATCTATAATTGTTACTAGTATCTGAATTCAAGTCTTTAATATCTGTGGGCTTCCTACTATGAAGGCATGAAAGTCAATGTAACACAGGAGTTTATATGCAATTTTGCTTAGGAACAAATCTGAACAGCATACACTGAAGGATCAATTCACTTAGCTGGCCTGTGAGCCTAGTGGTCCACCCAGTACCTGCATCCCACCATGGCTATGATATTCCCGAGCAGTACTCTCACATGTGATAAAAATAACATTTTATGGAAACTGAAGAGAACTAAAAGGAATTTGGAAGGCATACTTTTCTTAGGGCTGGCACAGATATATGACATGAATAGTTCCATAATGTATCCAGCCATGTGTGGGAACGTTTTAACAAGTATGCCAGCTTTTATCAAAAACGTTCATCAATAGAGAGAAAAATACATACTTCTCTGAAAAGGCAGTGATGATGATTCAGGAAACATGGGATTTATGACCAAAATGTGATTTGGGAAAAAATAATGAAAGGGGAAAAGTAAGCACCTATGTATTATGTACCAAGTATGGTAAATGTTGGGAATTCAGTGGTGAAACCTACAAATACCCAGATATCCTCATAGAGCTCTATGAGGGAGTTTAAGATCAGACTTGACTATTTCACGTTATAGAATCTGCAGTCTTTATGAAAAAATCAAGTTTTCCCTACTAATCTGAAAACCCCAAGACATAAAAAGAATGTCTTTCCAAATATTGGTAGTCCAGTAAAAAAACAAACAAACAAACAAACAAAAAAAACAAAAAAAAACACCCTCAGGCACAGGGCAAGGTGTTTTGGACTGGTTTCAAAAACATTTCATGTTTTGTCTCTTAGAAGGGCCCAGAAACAAACAAACAAAAACACAAAACACTTTGTGCCAGAAATGTCTAAGCTTGAATTTCAAGTTCTCCCCACAGTGGAAAATGTGGAAAGCTATCCTTAACGACTATCGTTCACAATTCTAAATCCTTAAGTGATGTTCCTTCCTCTGAATACTTCTGACTTTTCGACCGGACTGTAAGACACAAGCTCAAGGCATTTGACTTTGCCACACTTTCACTGTATCAAAAAATGCCATGGACAAAGATAAAGCAAACTTATTAACAGGCAGCTTCAGAAGAGGTACATCCTTGATTATATAAGGATTCCACAGAGAATCTTTTACTGGAAATCAGGTGATCCACAAGAGTGGATGCTTACTGGCATACTGTAAGGAAGGAGGCAGTGTATAACTTTAAGACTATTTTCACAGGCAATGAAGAAGAATACACTGTTAATACCGGAGAGGCAAGAGGTTGGCAAAGGTTTGGAGGGCACACATAAAAGTGATGTGGGAGAACTGAAAAAGCAAGAAGACTCACAGATGAGTTGGCAAAGAATGGCAAAGATGACACTTAAGAATTAGAAGAACTTTTTTGGGTTTTTGTAAATTTAGTCAACATTCCAACGGAGAAACAGCTAATTGACACCATAACTGCTTATGATCAATGGATAGAGCTTTAACTGCTAAAATTTGCACTGACTTGATACCATGGAATAAAAGCCAACCACAGTTACCACTCAGAGTTCTTTAGAAAGAAGCGATCACTTCACAAAGATTCCCTTTCAGAATACTGTTTCACAGTGATCTCCCTTATCTCTTCTACCACGTGCCTTGTTCTCAAGGTTATTGTTGAAGTGTCACTTTTTCTGTGGCTCAGTATACACTTCATGATCTCAACCACAAAACTCGTGATCATCTGACATGTTGAGTTTGAAGATTCAGATAAGTTCCAGTTAACATTTCTATTTGTAATTAAACATATTGCAGCATAACACTTATTTTAGTGGGAGAATACTTTAGTTACTTCTAATTATAGAATAATTCATACCAAAGGCCCAAAGGGTAACAATTTTTTTCAACTGTACTTTTCCACATTTTAGAAGGAAAATGATACACTATGAGTTATCACAAACTTGGAAATTTGCAAAGTTACCTCATGAATGTCAAGGTCCTATCTTGAAAGCAACAAGTTGACTCTAATTTACCACAGAAGTGCCAGGTGTTCATTTTATAGGTAGATATCATAGATCTTATATTTAATCAGAATTTGTTAGAGTTACATTTCTTAACATCTTACAATCTCTCAAATGTTGAGAATACCAGAAAAAGAATCTTTTTTTGCTGCATTCTTCCTAGGAGAGACTGAAATAATGTGATGGTTTAAAAATAATTTGAGGCTGGGCACAGTGGCTCACACCTGTAATCCCTGCCTTTCGGAAGGCCAAAGTGGCAGGATTGATTGAGCCCAGGAGTTCGAGACCAGCCTGGGCAACAAAGTAAGACCCCTTCCCAGTGGCTACAATAAAAAAAAAAAAAAAAGGCTGGGTGTGGCTACCACACCAGCTACTTGAGAGGCTGAGGCAGGAGGATCCTTGAGCCCAGGATCAAAGCTGTAGCGAGCCACGTTTGTACCACTGCACACCAGCCTGGGTGACAGAGCGAGACCCCCGTCTTTAAAAAAAAAAAAAAAAAAAAAAAAAAAAAATTTTTTTTAAAGAATAAACCTTGTCATGTGTGACACATGGATGAACCCAGAGGGCATCATGTTAAGTGAAATAAGCCAGACACAGAAAGACAAATACTGCCATGAGCTCACTCATATGTAGAATCGTATAAGAAAAAAAAAAATTGAGATCATAGAAGCAGAGTGGTTACCAGAGATTGAGAAGAGGGGAGAAGAGGGCAGGGGAGGAGGATGACGAGAGGTTGGTCAATTGGCAAAAAATTATAATTATACAGGAGTTCTGGTGTTCTGTTGCACAGCAGGGTGACTAGAGTTAACAGTAAGGTATCATATATTATGAAATAGCTGGAAGAGAGGCTTTTGAATGTTCTCACCACAAAGAAATAATAAATGCATGAGGTAATGATATGCTAACTACCCCGATTTGATCTTTATATAACATATATGCATTGAAATGTCAAACTGTACCCCCATAAACATGTAAAATTATAATGCATCAATTAAAAATTTGAAAAAATTATCATTTGTATAGTTTAAAAAATCTTCACAGTAAATTCTTTGTTAAAAAGTGCATCTGCTTTTTTGGAGGGCTGTGTGGAGACAGAGGCTTCTCATTCTGTTGCCCAGTCTGGAGTGCAGTGGAGCAATCACAGCTCACTGCAGGCTCTACTTCTTGGGCTCAAATGGATCCTCCCATTTCAGCTTCCCAAGTAGCTGGGACCACAGGGGCACACTGCCACACCTGGCTAATTTTATTGGTGCTTTTTGGCAGAGACAGGGTCTTTCTATGTTGTCCAGGCTAGTCTCGAACCCTGGGGTCAAGTGATCCTCCCACCTTGGCCTCTCAAAGTGCTGAGATGACAGGCGTAAGCCACTATGCCCAGCCTCATTCTGTTTCTGTCAGAGTAAGAGAGTATATTACATAGAAGATACAAAATAGTGTGCAAAATAAGAAAGACGTTCTGTTAAACTATAGGTATTATGCACAAAGCCTGTAGGAAATTGATAATTTATACTATGAAGTATTTTCCTATTTCAAATGCACACCCCACTTGTCCTATCTTCGGGAACTGATTTGTGTATGCTCTGGACTCATTCCATAGTCTATCTATAGTAAGAAACTGTATCTGAAATTTGTCTGTTTGCTTATTAGGTTTAGTCTTCTGATGGCTTATGGAAAGTCCTAACTTAATTTGATCAGAAAGCCAAAATGTCACCAAGAGGAAGCACAGGTCCAGGGCTGAGCAAAGGTTTTCTGTAAAGAACCAAACAGATTGAATGTGGCCCACAAGCCTAACATAACATAAGTATGAATGGGACGTAAGGATGTTAGGTTAGGTTTGTGGGCCACATTCAGTCTGTTTCAGATTCTTCTGCTTTTGTTTTTGTTTTACTTTTACAGCCCCCAAAAATGTAAAAAACATTCTTAGAGAATACAAAGACAGGTTGCAGGCCATAGTTTGCTGACCTTTGGTCTAGATCAGTGCTGTCCAGTGTGGTAGCCATTAGTGACACATGGCTACTGAGCATTTGCTAGTGTGACTGATGAATTAGATTTTAAATTTTATTTATTTTTAATTAATTTAACTTTAAACAAACACTTGCAGTTAGTGGCTACTGCTTTGAACAGTTTAGGTCTACAAGATCGCCAATAGCCCAGAACAGTCCCAGAAATCTATGTATACCTGCATCCCATGAATCTAATAAAGGCTTGGACAAGAAGTCAGTTATTGTTATTAATAACAGCCTCCAATTATTAAATTAAGGATTGGCCATCAAGTCAAATGACTAACATCAAGGACAGGAAAAACACTGTATAAAAAGTCTGAAACAAAACTAGTTTGCATTTCACAATTTAGTAATTCTCTTCAATAATATTTGGTCAAACTTCAACTTTGAAGTGTTGAGAATGGGACTAAAGAGCTTTGAGTTTAAAAAAGGCTTGCAATGCTCCCATCTTTGGTGGATGTGGAATTTCTACCATTCAATTTGCATATAGATTCTCTTATCAAGACAGATGCAACTAAAATTAAGTTTCTGTTTGACTGAGAAGACAACTGATTTCTCCCATCGCTGACCTGAAATGCTCCTGGAAAATTGCTTTGCTTCATTCACCTCACTGCCACTCCCAGCAAGGCCCTTAAAGTTCATGAGGCACAAACTGGCTTTGTTAGCCAAGCTGTTACACAAGAAACCTAAGTCCTCATTTCCACGTGCTGACAAATCATTTCCCAAGTCCATTAATGCATTCAAAACTTGATTCCTGGAACTTCTGAAGTAGAAAATTAGGGGAGAAAACACTCATTCAACTTTAGAGGAAGCCGCCAGTCAGTGCCTTGGACAACACTCATCAAAGGCTATTTGTTTTCCCCACCTATCTGGGACAGAATACTTCTCATTTAACTAAACAACAAATTAAAAGTACACAGTGGGGTGCATATCACTACACATATGTCCAGCTAATGATGCATGACAATACTCACACTACCTCGCCCCTAAAAGTTTTACCTCCAGCATATCTTATTTTAAAACAATACTGGACTAAAATGTAACATTTCTGAAGAAAGGAAAATCACTTCATGTAAAAGCAGAGTTTGAACTATGGAACGCAAGTCAGTGGATGCAACCTGTTTGTATGGCAAGGCTTCATTCATAAGGTCCAAGTCAAATTATCTACAAAGAGTCTTGAATTGGTACATTCATATGGTTAAATCCTATGAAGCATTTGGAAAACAATGAAGCAGATCTATGTGTACTGCTGTGGAAAGATATCCAAGATATGTTGTGGGGTAAAAGATAAGCCACAAAACAGTATGTATATTATGATTGCATCTGTGTATGGTAATGTATATAGACTTTACTATGTACAGAAAATGTCTAGAAGCATCCATGGAGAAACTGTTGGTGGCAGTTACCGCTCATAAATTCAGCAGATAAGGATTTTACTTTTCACTTTATATCCTTTCATGTTATTTTAAAATATTCTTAAAATCAAGAGCTTGTATTATTTGTATAAGTTTAACATATTCCTTTAAAAGCACAGAGAGATCTTTGCAGTGGTTTCCTCCAGAAACCACTTCTTTACTATTACAGTGTTGATAATTTAAATGAATAAGTTAAAACTATTCCTTTTGTAGTTAACATCATTGTAATGTTCCTAAGATAGCTTTTATTAATGAATTTCCATGGGGGACAGAAGAGAAAAACGCACACGACGGTATTACAAAACAGAAAAAAATAAGGCACTTGCTAGGACAAGGCAATTGGGCCTTGATAGGACAAGGCAATCCACAAGTGCCAACCAGCTCCTGAGCCATAGAGATCTCAGGAGAGCCATCACATTTCAATTACCATCACTAACATTACTTATTATTTGGCCTGCTCCAGTCCCTAAGGAAGGCAGCTTGTGATGATAATACCCAGCCTCTTCTTGTAAAACAATTCATTAGGCAAAGCAGAACAGCTGGGGCAGCCACGTGCGGGTTCTTAAAGCACCGCCCCAATGGGACCTCCGGCCCAGATTTCCCTTTTCGTGAGGGACAGCCACCACCCCTCTGACAGCTGTAGAGTCCTCCGGGGACACTTCAGGTTTAATCAGTACTTCCTGCACTGGAGAGGGTCATTTGATTTCTAACGTAAACTAATGGCAATCCTGCTTTCAGCAGGTTACACCAGACATCAGATAAGAGGCTTTAGGGCATTTTTATCTTGTTCTAATGCTCGAGAGTTAATGAGGCAGCAAAAGATATTGTCATAGAGCCCCGGTGTAGCTATATTATCCAATAAACGGGCTCTTTCCAAGACAGGTTTAATATGGATCGAGGAGGTAAAGAAGCCTAGCTTAATATTGATCCTATTGAGAGGATGAGAATCCAGTCACCATAAGTAGGGCAAAGTCATGCACATTCTGCAGTAGACAAAGTGCTACAAGAAGGTAAGGAGTCCCCTTTAAATACTAACAGTAAAATGCTGCTTTTTACATTTAAAGCAGCAAAACCCTACTAAATTTATTTGGTGTTTTCGGCTAAGCTATTTTTAAAAAGCTTTTAAGTGAATCTATTTTTGTGTTTTTGCTGAAAAGCGTTCTTAGGAGTTAAATTTTAAATTAGTAATAAAGCTACTGTGGCTTTATATTAATTATACAATCTGTATATATCATAAAAGAGAGGATAGCTTTTTTACTAGCTATGAAGCACATTTTATTACATTAAACCGTAAAGACTGCCTTTAACTTCTAAATATCACCACAGTCTACCTCATATGGGTTTCAGACATAATTCAATCATTCATTCAACAACACCAATAGCCTATTATATCAAGCCTGTGTGAAACACAGTGAAAATAAAAATAAACTCTTGGACTCACTAGTCTATGCGAGTTGCATAAAAGAAAATATTACTCTAGCAATATTTTTCTTGTATCTTAGAATCTGTTTTGGTAAACATACAGAAATCAGAAATCCAAGTATTTCTCTTCTCCATACTAGAAGTATCTATAGCAGGTTCTACTCAGCAATTTTAAAAACTGACCATTTCTTGAGTGGCTTGTTCCCTAAAGATGAAAAAGAGCTGAGATTTTCTAATATTTATTTACTTGGAGAAATAGACAAAGGGAGGGGAAAAAAAAGGTATGCAAGATCCCTTAACAGGACATGTTGGGCACGCAGTCACTCTCATTTATGGAGCACCAAACAAGCTTAATGTGGTAAAGAAAACAAGATCACTAAGTCCATACATGCACCTGTAAAATCATTAATTCTGAGCTTCTTTCTCAACATAACCATCACCTCACATCCTTCTACTGACCCCACTGCTCTTGGATAGGTCTCTCGTCCCCTGCTATGGCAGAGAATATTGGCTGCCTATTCCAAGATCCATGTTCCCCTTCCTCTGTATTCACCAACTTTTTCGCTACCAAAATTGTAGCTCAGAATAAACGATTACATTATTTTTCAGCCAGGCCAGGTGATTTAGTTCTGCGGGACTTCCAGGAAGGCTGCTTAAAAAGAAAAGTGTCAGCTGTGTGGGATCCCTTTTTTAAATTAAATTAAATTAAATTCCTATCCCACCTTCTTCTGGCCCACAATTCAGGCACGATGGCTAGAGCTCTAGCGTGCATAAACTATATTTAGGATGGAAGGATGGAAGCTTTAGCCCTTGAAGACAACTTTGGAACTGCCCTACCTGCTAGGTGCATCTACCTCCAGCCTTCCTTTTTGTCGGAAAAAAAATGCTACCTTGTGTAAGCCACAATTATTTTAGATTTCCTGTTATATATGCTTATACTTTATCATAATTAACAGACTATATATTCACAACCTTTTTGCCTATATAACCCTGATAGTAGTTTAAGTTATCAAGTTATATATAAAAAAAAAGTTATCAAGTTATTAATTTCAAAGATGCTTTTTTTTTTTTTTGAGGCAGGGTCTCACTCTGTCTCCCAGGCTGGAGTGCAGAGGATAGAGGGTGGGGTAAGGGTGGGATTACAGCTCACTGCAGCCTCACTCTTGGACTCAAGTGATTTTCCCACCTCAGCCTCCCAGGTAGCTGAGACTACAGGCTTAAGCCACCTCGCCAGCTAATTTTTAAATTTTTCTGTAGAGATGGGGACTCAGTATGCTGTCCAGGCTAGTCTTGAACTCCCAGCCTCAAGTGATCATGCCACCTTGGCCTTCAAAGATGTTTTAACACCACCTTAGCAAACAAAACTGAAGTTTTATAATGCATATCTCAGTTCCCCACTAAATTGTATTCTCCTAGTCACAAGGGCTTAAAATCTTGAAATCACTTTGACTCTTCATCTCTCTAGTCTGTTACAATTTATCAATTTTCCCCCCAAAATGTCTCTTATCCATTCTCAAAAATTCCTTCCCATTCTGAAGTGTATTCTTTCCTCTTATATACAAATATTAGACATCAAATTCTACTTCAAGTTTCATCTCTTCCAAGAGGTATTTCCTGGATTATTTAGCTCACTTTTCCCTCTGTTTTCTGAGTGTGCAGAACACATACTCAGAAAGGGAGCATGGTGTGAAAAAGGTCAGATCAGGCAGAGCTGTAAGGCCAAGTTAAAGGTTTTTGACTTGATCTTGAGAACAATGAGAAGCCGTTGATAGATTTTAAGAAGAAGGGAATGAGGTCACATGTCAGTTTGTGTTTCAAAAATATGACTCTGACTGTGGAATAGTTACTAGAGAAAAGATCAATTCTACAGGTAATTCAATTGGAAGAAGGAGAGAATACCAGAAATAAAGAAGCTTGATAAAGCAGGCTTATTGTAGAGAGAGAACTCAAAACTCAATACTCTAGAAGAAAATGATAGTCATTTGAGTAAACATATGTTCACCATAGGAAAAAGCTGGTAAATATTTATTAAAAGAGCTACTGTGAGGCAGGGCGCGGTGGCTCATGCCTGTAATCTCAGCACTTTGGGAGGCCAAGGTGGGTGGATAACGAGGTCAAGAGTTCGAGACCAGCCTGGCCAACATAGTGAAACCCCCTCTCTACTAAAAACACAAAAATTAGTTGGGCATGGTGGTGTGTACCTGTAGTCCCAGCTACTGGGAAGGCTGAGGCAGGAGAATCACTTGAACCCAGGAGGCGGAGGTTGTGGTAAGCTGAGATGATGCCACTGCACTCCAGCCTGGGCAAGAGAGCGAGACTCCATCTCAAAAAAAAAAAAAAGAAGAGTGCTGCTGTGCAGAATTTAGTGTTCAATGTTCTCCTATCAAGAATGTAATGGCATTTACAATGCCAGAACTTGGACTGGATCTTGGTTTTAATAAAAACGCTACACAAGATTTTTAGGGACAATTGGGGAGGTCTGAATGTGAAAACATCAGATTGTTTTTATTATTAATTTTTGTTGGATGTGATAATATTATATAGAAAACTATCCTTATTCTTAGGAGATGTGTTCTTAAACATTTAGGGGTAAAGTGCCATGATGTCTGAAATTTACTTCCAAATGGCTGAGGAAGAAGAGAATATCACATGTAATATAGATTTAAAAATATATATTCATGTATAAAATATACACATACAGAGCGGGGTTTGCTGGGTGATTAAAATTTTTTCATAATGAACTGTTGGAAGAAAAGATGATTTAATGTCTTTTCTTCTTAATTTAGTGAAGAGGGGCTTCTTTCCTGACCTATTTGTGGCATTGATATTCATTTACTTGATAATTTGAAATAAGTTTTTTAAAATCTATAGTTTCAAGGAAGTCTGGGATTTTAAAAAGTAAAACACCACATAAGGATTTTAACCCAAGAATTATCCCTTCTACAAGTAAACAGATCAATACTCCAACCCTCCCTTTAGTTTCAAGCCTGGCTACTATTGTATTCCATTCTCAGTCTGATTAAGGGGGCAGCTGCCGGTCCTCTTTCAACCTGGAGACATGTGATCGAATCATTCTCTAGCATCTATATGTATTAAACCTTTAATACAAAGTTATCAATCCCTCTTGCAGAGTCATTTCAAAGAATAGTAGGTACACAATTTATTATCCAAATAATATTTTATTGTATTTTTTTAAATGACATTTTCCTCCAACACTGTGAGACTGTTGGCTAATTAAACCCTTGTTTTTACTGAACTTGACAGCTGACAGCAGCAGAATGGATGCAAACAACCATAAACTATTTTCCCTCCTATCAGAAGAAAAATGCTTCCCCTGTAAAGCTAGAATACTATACTTTCTCCACCTTTCAAACTATTTTCTGGGAGGAGAAATTGTTAGTAATAACAAACTTTTCAACCTGAGCAATTAGAAAGCTTATTTCCATAATCAGACCCAGCTAGACTTCTCACACTTCTTTCAACAAACTGACTGGGTAAACAGGTGAAACTCCTTAACTTGGTCCAAACCTGTGCTTACAATCAGATTGTATAAAATTAATAAGAGAAAAAATAAAGGTCTGCATCAAAATGAATGCCAAGCACTTCCAACATGGGCATTCACTGAAGAAAAAAATTTAAGTTCCTAAAACAAGGAGTTACAGCATTAACACAATAACTCTAGGTTTTATTAGGTTGTTTTTAGGTTATTGTATTTGTTTGCTACATTGGACATAGCAAGTGATACACTAGAAGTTTCCTCAAACCAGAATTAGGTAACAATGTAATTTCACAAGCTTACTCCATGAGGAATACTATTAGCATGGACTGAAAAAGAAAAGGAGAAAACTATCTCAATAGTTTAGATATCCAAATAGTTTTTTATTGTTGAGTGTGCTAAAAACCAATTAATAGTAAACTTTAAACACATAAACCTTATGGTATGTGAATGATATCTCAGTAAAGTGTTATTTAAAAAAATGTTTTAAGGAGTTTAAAAAAAAAACTCCCTGTTCTAAAGGAGGACAAGAAATGACTGACAAAGAGGCCTGAATAGATTGTCCCTCTTGCTCAAAGAAAGTAGTTTATCCCTTGTTAAGAAAGAATAAACTCTACTATGGCAAGAGGTGTGATAAGGAATTAAAACCATAGATAATTTCAAATTGTATTCTTGCCACAAGTTTAACCACACTTTTCACCACAGCTTCTGGCAGGATGCCAAACAATTTTGTATCACATCACTTCCTTTAATCTTCCCACTCCCAGGATAGAAAAATGGCCATGGTCAGTTGCAGTCAAAACGGAATGTAAGCAGACAAGTTATGGAGAAGTCAACTTAATTGCTCATTATATTATTTGGACTTGGGGCTGACTATAGGTTGATGCTTATCATGCATCTTATCCTCTTACTGTTAAACTCTTCTGTCACCTACTCTGCTTTTAAACTACCTCAAGGAGGCTGGGTGTGGTGGCTCCTGCCTGTAATCCCAGCACTTTGGAAGGCCGAGGTGGGCGGATCATGAGGTAAGGAGATCGAGAATATCCTGGCCATCATGGTGAAACCCCATCTCTACTAAAATACAAAAAATTATCCAGGCATGGTGGTGCACGCCTGTAGTCCCAGCTACTCAGGAGGCTGAGCCAGGGGAATCGCTTGAACCCGGGAGGTAGAGATTGTAGTGAGCAGAGATCATGCCACTGCACTCCAGCCTGGCGACAGAGCAAGACTCTGTCTCAAACAACAACAACAACAACAACAACAAAACCCTATCTCAAAGAAGGTTCAGGGTATGCAAAGATAGTTTTGGTTCTTGAGGGATTTGTTGAGTATGAAATGTACTAGAGGAAAACGATGTGTCTGCTTTTCCATCCACTTAAAAAGGACTTCTCTTAATTTCAGTTTCTTTCAAAATTACTACAAGGAAAGAAAACACTAAAGAGAGAGATCCTAAAGGGCGCTTTAAAGACAGGAATATTAAGAACTGCTCTTTGAGACTGCCTTTCTCATGGTAAATGGCTGTGGGCACACCACCTTAAGCAGATGGGAAAGAGCCAATAATAGTTGAGAATTAAGATGAGACAGATGTAGTCTTCACCTTAACTCTAGCTGGCCCACTCTTAAGCAGAAATGTGTGCTCTAAAAGAGAAACGCTGTGTTTTAATTCTAAGAAAAGGAAAATGGGGAGGGGGGCCGGAGGGAACCTAAGTTTAATTATCAACAGTGATAGGGAAGTCACCTTAAAGGTACATTATAAAATGAAGTTAGAAAGGATTTTTCACATCTACCATATCAATTCAAGTTGCATTTTCATTTAGGAAATGAACATTGTCTGTCCATGTTCTATCTTCAACACACAGTTATCCTAGGAGGTCATTTGACCTCAAACAAACAAGAGAGGCCAAGGTCCAGTACCAATTCCTGTCCCATCATTCCTACCTAATCTCCTAGCAAGTTAATGCAAATCAAAGCAAGCACTTCAGTGCTGCTGGTAGTGAAGCCTGTTCCTTTCCCAAGAGAGGCCTGTAAAACAGGACAGTCACTGACAGCAGTACAATTACTGACACAGATACAGACTTTATGGACATGTTTATCTCTGCTGTAAATCCACACTCTCTCTCCACTCCGATTCACGAGTCATAAAGAAATTGCAGATAATGAAAAAGTTGGGGAAATTTACAGCATGTCGGAAACCTCAGACAGCCAGAAGAAATTAAAGAGCTGACTAGGGATAAATCACACAGGTACAATTAAAACTTCCCGTATACCTCCTTCATTTCCAAACTGAGGCACAATCCAATGGAGCTGATGAAAAGTTGAGGTCATGACTCTGCAGGCTGTAATCATTTCTTAACTACATGTTAAAAATTAGCCAATTCATGGGTCATGTGTAAATGCTGATTTCTTGTTGCTATCTTGATTTCCTCCATTCTCCACTAGAAGAACCCACAGAGCAATTCTGTCTGTAAACAGGCCAAATTGCAACAAGCAATAAATGGAAAGGTGATGTCCCCTCTCCCACTGCCATCTCTGTAGGTGCAGGACATCTTTTACCATCGCCACTGTGGATTGAGCATTAAAATGAGAAAGTGGAGCTACAATAGGTGAATGAAATTGGAGGTTTCTTGTCCCCTAATAAATAACCATTCTGAAGGTTTCATTTGATCTCTTTTCAACATTCTAAAGGAAATCTTAAAAGACTGTTATGTTTGATACTAGATTAAGAATTACTTCTGGAAATACTTAATTTTCAATAGTGAACTGAGTTAATGGCTCGGACTGTTATGTAACCATCTCTGCATGCACTGATTAATGTGTTAATTAATGTGCAGCTCTTGCTACAATAAAGCAAATCAGAAAAATACCAGAGATAAGAATTAATGTCTATTTCTTAAATAATAAGGCTTAACAGATCCCCACTACTGAAAACTAGAAAGAAGAAAGTGAGTTAATTTTTGGTACCTATATTCTAGGAGACTTAACAAAATAGTATGTGAAGGGAAAAAAGGAACATTTTATCACATGCTGCTCTCTATCATCTTCCCCAGCTTATTTAGATGTGACTAGCAGGTTTTAAAAACACCAACCCAATCACTTAGAAGATTTCTCTGCAAAGCAGAAAGGCAGAACACAGATTTTACCAATTCTACATAACTGGACCAAATCAAGAGTGTCATCAAAGTTATACACAAGTCAATACTAATCTTTGTGCATCTCCATAGGATGAAGCCTCAACCAAGTTAGCTCTGATAGATTTTGAAATTTTGAGCCCTGTCAAGAAATGGGGCTTTTTTACAGATATGGAGGATGCAATCGACATGGTTTCGATTTTGTTCCTATCTGACCCCTTGTTGATTTGAGGTCCATTTTACACTTCACAGAACCCAAATGTCATTTTCATTTTATATATTAAGATTTTATTCTCCTTGGAATAAAAATAGTTCCAAGGTAATGCTAAGAGTTTCAACCCAGACTATCACTACCATACAAAAGTTAGGCCATGGCTGGGCACAGTGGCTCACGCCAATAATCCCAGCACTTTTGGAGGCCGAGGTGGGCGGATCACGAGGTCAAGAGATCAAGACTATCCTGTTTAACATGGTGAAAACCTGTCTCTACTAAAAATACAAAAATTAGCTGGACATGGTGGTGCGTGCCTATAGTCCCAGCTACTTGGGAGGCTGAGGCAGGAGAATTCTTAAGCCCAGGAGGCAGAGGTTGCAGTGAGCTGAGATTGTGCCACTACACTCCAGTCTGGCAACAGAGCAAGACTCTGTCTCAAAAACAAAACAAAACCAAAAAAACACTTAGGTCATATATAGTGCATGGATCTCAATTCTATTCACCCAATAAGCATAAGATAGTATTTGATCTGCTTTTGTTTATAACAAAAACTTCTTTAAGCTTCCAAGTGTCTTAAGTGTCAGACTGGTGTCCAGTATCAACAGGAACTGTGAAATAAAGGTTTATTTACAAGCTCAAGAAGCAAATCGTATTTTAACAAAAGAGCATTTGAGTGAAGCGAAGAAACATCCACTGTTACTATTATGAGGCAATGAAGCTCCTGGATTAAGAATGAGAAGACCGGGACTCCAGTCCCAGTTTTACAAATAACTGTGACTCTGGGCAAATAATTGAAGCTCTCTGAACCTCAAGTTACCTCATCTGTTTAAATGGGAATAATAAAGTATAGTGAGAATTAAATGAGAAAACACATGTAAGAAACATAACAGTCTCATAAATGTTAACATGCCTTTCCCTTTTCATGATCTCAAGATTCAGATGCCAGGTTCTGTCACTAACGAGCTTTGTAGCTGTCTTCAGGTAAGTCACCTAAGATATATTTAGGCCTCTGTTTCCGCATCTGTAATATTACAGGGTGGTGACTCAATCTCTAAGATTCCTTCTGGCTTTAACGTGCTATGATGATTGATTCTATCACTAAATTACTAGTTGGTACTGGGAAAGTCACGTTTTTTAGATCTTAGTTTCCTCATCTTTAAATCCTGGAAACTGAACCAACAGAAAAACAGACAAGGACTATAACAATATAACAGGAAATTCATAAAAGGAGGAAAAACAAGTGGCCAGTAAACATTATTTTATTAGCAACCAAAGAAATGTATATTAAAAATACTGAAACATAATTTTTCAGCTATAAAATGGCCATGTATTAAAAAGTTTAAGCCTAGGGCCAGGCGTGGTGGCTCACACCTGTAATCCCAGCACTTTGGGAGGCCAAAGTGGATCACCTGAGGTCAGGAGTTCGAGACCAGCCTGGCCAACATGGTGAAATCCTCTCTACTAAAAATACAAAAAAGTAGTCGTGGTGGCGGGCGCCTGCAATCCCAGCTACTCAGGAGGCTGAGGCAGGAGAATTGCTTGAACCCGGGAGGTGGAGGTTGCAGTGAGCTGAGATCATGCCACTGCACTCCAGGCTGGGCAACAAGAGTGGAACTCCATCTCAAAAAAAAAAAAAAGTCACTTAAATAACAAAGTTTATTCTTGGATATCCCTCAATCTCACTTACAAACACCACAGCACTTAGGAATTCTAAGCTGACACCAGGGTTTACTCAAGATTGCTAACAGCCATGAAAAGCACAACTATAGAATTTGACAAAGTATACTGGACAATGGATGATGGGATTTGGGTTGGTTATTTGTTGCACGATAGCCTAGAAGGCAAATTGACAGTAAGAATACTTAAGAATAAAAAATTTAATTTTTGGCCTGGACGATGTGGCTCACACCTATAATCCTAGTACTTTGGGAGGCCGAGGCAGGAGAAAAGCTTGAGCCCAGGAGTCTGAGACCAGCCAGGCAACAGAGATCCTGTCTCAATAAATAAATAATAAAAAAATTTAATTCCTAAATTATATTTAAATTTTTGGTTGTCAGTTCTACAATTAAAAGCCTATTTAGGGCCGGGCATGGTGGCTCATGCCTGTAATCCTAGCACTTTGGGAGGCCGAGGTGGGTGGATCACTTGAGGTCAGGACTGTGAGATCAACCTGACCAACATGGTAAAACCCCATCTCTACTAAAACGAAACAAAACAAAAAAATTAGGCTGGGCGCGGTGGCTCACGTCTGTAATCCCAGCACTTTGGGAGGCTGAGGCGGACGGATCACGAGGTCAGGAGATCGAGACCATCCTGGCTAACACAGTGAAACCCCGTCTCTACTAAAAAATACAAAAAATTAGCCAGGCCTGGTGGTAGGCGCCTGTAGTCCCAGCTACGCCACAGGCTGAGGCAGAATGGCATGAACCCAGGAGACGGAGCTTGCAGTGAGCCAAGATCGCACCACTGCACTCCAGCCTGGGTGACAGAGTGAGACTCTGTCTCAAAAAAAAAAAAAAAAAATTAGCCAGGCATGGTGACACGTGCCTGTAATTCCAGCTATTTGGCAGGCAGAGGCACGAGAATCACTTAAACCTTGGTGGTGGAGGTTGCAGTGAGCTAAGACCACCGCAGTCCAGCTTGGGTGACAGAGCAAGACTCCATCTCAAAAAAAAAAAAAAAAA
The DNA here is from genome assembly GCF_002776525.5 of Piliocolobus tephrosceles. Taxonomy (NCBI): domain Eukaryota; kingdom Metazoa; phylum Chordata; class Mammalia; order Primates; family Cercopithecidae; genus Piliocolobus; species Piliocolobus tephrosceles. The sequence goes on from NC_045439.1 coordinate 32,414,919, forward strand.
AAAAGGCCTATTTAGGCTAGGCGTGGTGGCTCATGCCTGTAATCTCAGCACTTTGGGAGGCCGAGGTGGGTAGATCACCTGAGGTCAGGAGTTTGAGACCAGCTTGGCCAACATGATGAAACCCTGTCTCTACTAAAAATGTAAAAATTAGCCAGGAGTGGTGGTACACTCCTGCCTGTAATCCGAGCTACTTGGGAGGCTGAGGCAGGAGAATTGCTTGAACCCAGGAGGCAGAAGTTGCAGTAAGCCGAGCCACTGCACTCCAGCCTGGTGAAGGAGCGAGACTATGTCTCAAAAACAAAAACAAACAAACAAACAAAAAACAAAAACCGCCTATTTAATAAATTCTTCATTCCCTAATATGTGTTCCTGTAATTTATTTAGTCTTTTGAGACAGGGTGATATGGTTTGGCTCTTTGTCCCCACCCAAATTTCATCCTGTAGCTCCCATAATTCTCATGTGTTGTAGGAGGGACCTGGTGTGAGATTAACTGAATCATGGGGGCAGTTTCTCCCATACTGTTCTCCTGATAGCAAGTGGGTCTCACAAGATCTGAGGGTTTTAAAATGAGTTTCCCTGCACAAGCTCTCTTTTTGCCTTGCTGCCATTCATGTAAGACGTGATGTTTTCCTCCTTGCCTTCTGCCATGATTGTGAGGTCTCCCCAGCCATGTGGAACTGTAAGTTCACAAACCTCTTTTTCCTCCCAGTCTAGGGTAAGTCTTTATCAGCAGCATGAAAACAGACTATACATACGGTCTCGCTCTGTCCCCCAGGCTGGAGTAAAGTGGCATGGTCACAGCTCACTGCAGCCTTGAACTCCTAGGCTCAAGGAATCCTCTTGTCTCAGCCTCCCAGGTAGCTGGGACTACAGGTGTGTGCCACCACACCTGACTAATTATTTTTTGTACAGACGAGTTCTCACTACGTTGTTTGGGGTAATATCAAACTCCTGTACTCAAGTGATCCTCCCGTCTCAGTCTCCCAGAGTGTTGGGTTTACAGGTGTGAGCCACTGTGCCTGGCTTCATATAATTTAGAGATACAGAAAAGTAAAGTCTCGGATCCAACATATAAGCACCACTTCATCTTTCCACCAACTCACAAACCTGATCTTCATCTATCCTCTCTCATTTCCCTATTATACAAGAGTAGACAAAGTAGCTCTCTTCTGATCTAAAGCCAACATATCTGTATTCTAAGTGCTATGCCTTCAAACCCTCTCGGAAACCTTACTTATATTTGATTCACCTGCATCTTCTATCACAGCATTGATATTTAAATATATATTAAGTCTGTCATCCTAAAGCAACTAAACTCTGACTCCACTTCTCTCACTAGCTTTCACCCTTTGTCCCTCTTAAGAGTCACTCTGAAAGAATTATCTCCCTTTCCTATTTCCATTTCCTACTTTCCACTCATTTCCTCACTCCATTTCAAACTGCCTCTACCATCCCACTAAAACTACCTCACTCATTCATACATTTAATTGCCTAAACAATGTCTCCAGTTAACAACCAAAGCCAAACCCCATGTCAAAAACCAAATGCATAATCTTTCCTTACAATCTGTTCCTCCTCCAGTGTTGTTGTTTTTGTTTTGTTTTGTTTCGTTTTAGACAGAGTCTTGCTCTGTTGCCCAGGCTGGAGAGCAGTGGTACGATCTTGGCTCACTGAAACCTCAGTGTCCCAGGCTCAAGATTCTCACGCCTCAGCCTGAGTAGCTGGGATTACAGGCATGCACCACCACAGCAGACTAATGTTCTGCACTTTTTAGTAGAGACGAGGTTTTACCATGTTGGCCAGGCTGATCTTGAACTCCTGGTCTCAAGTGATCTGCCTGTCTTGGCCTCCCAAAGTGCTGGGATTACAGGCATGAGCCATTGCACCTGGCCACAGCGTTCTTTTGTAAAAAGCTTTACTGAGATATAATTCACACATGATAATGCACATATTTGAAGTGTACAGTTTGATATGTTTTGACAAATGTATTCCACACTACAGAGGCAGGATCCTTTTGAGTCCTCCCTGGTGTCCTGTGAATGATGAAGTTTCTCCAGTCCAGTGGGAGTAGGCACGATTACTGGCCCAGTGGTGCCAGGCACTGTTCCTTCCAATCCTTTTGGATGGTTTTTTCTTCATCCTCAAGTAGCTCCCTCATGTGAATGTGCTGATCAGTTCTCAGCTAAATACTGCAGGAGGACCCTCTGTGGATCTCTCCTCTTTCTCTGTGCTGCCCTCTCCTCTCCGGTACTCTGCTGTCCTGTGAACTCTAGCTGCCTTGGCCCCTCCATACTCTCAGCTCCATTTCTTCAACTCAGGAAGCCCGCCAACCTCTCCCTGCACCACAGCCTGGAAACTCTTTCAAAGCAGTAAGCTTGGGGCAGTCACAAAGTTCACCTCTTTTATATCCTTTCTCTTTGGTGATTACTGTCCTTTGTTGCCTGATGTCCAGCATCCTGAAAATCATTATTTCATATCTTTTGTCATTTAAAAAAACTGTTTCAAGTAAGAAGGTGAATCTAGTCCCTGACATACCAAGTTAACCAAAAGCAGAGGTCCCTCCAATGTTCTTTGCATGCCACTGACTTACATGCTCAAGAGAAATCTAGGAGTCACCCCTGACACCTTTTTCCCCTTTCCCACAGCCAGTCCATCAAGACTTATTCTCTGTCCTGGCCAGGCCTGGTTCATGCTTGTAATCCCAGCACTTTGGGAGGCCGAGATGGGAAGAGTGATTGAAGCCAGGAGTTCAAGATCTGCCTGGGCAACATAGCAAGACCCTATCTCTTTAAAAAAATTAAGTTTAAAAAAAAGACTTATTCTGTGTCCTAAATCATTCTCAAATTAACTACTTCTCTCCATGTCCACTACCAGTACCCTGGTTCTAGGAAGCACAGTCTTAGCTATTGCAATGACTTCCTACTTTATTTCCCTAGTTCCTCGCTTGCCTTCCTGCAAACCATTTTCTACATGATCAGAAACTGAATATTGTTTGCTTAAAGCCTTTCAGTGGCTTCCCAGTGCTCTCAGTATAATATCCAAAATCCTTAGTAAACCTGAGAAATCTCACATGATCCAACCTTTGTCTATCTCACCAGTCACTGTCTGAATTCGTCATATTAGTCTTCTTTCAGTTCTTCAAAGGCACTGTGCACTTTCCCACTACCAGACTTTGCTGTTCCCTTCTGAAAGCTCGTTTCCCTTCTCTCTACCCAGTTAACTCCTACTCATTCTTCATACCGAAATACCTTCTTCTCAAGAGACCCATCCCTGCCCTCTTAAGCCTTGTCCCACATTGTACTTAGAACAATGTCTCAGCAAATAATCATTTGTATAAGGCCTTACCTACTAGAATGTTAGCTTCATGACAGCAGGAACCATGTCTGTCTTATTTACTGCTAAGTCCTTGCTGCCTAGCATAGTACTCTAAAGTTACACAATAAATATTAACTATATGAATTAGAAATACTAGGCCTTAAAATAGTAGAATTTTAATGCTGTAAGGACCTTAGAGGTCTTCTATTCCACCAACTTCATTTTTTCAGCTCGGGAAACTGATGACCAAAGTCACGATGCAAATTTCTGATAAAGGTTACACTATGCAATAATATTTTAAATTTATTGGTAGCTTGCTAGGTGTCAAACACCATACTAGGTAGTTTCTGATTGAGGTGAAATTCACATTTTTAAAGTATACAATTCAGTGGCATTTAGTGCATTCACAATGTTAAAACCACAACTTATATCAAGTTCCAAAACATTTTCACCTCCCCCCAAAAAATCCCAAATCCATCACACCCCATTCAACACTTTCTCTAGGCCCTGGGAACCACCAATCTGCTTTTGCATGTCTTCTGGATCTACCTACTCTACATGTTTCATGTAAATGAAATCACACATTATGTGTCCTTTTGCGTCTAACTGCCTTCATATAGTATAATATTCTGAAGATTCATTTATATGTTGTAGCATCAGTACTTCATTCATTTGAATGGCCGAATAACATTCCATTGTGTGGATATACTACATTTTGTTTAATCATTCATCTGTTGATGGACACTTGGGTTGCTTCCACCTATTGGCTCTTGTGAATAGTACTGATGTGAACGTTTGAGTACAAGCATTTGTTTGAGTGCCTATTTTCAGTTCTTCTGGGTATATACCTAGCAATGGAATTGCTGGGTCATATGGTAATTCTACCTTTTAACCTTTTGAAGAAATAACAAACAGTTTCCCACAGGGGTACACCATTTTATATTGCCACCAGCAATGTATGAAGGTTCTAATTTCACCATATCCTTGCCAATACTTCTTATTTTCTGTTTTGTTTTGTTTTTAATTAAAGCCAATCCTAGAGGGTATAAAGTGGTATCACATGGTTTTGATTTGGATTTCCCTAACGACTAAATCTTTGCATGTGCTTGTTAGCCATTCGTATTTCTTCTTTGGAGCAATGTCTATTCAAGTCCTTTGCTCATTTCTTAACTGGGCTGTTTTTTTGTTGTTGGGTTCTAAGAGTTATTTATTCTGGATACTAGACCCTTATCAGAAAAACTTAATATATTATTTGATATCTAATATATTATTAAAACTTAAAATATAATTTGAAAAACTTTTCTCCCATTCTGTTGGTTGTCTTTTTGCTTTATTGATAATGCCCTTGGACACACAAAAGTTTTTAATTTTAATGAAGTTCAACATATCTATGTCTCCTTTTGTTGTTTGTGCTTTTGGTGTCAAAACTAAACCCATGGTCACTTCTTTATCAACAGTCTCTCACAGCTTTTTTTTTTTTTTTTTTTTGAGACAGGGTCTTGCCCTGTCATCACCCAGGCTGGAGTACAGTGGTGCGATCTTGGCTCACTGCAACCTCCATCTCCCAGGCTCAAGTGATTCTCCCACCTCAGCCCCACCAAGTAGTTGGGATTATAGGTGCATATCAGCACGCCCGGCTAATTTTTGTATTTTTTGCAGAGATAGGGTTTCATCATGTTGCCCAGGTTGGTCTCAAACTCCTGAACTCAAGCGATCCTCCCACCTCGGCCTTCCAAAGGGCTAGGGTTACGGGCATGAGCCACTGCACCTACCCAGGAGCCTCTTAGCTTTCACTGGTTCTTTGCTTTTCTATAAAATTTTAAAATGAGCTTTCAAGTTTCGAGACATTTTGGGGGACTGTAATTTGAATTATATTAAATCCACGAATGTTTTTGGGAGAAACTGAATCTTTAAGATACTGAGCTTTCTAATCTACTTACAGTATTTATTCATATTCACTCATTTGGTCTTTTACAAAGGCTCTCCATGAAGTATTATTATATAACTATAGAGGTCTTACATACATCATTCTGTAGATGTACTTCATCTTTATTACTGTCTGACATCTTAGATGGTATTTTTAATTTCTTTTTATCTGTTTGTCTTGTATATAGAATTTAGTTGGTTTATTTATTTTGTTTCCAGGAACTTAGCTCAATTCTTTTTGAGTCCAGTAACATGTGTGAACATTACAATTTGGAAACGAATAAAGTTCATGATCATCTTGTAAAAAAAATAAACAAATAAAAATTAATGGCAAAATCCAAGATCATGAAGATTCATACTAAGCATTTTATAATCAACATCCAATTTAATTCTCTCAACAACTATTAAGAGAGGCATTATTATTACCTTGATTTCACAGAAAAGGAAAATGAAGCTCAGAGAGTGGTTATTTATCAAGTCAGTAAGTAGAATAGATCTACTTCCAATAACCAGGATCTCTGAAATCCCAAGCTAGTTTTCTTTATACTCACAACATGGCAATTTGCTTCTGTGGGGAAGAAGGGGAGAACAGAAGCCATGGTCCTTTGGTAACTTAATCTCAGAAGTGGCATTCCATCACTTTTACTATCATTAGGTCCAGCCCACCCTCAAGAGAAGATTAAACAAGGGCACACTGATAGCAGGGATCATTGGGGACCATCTTAGTGGGTGCCTACTATATTTAGTTCTATATTTAATGTTACACATCCTCCTGGCTTCTCTCATCTATGGCTTTAACTAAAACCTGTGGATCAAGGATCCAAATTCCCTGTGCTCTAGTATCTATTCAATTGTCTCCTAGGTATTTATTTCCACTTAGATGGCCTACAGATACACTTATAACTGAACTCCCTAATCTTTCTTCTCAAAGGTTTTCTTCTTCCTATATAAACCTAAGCTAGAAACCTAAGAATTGTTCTTGGTTCCTCATTCTTACTGGAAGCCCAGGACTTCCCAACCCCAATACATCCAATCAGTCACTAAAACTTTCCATTCTCCTACCAGGATTTATAGAACCCATTCTTTATTCTCCAATTCTATTTCTACTGTCTTACTTCAAGGGTTTACTATATTAGTCTAGCTTACTAAAGGAACCTAACTCATCTCCCTGTTGCTATTTTCATTCCTCACCAGTCGATACCTTCTACCATGTTGGCAAAGTGACCTAAGAACGTAAATATGTTCAGATGTCTACTCTGCTTAAAATTTCTCAAACGCTGCTCATAAGAATAACAACAGTTGGCCGGGCGCGGTGGCTCAAGCCTGTAATCCCAGCACTTTGGGAGGCCGAGACGGGCGGATCACGAGGTCAGGAGATCGAGACCATCCTGGCTAACACGGTGAAACCCCGTCTCTACTAAAAATACAAAAATCTAGCCAGGCGTGGTGGCGGGCGCCTGTAGTCCCAGCTACTCGGGAGGCTGAGGCAGGAGAATGGCGTGAACCCGGGAGGCAGAGCTTGCAGTGAGCTGAGATCCGGCCACTGCAC
>NC_045439.1:32421809-32453144 GCF_002776525.5 Piliocolobus tephrosceles
AAAAAAAAAAAAAAAAAAAAAAAAGAATAACAACAGTTGATAGTTTTTAAGCACTTATTAAGATCCAGACAGTGAGCTAAGAGTTTTATAAATAAGGCTGTATCAAATCATCAAAATAATATTCTAAGGCAACAAATCTCAAAGTGTGGTCAGGGAATACCTGCAGATCCTGGGTTCTCCATACTTCTTTTGGGGGCCCACTAGGTCAAAACTGTTTTTTGTTTGTTTGTTTGTTTGTTTTTTAGAGACAGAGTCTCACTCTGTCACCCAGGCTGGAGTGCAGTAACACATGATCTTGGCTCACTGCAACCTCTGTGTCCCAGGTTCAAGCAATTCTTCTGCCTCAGCCTCCCAAGTAGTTGGGATTCCAGGTGCCTGCCACCATACCCGGCTAATTTTTATATTTTTAGTAGAGACAGAGTTTCACCATGTTGGTCAGGCTGATCTCGAACTCCTGACCTCAAGTGAGCTGCCTATCTTGGCCTCCCAAAGTGCTGGGAATACAGGTGTGAGCCACTGCACCTGGACAGATCAAAACTATTTGTATAATGCTAAGATGCTCTTTTCACTCACTCTCTCACAAGTGTAGAGTGACGTTTTCTAGAACCTAAAATATTCTAACATATTTTAAATAAAATAGAAAAACAGAATACTGCAATGAATAATCATACATTCTTCACCTGTTCACCAACTCTGCTTTATTTATTTATATTTTTAAATTTTGTTGTTTTATTCCTGAGCTATCTGAGAGCTAGCTGCAGACACCAGGATACTTCATCCCTAAATACTTCAGCATTATCTCCTAAGAACAAGGATATTCTCCTACATAGTACATTATTATTGGCTACATGATAAACAAAAATTCCAGTGGAGAAAGTGAAGGTGTGTTTGAGACCAGCCTGTTCAATATGGTGAAACCCCATCTCTACTAAAAATGCAAAAATTAGCCACACATGGTGTGTGTGCCTGTAATCCCAGCTACTCAGGAGGCTGAGGCAGAAGAATCGCTTGAACCCGGGAGGCAGAGGTTGCAGTGAGTTGAGATCGCGCCACTGCACTCCAGCCAGGGTGACAGAGTGAGACTCTGTCTCAAAAAAAAAAAAGAAAGTGAAGGTATGTTTTCCTCTTTCCTTAACTCACTGGTTTCTTGATTTGATGTGTAAGTTTTCTGACAACCTTGTTGAGTGATACATTTTTAAATGTATTACCATCATTATTTGAAAATTTTTGGAAAAGTATTTTTGGAAAACTACTTTCCTGGAAAAACCAAAGCATCTTTAACTATTTGCAGACTAACTTGGGCACTATGTGATAAAAGCATTTGCAATAATGACTTCACTATTCAGTTGATGCATTAAAATATCTTAGAATTGGAAAGGAACGAATAAGGAAAATTTTAGTCTCACATTAGTCATTAAAACTTGCATCACTTACTTATCAAATCAACAGATGAAATCTGTACATGCATGAAAATCATTATGGCTAGTGGTATAAAAAATATAGAGTAAATCAATAATATAGAATGGAAACAGCAGATCTAAGCAATGGACAATTGCTGAAGAGAAAAGTTGTTTGGGTGGGTTCAGGGAAACCTCTGGGAATTATATGGGAGCCACTGATTTCATTGGGTTATAATGATTTAGGTCAATGCTGTGTTGAAAGAATTTACAATTTGACTCCAAGGGGAAAATCTACCCTGTATAATTTATTTTTAGAAACAGTTGTGCCTACTACATAGGGGTTTTTTTTTTTTTTTTTGGAAGGTTTTTAGGTTTTTTTTTTTTTTTTTTTTTTGAAACAGGGTCTCCCTATGTTACCTAAGCTGGACTCAAACTTCTGGGCTCAAGTGATTCTCCCACCTCAGCATCCAGAGTAGCTGAAACTACAGGTGCATACCACTACGCTTTGCTTGAAACTTTTTTTTTTCCCTTGAGATGGAGTCTCGCTCTGTTGCACAGGTTGGAGTGCAGTGGCTCACTGCAGCCTCCACCTCCTGGGTTCAAGTGATTCTCCTGTCTCAGCCTCCCGAGTAGCTGGGACTACAGGCGCATGCCACCATGCTCAGCTAATTTTTGGGGTTTTTTTTTTTTTGAGAGGGAGTCTCACTCTGTTGCCCAGGCTAGAGTGCAATGGCACGATCTCGGCTCACTGAAACCTCCGCCTCCCAAGTTCAAGCGATTCTCCTGCCTCAGCCTCCTGAGCAGCTGGGATTACAGGCAACCACCACCACACCCGGCTAATTTTTATATTTTTAGTAGAGACGGGGTTTCACAATGCTGGCCAGGCTGGTCTCGAACTCCTAATCTCAGGTGATCTGCCCACCTCGGCCTCCCAAGTGCTGGGATTACGGGCATGAGCCACCATGCCTGGCCTAATTTTTGTATTTTTAGTAGAGATGGGGCTTCACCATATTTGGCAGGCTAGTCTCGAACTCTTGACCTTAGGTGATCCACCGGCCTTGGCCTCCCAAAGTGCTGGGATTACAAGTGTGAGCCACCGCACCTGGCCAGAACTTTTTTAAAGATTTCAAATTTCAACAAATAAAAAGTTGGTGGAAAAAACTCTCTGGTTCATTAAAACATACCATTAAGAAAATTAAAAGGGAAGCTACAAAGTGTAATAGTTGCAATTTATGGAACTGACAAAGGGTGGATATCCAGCGTATATAAACAAAACTTATAAATCATTTTTTTTAAAAGACTGATAATCCAGGCCAGGCTCAGGGGCTCATGCCTGTAATCCCAGCACTTTGGGAGGCCGAGGCAGGTGGATCACCTGAGGTCATGAGTTCGAAACCAGCCTGGCCAACATGGTGAAACCCTGTCTCTACTAAAAATACAAAAATTAAGCACACGTGGCAGCGTGCACCTGTAATCCCAGCTACTCGGGAGGCTGAGGCAGGAGGATCGCTTGAACCCAGGAGGCAGAGGTTGCAGTGAGCTGAGATCGTGCCATTGCACTCCAGCCTAGGCCACAAGAGTGAAACTCCATCTAAAAAAAAAAAAAAGATTGATAATCCAGTTTTTAAAGATGCACGGTGGGCAAGAGACACGAATAAGGACTTCACAAAAGATGTTATCCAAATGGCCAATAAACATATGAAAAGGTGCTCAACCTCATTAGTCATTAAGCAAACGCAAATTAAAACCACATTAAGATACCATTTACTAGAATGGCTAGAAGTTAAGACTGAGAATATTCCTGTTGGTAGGGACTTGGAGCAACTGAAATTGCTGTTAGGCTTGTAAATTGATACAACCGCTTCGGAAAACTATTAATATTTGGAAGTACCTACTAAAGCTAAATATACATATACCCCTATGATCTAGCAATTCCACTTCCTACTTGTATATCCAATGAAAATGTATGTACTGGCCGGGCACGGTGGCTCATGCCTGTAATCCCAGCACTTTGGGAGGCCGAGGTGGGTGCATCACAAGGTCAGGAGATCAAGACCATCCTGACTAACACAGTGAAACCCCATCTCTACTAAAAATACAAAAAAAAAATTAGCTGGGCGTGGTAGCGGGTGCCTGTAGTCCCAGCTACTCGGGAGGCTGAGGCAGGAGAATGGCGTAAGCCCAGGAGGCAAAGCTTGCAGTGAGCCGAGATGGCACCACTGCACTCCAGCCTGGGCAACAGAGCAAGACTGTGTCTCAAAAAAAAGAAAATGCATGTACCAAAAAAAGACATATATCAAAAATACTAACAGTATTTATTTGTAATAACCAAAAGCTGGAAACAGTCCAAATGTCCATCATTAGTAGAATGAGGAAATAAATTGTGGTAACTTCTTACAATGAAATACTACATAGCAATGGGAGAAAACCCAAATGATATGGCTGATGTCATAATTTAAACGCTAATCAAAAGAAGGCAGACACAAAAGAGTATGTGATTTGTTATTCCATTTACATAAAGTTCAAAGATAAACAAAATTACTCTATGATAGTATAAGTCACAGTAATGCTTGTCTTTGAGAGGAAAGGGCAAGTAGGGACTAGAAGGGGTACAAAGGAAATTTTGTATTTATATACTAGAAAGGTGTTTTTTTTTTTTTTTTTTTTGAGATAGGGTCTCACTCCTGTCACTCAGGCTGGAGTACAATGGTACGATCTTGGTTCACTCCAGCCTTGACTTCCCAGGTTCAGGGGATCCTCCTACCTCAGCCTCCTAAGTAGCTAGGACTACAGGTGTGCACCAGCAGGCCCGGCTAATTTTTGTATTTTTTGTAGAGACCGGATTTTGTCATGTTGCCCAGGCTGGTCTGGAACTCCTGAGCTCAAGTTATCTGCCAGCCTCAGCCTCCCAAAGTGTTGGGATCACAGGCATGAGCCACAGCACCAGGCGCAACGTTCTGTATCTCAGTCTGTTTTGACCAGTGGTTACAGGGGAGTGTTAATTTTATGAAAATTCATTGAGCTGCACATTATAATTTGTGTGCTTTTCTTTATATACATTATACGTCAATGTTAAAGCTTATTAAAGAACAAAAAATAATGGGACAGTAGAATATTTTTATATTCTGAATCAGAATTCTCATTTTAGCGCTTTCCTCTTTTTATTTATTTATTTTTTGAGACAGGGTCTCACTCTGTCATCCAGACTGGAATGCAGTGGCATGATCATAGCTCACTGCAGTCTCAAACTCCAGGGCTCAGGTGATCCTCCCACCTCAGCTTTCCCAGTAGTTGGAACTACAGGAATTCTCAGCTTGCCTAGCTCTCTCTTCTTTTCATTCCATATCCAAAACTTCAACCTATCAGATTCAACTACCATTATCCAACCATTCAGTCTTAAACGTGTCCTCTTACAATAGAGTCAGTCAAATACAGCTACACCTGAGAAAACAAATCATTGCTCCTATTTTATTTTTCAATTTTTTTTTTGGTTATACCAAACCAAAAAGTAAAAGCAAAGTACCAAGTTTTTAGTTTAGACTTAACAGTTAGAGATATTTCTCTTATACATATGCCAAAGTCATTATTTCTCTAGATTTCCTGTGACAAAGTACTTTGTGATCATTTACAAATTCCCATGCACTATCACTACCCTTCCAGATCATATTATCAACACACACCAGTGAAAAGAACCAGAAAGAAAGAAAGAAACGGGCACTACATTTGAAATACAAAAACACTCCTTATTTTGTTGAAATTTCTAGAACATCAATAACTTAAAAAACAAACAAAAAAAATCAGAAAAATGCCAACTGATTTTCCCATGGGCAGAAACAGTCATTCTCAAACCCAAAGGCTGGAAAGAAACTGAACTCCTATGAACACTTTTGTAATCACATAGTTCTCATCACCTCTTTATTATACCAAAACTACTTTCAAAGCCTCCCCGCCTCAAAAAAAAAAAAAAAAAATCCAGGTCCATATCACCTCTCAGCCAAACAGCTGCAGTTCTATTTAAGACTGACAGACATTCCAAATGGTTCTTTGCTCCTACTGAGTAGTTAATACTAAGAGTTCACAGTTCTCCAACTATAGCAAAGACAGCCTGAAAACATAAAGTAACATCTTGGCCAACATATGCTTAAGAAAATATGCCTTTGGCCAACTAAATCATCTCTTGCCCATAACCCAACAGCCTACCATTTCTTTTGCTCCTAATTTCGATTTATGCAAGGGCATCCTAAGTATGGGAAATGAGGTATGTATGGGAAATGATCACCTTGCTATTTATCACTTGTATAAACCGATCAATTGTTGTTAATGGATCTACTCATTTTTATTTAGAAACAGTCCACAGAAGAGCTCAAAAATTTAACTGCCTAGAAAATTCAGAAATTTAAGTACAATTTTGTTTCTAAAATAGCATACAACTTTTCCCTATTTTTTTAAGTAGTATTTTTCCTATTCAACAGCCTAGAATGTGTTTATTGTTAATTTGGAAAGTTTAGAAAATTTTAAAAACCACTCAAGATAGCCATTAAAACATACTGATGTTATTTCCTTCTAGCCATTTGTCTACGTCCACGCTCTCAAAAGAAAAAAAAAAAAAACTGCTGTAAAATTTTATATTCTGCATTTTGTCACTTGCTATCCTTATATATAATGAATACCTTTCTGGCATGAAATGCCCTTTAGTGCTTTTTTTTTTTTTTTTAGAGACATAGTCCTACTCTGTCACCCAGGCTGGAGTGCAATGGCACAATCTTGGCAGCTCACTGCAGGCTCCACCTCCCGGGTTCAAGTGATTCTCCTGCTTCAGTCTCCAGAGTAGCTGGGATTACAGGTGTCCACCACTACGAGTGACTGATTTTTGTATTTTTAGTAGAGACGGGGTTTCACCAGCTTGGCCAGGCTGGTCTCGAACTCCTGACCTCAAGTGATCTGCCTACCTTGGCCTCCCAAAGTGCTGGGATTACAGGCATAAGCCACCGTGGCCAGTCCCTTTAATGTTTTTTAATGACTACATTGTATTCTCCTGTATGGGTAACACTATAATTGACCTGCTATTTCCCAAATGTTGAACTTTGTTTTACTATGCACTTTTTTTATTTTTTGAGTCTCACTCTGTTGCCCAGGCTGGAGCACAGTGGCTTGATCTTGGCTCACTATAACCTCCATCTCCTGGGTTCAAGCGATTCTCATGCTTCAGCCTCCCCAGTAGCTGGGACCACAGGCATGTGCCACCACCTGGTTAAGTTTTGTATTTTTAGTAGAGACAGGGTTTCACCATGTTGGCCAGTGTGGTCTTCATCTCCCGATCTCAGGTGATCTGCCCGCCTTGGCCTCCCAAAGTGCTGGGATTAAGGCATGAGCCATGGTGCCTGGCCCATTTTCTTTTTTCTTTCTTTTTTTTTTTTTTTTTGAGGCAGAGTCTCGCTCTGTCGCCCAGGCTGGAGTGCAGTGGCCGGATCTCAGCTCACTGCAAGCTCCGCCTCCCGGATTTACGCTATTCTCCTGCCTCAGCCTCCAGAGTAGCTGGGACTACAGGAGCCCGCCACCACACCCGGCTAATTTTTTTTTTTTTGCATTTTTTTAGTAGAGATGGGGTTTCACCATGTTAGCCAGGATGGTCTTGATCTCCTGGCCTCGTGATCCGCCCGCCTCAGCCTCCCAAAGTGCTGGGATTACAGGCGTGAGCCACCGCACCCGGCCAAGATACTTTTTAAAGAACATTTCACATGCTCCCTACTACCACTGAGTATAACTCCTTGACCCCTGGAGTTCGAGGTCAGACTGGCCCCTCTATCTCCTTCCTAGTCTTAATCATTATGAGACCTAATATAACCTGGGGTCTAGATTCAACCACTCACACCATTCCTTGAACATAGCTGTTGCTTTCAAACTCTTTAACATTCGCTCTACCATTTGGAAATGGAAATACTTCTACCATTTGGCATGGAAATATGCTCCTTTCCATTTCTACCCATCTCTGTGTTCTTTAAGGTTTTCTTTCCTTCTTTCCTTTTTTTTTTTTTTTTGAGACAGAGTCTCTCTCTGTCGCCCAGGCTGGAGTGCAGTGGCAGCATCTCAGCTCACTGTAACCTCTGCCTCCTGGACTCAAGTCATTCTCCCACCTCAGCCTCCTGGGTAGCTGAGATTACAGGCGCCTGCCACCACGCCCGGCTAATTTTTGTATTTTTAGTAGAGGCAGGGTTTCACCATGTTGGCCAGGCTGGTCTCGAACTCCTGGCCTCAGGTGATCACCCAACTCGGCCTTCCAAAGTGCTAGGATTACAGGCGTGAGCCACCGCACCTGGCCAGGTTTATTTTCAATGTTCCAGAAATTGCACATATTACCACACTCATTTCCCTTGTCTATAATAGACATCACTAATTGCCTTCTCCTCTGAATCTAGGCTCCCTGTCAAAATCCTTCTCAATTCAATGGTTCTACTCAGGTCTTACTAAATAAAATGAAACTTATCTGCCACTCCTGTAGCAATCTGATGCAATTGCCCTCTTTTTCCCTATCCATATAGTTCTTTGTACTGTCACAGAGCTTTTCTCCTCTATATTTTTTTAAGACTCATTTACCTTAGCTGTCTTATCTTCCTTTCATACTAGATTTTAATCTACACGAGGGCAGTAATTATCTTCCTATCCCCTACATAGCCTTGCATGAAGTAGTCACCTAAACAGTTGCTAAACAGGACATTTCATTCTTCTGCTATTCAAAATGGTTAAATATTTGAAAGCTTTATTTTAAAACAATTAAATTTTTCTTGAAGGACTAATTATTCCAAGGTAGTTTCATCAACTTTAGCTAACATTCCTGTTTAATGTAATAGAGCATTCATTGCCTGATATCACATGAAAACCAACGGAGTCCAAGGATACAAGATAAGCCACTGGTAGGGGAAATTATTGAGATAAGATAACTTAACCCATTTTTAGGGTCTTATATGCAGATATAAAAGGTATTTAATCAATCACATTTTTAGAATTTTTTTGTACTAAGTGGGAGAATCACTTGAACCAGAGGCAGAGGTTGCAGGGAGCTGAGATTGCACCGCTACACTCCAGCCTGGGTGAGAGTGAAACCTGTCTCAAAAAAAAAATTGAAAAAAAAAAAAAGGAAACGTAAAAAAAAGATGAAGAGATAAAAAGAAAAACAAAAAGCTAAAAATCAAAATCAACAAAGTATCAACAAAGTTAGGCAAGTAGTCTGGTAAAAATCACAAGAAGAGGCCAGGCGCCGTGGCTCATGCCTGTAATCCCAGCACTTTGGGAGGCCAAGGTGGGCAGATCACCTGAGGTCAGGAGTTCAAGACCAGCCTGACCAACATGGAAAAACCCCATCTCTACCACAAATACAAAATTAGCCTGCCATGATGGTGCATGCCTGTAATCCCAGCTACTCAGGAGGCTGAGGCAGAAGAATAGCTTGAACCCGGGAGGCGAAGGTTGCAGTGAGCCGAGATCAAGCCATTGCACTCCAGCCTGGGCAACAAGAGAGAAACTCTGTCTCAAAAAAAAAAAAGAAAAAGAAATCACAATAAGTTTTTATATAGATCAAAAATCCAGTTCAAGAGATTCTGTTAGTGGTACAGAAAGACCCATGCTGCCATCTAGAGGTTAAAGGCTAGATGATTTTTCTCCTCAGTCAAGGGCTATTAATTTAATTATATGAGAGGTAGATCTTAATAGGCCTAATAAGGGAAGCCAGACAAATAATTCTGATGTTAGCCCACAAAAATATATAAATAAATAAATAAAAAAAACAAAAAAAATACCCAGGGGCAGGGCATGATGGTTCACACCTATAATCCCAGCGTTTTGGCAGGCTGAGGCAGGATGACTGCTTGAGCCCAGGAGAATGAAACCAGCCTGGACAACACAGGGAGACCCCATCTCTACAAAATAAAAATTAAAAAAAAAATCAGTCAGGCATAGTGGCACTCTCCTGTGGTTCCAGCTACTCGAGAGGCTGGGCTGGGAGGACTGCTTGAACCTGGGAGGTCAAAGCTGCAGTGAGTTATGACTGCACCACTGCACTCTAGCATGGGCAACAGAGACCCTGTCTCCAAAAAAACAAAAAGGTATAAGAATCACAGTTATACTCTCCCTTCCCTCCTTTATATATTAAAATTACAAATCAAAAGAGCTGTTTAGAATTTTATCTAGATGGGAAACAACTTCTAAATGTAAATGATCACTTATTTGAAAATCACATGCCCAGAGAGTAGAGAAGTCTAGTATACCACAGGTTAGTGCTGTGGAAACTTCTGCTTCCTGATAGCAGAAGTTTTTCTTAGTTACTACCATCAAATAAAGTACCAAACAGTAAAGTTGTATAGACAACTTCATCAATGTAGATTAATGGGATAAAGTATTAAGTTTTGAATGGGGACATCTTAATCTTTTTTTTTTTTTTTGAGATGGTGTCTCGCTCTGTCACCCAGGCTGGAGTACAGTGGTGCAATCTCGGCTCATTACAAGCTCCACCTCCCAGGTTCATACCATTCTCCTGCCTCAGCCTCCTGAGTAGCTGGGACTACATACAGGCGTCTGCCACCACGCCCAGCTAATATTTGATATTTTTTAGTAGAGACGGGGTTTCACTGTGTTAGCCAGGATGGTCTCGATCTCCTGACCTCGTGGATCCGCCCTCCTTGGCATCCCAAAGTGCTGGGATTACAGGCATGAGGCACCATGCCTGGCCTCTTTTTTTTTTTTTTTTTTTTGAGATGGAGTCTCACTCTGTCACCCAGGCTGGAGTGCAGTGGCATGATCTCAGCTCACTGTAACCTCCGCCTCCCAGGTTCAATTCAAGCGATTCTTCTGCCTCAGCCTCCCGAGTAACTGGGACTACAGGTGTGCGCCACCATGCCCAGCTAATTTTTGTATTTTTGCAGAGACAAGGTTTCACCATGTTGGCCAGGCTGGTCTCAAACTCCTGACCTCGGGTGATCTGCCCGCCTCAGCCTCCCAAAGTGCTAGGATTACAAGCGTGAGCCACCACGCCGGCCTCAATCTTTTTCTTTTAAAAATGGAGTCTTGGTTTTGTTGCCCAGGCTGGTTACAAACTCTTGACTTCAAGAAGTCATCCCTCCTTGGCATCCCTCTCAATCTTTTTACAATGAAATGTTGCTTTTAAAAAACAAGTGATTAACTTTAACCAAATAACAGTCCCATTAAACTGCTACATGAACATACAGAATTATGAGATTAATAATTATATGATTAATCAGTAGAAACAACTACTTATATCAAAGTAAGCTAAATTCCTCAAAGCTTTTTTAGAAGGTAATATTTACATTAAAGCACACCTACAAAAAACCCACAGCTAACATTATACCTAATCCTTTCTCCTAAAGATCAGGAAAAGTCAAGGATGTCCACTCCTGCCACGTTTATTCAACACTGTACTGGAATTTCTAGCCAGGGCAATTAAGCAAAAGAATTAATTTAAAGGCAATCAGAATGGAAATGAAGAAGCAAAATTGTCTTTATTTGCAAATGACAATTCTCTATATAGAAAATTACAAATAATCTACTAAAACATTATTAGAACTAAAGAAATAAGTTCAACGAAGTTGCAGGGTACAAGATCAATATACAAAAATTAAATCTATTTCTCAATAGTAGCAATGAGCAAACTGAAAATGAAATTAAGAAAACAATGCCATTTATAATAGCATCAAAAAGAATAAAGTACTTGGGAAAAAATTTAACAAATGAAGTATAATATTTATGCTTTGAAAACTGCAAAACATTGTTGATGCTGGAAAGTTCACACACCCCAACTTCGAATCTTACTACAAAACTACCATAAGCAAGAAAGTGAATTACTGGCATAAGGAGAGATTTAATCAGTGGAATAGAATTGAGAGTCTAGAAATAAACCTTCACATTTACCGCCAACTAATTGTTTTTATTTTGAGGCAGGGTCTCTCTCTGTAACCCAGGCTGGAGTGCAGAGGTGTGATCATGGTTCACTGAAGCCCCGACCTCCCAGGCTCTGCCTCCTGAGTAGGTGAGAATATGGGTGCACAGCATCACATATGGCTAATTTTTAATTTTTTTGTAGAGATGGAGTCTCACTTTGTTGCCCAGGCTTGTCTCAAACTTCTGGGCTCAAGCAATTCTCCCACCTTGGCCTCCCAAAGTGCTGGGATTACAGGTGTGAGCCACCATGCCTGGCTGCCAACTGATTTTTGACAAGGATGTCAAGACAATTCAACAGAAAAAGGATAGTCTTTTCAATGATGCTTATAAATTATGCTAAGAAAACTGGATCTCCACATACGAAAGAATGAATTTAGATCCCTATCTCACACAAATATAAAAATTAACTTAAAATGAATCGAAGACCTAAATCTAAAAGATAAAACTATAAAACTTTTAAAGGAAAACACAGGCATAAATTTTTGAGATCCTGCATTAGGCAAAGGTTTCTCAGGTAGGACACTAAAACACAAGCAACAACAAAATAGATACACTGGATTTCATCAAAATTTAAAGCTTTGTGATTCAAAGGACACCATTAAGAAAGTAAAAAGACAACTTATAAAATGAGAGAAGACTTTTGCAAATCATCTATCTGATAAGTGACTTGTTTCTAGAATATATAATGAAGTCTTACAATTCAATAATAAAAACACAAACAATACAATTTACAAATAAGCAAAGGATCTGAATTGATAGTTCTCCAAAGAAGATATATAAGCATATGAAAACATGCTCAACACCATTATTACTAGATAAATGCAAATCCAAACCACAATGAGACACTACTTCACACCCTCTATGAGGGACATGAAAAAAATTAAAAGAAAAAAAATACAAATAACAAGTGTTGGCAAGGATGTGAGAAAACTGGACCACTTATATGCTGCTTGTGGGAATGCAAAGTGGTTCAGCTAGTTTGGAAAACAGTCTCACAATTCCTCAATAGATCAGATATAGAGTTACCACATGACCCAGAAATGCCACCTCTAGCTATAAACCTAAGAAAATGAAAACACGTTTACCAAAAAAATTGTGTGTTTTGGTTGAACCTGAATGTTCACAGCAGCATTATTTATAGTAGCCAAGTACTGAAAACAACTCAAATGCCCATCACCAGGTAGACAAATATGATGTGGAGTATCTATACAATGGAATATTATTCAGTCATGAAAAGAAATAAAGCACTGATACATGCTATAACATAATTGAACACTGAAAACATCTTAACAGAAAGAATCCAGTCATAAGAAACCACATATTATATGATTTCATTTACATGAAATGTCCAGATGAGGCAAATCCAGAGAGACATGAAAACCAGTAAGTAACAGCCTAGGTCTGGGGAGTTTGGGAAGTAATAGGGAGTGACTGCTAATGGGTACAAGGTTTTTCAGGTGATGAAAATGTTGTAAAATTGGTTGTGGTGGTGACTGCAAAATTCTGAATATACAAAAATCGCTGAATTGCACATTATAAATGGGTGAATTATAGACTATGTGAATTACATCTCAATAAAGCCATTATAAAAAAAAAAAAGAGAAAAAAACCAAATGCATCAGGGTCCCTGGTTTCAAATGATACGATCCTCTGCTTTCCCAGTTTTCACATTTTATTTAAACATATTTCAAAGATAGCTAGTAAGTAGGTCATGTGCATGACTACTAACTGGTTTGTGGTCTTCAGAGATGGGGAAAAAATCTATGGGCTGAAAAAGTAAAAATATGATTCTTATCTTAAAAAGTTATAATCAATCCAAGGACTGAGACATGTACCAAAAATCTCCAAGAAGAATGGTAAAAGCACCTTACAAATCAAACAAACAAACTGCTCTAGGGGCAATTTGAGAGGCCACAGAGAATGTTCACTTTCTAAATCAAGGATGAAAAGGGAAGGCTGACAGAAGAAGGACAGCTTACTGAGAAAAAGGAATAGCATGAGTAGAACTAAGAAGATGGGGAATTATTCCAGAAAGAGTGAGGTTAAAACTGCTGAGAACTAGTATTCAATAGGATTCATGATAATGAATCTTAGGAACAAAGGAAGCAATGTAGTGTTGAAATTTAACAGGTCTAAATCAGGATCATACGCATGTAATAATAGTGATGGAGTAGGGTTCAAGTAGAAGATAAACCAAGCCATCATCAACAAGTTTCACACTGTATTTATTCTGTGCTGTTTACCATCCACTGTCATAAGAGAAGACATTTCAGACATTATAAGACCTTCAAATATTACATCTCATCACTAAAACAGCAACTACCCAGAAAAAGAGCAATTTCCAGAAGCTTCAGACAGAGACAGTGAACGTGTTTTGGTAGGGGAGATGTAAGAAGGCTAGAGTAATCTGGTGAGAGCCAGAGTGCAAAGGATTTTGAATGCCACACAAGGGGCCTAAATTTTATCCTGTGGGTAACGATTTATAAGCAAAAGACAAAGAGAAGAAAATGTACTTCAAAAAATCAGGCCGGGGCCGGGCGTGGTGGCTCACACCTGTAATCCCAGCACTTTGGGAGGTCAGGCGGGCAAATCACTTGAGGACAGGAGTTCAAGACCAGCCTGGCCAACATAGCAAAATCCCATCTCTACTAAAAATATTTTTAAAAAGCTGGGCATGGTGGTACACACCTGTAATCTCAGCTACCTGGACGGCTCAAGCATAAGAATCACTTGAGCCTGGGAGGTGGAGGCTGCAGTGAGCCAAGACTGCACTACTGCATTCCAGCCTGGGAGACAAAGCAAGCCACTGCCTCAAAATAAATACATACATACATACATACATACATACATACATACATACATAAATACAAAATGAACAAATCAGGCCAGGGTAGGCATGGTGGTTCATGTCTGTAATTTCAGCACTTTGGGAGGCCAAGGAGGGAGGACTGGTTGAGTCCAGGAGTTCAAGACCAGTCTGGGCAACATAGTGAGACCTCATCTCTACAAAATATCAAAAACATTAGCCAGATATGGTGGCACTGCACCTGCAGTCCCAGCTACTTGGGAGGCTGAGGTGGGAGGATCCCTTGAGCCCAGGAGTTCGAGGCTACAGTGAGCCAGGATAATGCCACGGCACTCCAGCCTGGATGAGAGTGAGACCTTGTCTCAAAAAACAAACATAAAAACAATGTGGCAGCAGTAACAAGATAGACTGGAATGGGGTAGTTGAGAGGCAGAGGGACCAGCTAGAAGGTGACTATAACATAGTTCCAGCAAAAGAGGGAGGACTCTGAGCTCAGATGGAAATAATAGAAATGGAATTCTTTATATGCTAAGGCAGAGTTTTACTTTTTAAAATATTTCTGTATATTTCAAGGGAATTTCATATAAATTAACTGCCCAAATCAAGCCAAGAGGAATTTCATATAAATTAACTGCCCAAATCTCAGCCAATCATCTGAGAGACTATAAATGCCTATAAGAAAAGTTACTGCATTCCAAAATTTGCACACCAAAAGGGTTATCTGAGGCATAATCATGTACCAATTCAACGGGTAGCATTCATCTTCCAAAAGACACAATCTAGTTACTATCAGCCCTAGAAGGTTCATATAATTTCTATACTAACATTTAACAATGCTCTTGGGAAGTGACAAACAATCATGTTTTGAGGACAAATATTTTTTGCATTTTTTTTCTTTCCATCATCTTTATCAGTGCAGATATTTGCATAAAAACAGGATCACTGGTCCTTGGGGATTCATCAGTTCCTACTGCTTATTTTTCATCCATGTCATCCTCTCAATTAATGTAGGAAAGAGGATTTAGACATCGAAACACCAGATTAGGGTGTCAAGTAAAAGCCAACCCCTAGAGTAGATGAATAATCTGTAAGGACAAAAAAAATCTTGTTTTTATGCAAATACACTACACACAATAAAACAAAGAGAGACTGTATGTAAGAAGTTCAATACACATCAATGTAATTGTTTCTAATTCTAAATTTTAAAACTATTTTGTGTCAGCTAAATTCACGATGGTCAAGGAAAATGGCAATCAGTTGCAAAGCACTGCTACAGAAATTGAAACACCACCAAATTTTGAACTAGAAGATATTTCTGAAAAATCTCAGCTGTGCTCATGGGACTCATTTGGCAGAAACAAGCATTTCTCTTGTACAGTTTTGGTTTAGTGCTGAAGGTGGCTGAATTAAATGGCTTCAAACCCCCACCCCCAAAGCCTTAAGTTTTTAGAAATATAAACAGTTAGCAGTAATAATGGCTTTAACTGTGTGGATTTTAAAAAGTAACAAATGCTACACCAAGTTTTTGATTCCGTTGAAAGCCATTAAAATAAACTTTACTGATGCTTAGGGAACAAACTCATTATTCTGAAAACTAATAAAGAAAGAAAAAGAATCATTTATCCCATCACACCAGTAGGAGCAGCTTTCAAAGTAACCAAATAGTCAATAAGATAAAGTCTTTTTAGAAAAATTCTAGTCAATAAGAGAAATGACAGAATATTACTAACTTGCAACCTATAATAAAATAGTAAATCTAGACTGTGATCAAAGCCTGCTACTCTAGGTATAAGACTGATAAAGAATATTACAATGAATACATCTGATTGTCATAGTTCCACCTGCATGTTATTTCCCCATCATTTGTTAAACCTAGTCATTTGTTCTGTAGATTTTTCAAATTCTGTGTTTTGTTGATTACATTCCTGTGGTAGAGCTTAACACGTTCACCTATCCCTTTTTATTTCCTGATAGTTAGATCTAGAAACCATCAACTATTAATCTTAATATCACAAAAAGAAAGACCAGCACACATAATGTATCCAACACCAACTGTGAAATATTCTTGACAAAATTAAAAAAAAAAAAATCAAGCCTGTATCTGTGCAAGCTTATAGATCTAACAATCAGCAGATAAAAAAGGGATAGGTGAACATGTTAAGCTCCACCACAGGAATGTAATCAACAAAACCCAGATTTTGCAAAATCTGTAGAAGAAATGACTAGGTTTAACAAATGACAAGGGGAAATAAAATGCAGGTGTAGGTATGACAGGCTAAAAAAGATTTCAGAGACATATGAAATACAGTATATGAACCTTATTTAGACCCAGACGCCAACAAATGAACTGTATAAAGACATTTATGAGTCAACTGGAGAAATCTAAACCCTGATTGGCTATTTGATGATATTTAACAAGTTTGTAAAAAAAATTTTAGGCATAATAATGAAACTACTGTTATATTTTTAAAAAGTAACAGTAGCCAGCCAGGTGCAGTGGCTCACTCCTGTAATCCTGGCACTTTGGGAGGCCATGGCAGGTGGATCACCAGGTCAAGAGATTGAGACCATCCTGGCCAACATGGTGAAACCCCGTCTCTACTAAAAAAAATTAGCCAGGCATGGTGGTGTGCACCTGTAATCTCAGCTACTTGGGAGGCTGAGGCAGGAGAATCGCCTGAACCCAGGAGGCGGAGGTTGCAGTGAGCCAAGATCGCGCCACTGCACTCCAACCTCCAATCTGGCGACAGAGCGAGACTACGTCTCAAAAAAAAAAAAAAAAAAAAAAGCCAGGCACAGTGGTATGTGCCTGTAGTCTCAGCTACTCAGAAGGCTGAGGTGGGATGATTGCTGGAGCCCAGGAACTCAAGTCCAGCCTAGGCAACATAGAAAAACCCAGTCTCTTAAAAAACAAACAAACAAAACAAAAAAACAAAAAACAAAACAGCCAGGCGCGGTGGCTCACGCCTATAATCCCAGCACTTTGGGAGGCAGAGTTGGGCCAATGACCTGAGGTCAGGAGTTCAAGACCAGCCTGGCCAAAATGGAGAAACCCCATCTCTACTAAAAATACAAAATTAGCTGGGAGTGGTGGCACATGCCTGTAATCCTAGCTACTCAGGAGGCTGAGGCAGGAGAATTGCTTGAACCTGGGAGGCGGAGGTTGTGGTGAACCAAGATCGTGCCATTGCACTCCAGCCTGGGCAACAAGAGCAAAACTCCATCTCAAAAAAAAAAAAAAAAATCTTACATTTTGTGCCAGTGTTCCTGAAGAGAAAGGAAAAAAAAAAAACAATAGGCCAGGTGTGGTGGCTCACGCCTGTAATCCCAGCACTTTGGGAGGCCAAGGTGGGCATATTATTTGAGGTAAGGAGTTTGAGACCAGCCTGGCCACCATGGTGAAACCTCATCTCTACTAAAAATACAAAAATTGGCCAGACATGGTGGTGCATCCCTGTAGTCCCAGCTCCTCAGGAGGCTAAGGGAGGAAAATCACTTGAACCCAGGAGATGGAGGTTGCCATGAGCCGAGATCGTGCCACTGAACTCCAGCCTGGGCCACAGAGTAAGACTGCCTCAAAACAAAACAAAACAAGACAGAAAAAGAAAGTGAGTCCTTGTCTTCTGGAAACACATACAAAGTTACTCAGCAATGGAGTAATATGATGCCTGGAATTTGCTTTAAAGTAGCTATAGGAAATTGTATTAAGTAAAACAAGATTGGCTATATGTTGATTATTGAAGCTGGGCCATGGGTCATTATTCCGTTCACTCTACTTTGGTATAAATAATAAAAAGCAGGAAAAAATACTTCATCACCTTTCTCAGTAGGAAAGCAGAAAAAGAGAAACTAATTAGAAGGACCATAATTTCAGCTATAACTATAGATAATACTACTGACAAATCTATTTGGTAATATAGCATCTTCTTGATATAATAAGCATAACATTTACTTCATTGAAAAACACTGACACAAAGAGATAAAGCTTTGATCATAACGATCATTACAGCATTTATTATCCAAAGCTAGAAACAAAATCAAGGGAACAAAATCAACTATGAAAGTCTCACATTCACGAACTTACTAATCACAGATTTGCCTTTTCATTATAGATCAAGGAGGTCCATGACATACATGGTAACTAGTAATTTTGCCAAGGTATAAACTTTAATCATAAGAAATAAATTACCAGTATATAGAGAAGAGTTAGGTATTAATGTGTGAACTTAGCAGACCAGCTAACAACCATATCTTGAAGCAGTTTGTTATTATCTATTTCTTGATTCCATAACCAATTCAAAAATGTTTTCTTGGTAAAAGAAAGCCAAATGCTGATGACAGTAATAGAAATAAAGGAAGGATAAAGAGGTCTGAGGAAGTGACGACTATCAGTTGAAAATCAGAAATTTTAAATTAATTTTCTTGTTTTTGAGACAGTCTCACTCTGTCGCCCAGGCTGGAGTGCAGTGGCATGATCTTGGCTCACTGCAACCTCTGCCTCCCAGTTTCAAGTGATTCTCCATCCTCAGCCTCCTAAGTAGCTGGGATTACAGGCATGAGCCACTATGGCCAGCCTTAAATTTATTTGTAAAGTAAAATGCTGTTTGGGCATGGTGGTTCATGCCTATAATCCCAGCACTTTGGAAGGCTGAGGCAAGAGGATCACTTAAACCCAAGAGTTCAAGACCAGCCTGGGCAATATAGTGAGACTCTGTCTCTACAAAAAAATTTTTAAATTACCCAGGCACAATGGTACATGCTTGTAGTCCCAGCTACTTCAGAGACTAAGGTAGGAGGATCACTTGAGCCCAGGAGTTGAAGACCAGCCTGTGCAACATAGTAAGACTCTTGTCTATTTAAAAATGAGATAATAACCTGAAGGGATTTCAATATAGTTTTACTGTACAAAGAAAAATACTTGTTACCTAGTAAATCCAGTAATTATTCCACCACACTCCACCATAAAAAGTCAATGAATTAGATTGACTTCTTACCTTCAGAACGCTTCTCTTTTCCCTAATATGCTTTCTGAATTATAACTGGAGCTCATGGTGATAATACACAGCATGTAACCCTGAACAAATGCGATTGGAGTACTCACACTCATCCAGCCCCAGCTGATAGGCTAGGTTCTGTAGGCCTCGTACCTTCTCCATCAAATTAGCCGTGGTGAGACTCCCCAGTTCTGAAACAGAATCATTTATTTCAACATCATTTCTTTCCACTCTTCTCTAGTAGCAACTTATTTGGGTTGGGAACTCTTGTTATACAAGTTTTCAAGCTTAATTACCACTGAATAAGTAGAAAATGGATCGTAACTCCTTCCCCAATCTTACACACACACACACACACACACACAAATCAGGGAATTTTCCCACTATGGCAAAATTCCTCAGATAAGCTTACCCACTTAATAATGAACTTGCATAAAAACACAATTAGCCAGGCACAGTAGCACATGCCTGCAGTCCTAGCTACTTGGGAGGCTAAGGCAAGAGGATCACTTGAGCCCAGGAGTTCAAGACCAGCCTGGGAAACATGATACCTCACCTGTATAAAAATAATACAAAAATTCAGCCAGGCACGGTGGCTCACACCTGTAATCCTACCACTTTGGAAGGCCAAGGTGGGCAGATCACCTGAGGTCAGGGGTTCGAGACCAGCCTGGCCAAGCTGGTGAAACCCTGTCTCTACTAAAAATATAAGGATTAACTGGGTGTAGTGGCAGGCATCTGTAGTCCCAGCTACTCAGAAGGCTGAAACAGGAGAATCACTTTAACCCAGGAGGCAAAGGCTGCAGACAGCTGAGATTGTACCACTGCACTCCAGCCTAGGCAACAAAGTGAGATTCCATCTCAAAATAAAATAAAATTAGCTGGGTATGGTGGTGTATGCCTGTAGTCCCAGCTACTCAGGAGGCTGGGGTGGAAGGATCACCAGGAGGTCAAGGCTGCAGTGAGCCATGATGGCACCACCGCACTACAGTCTGGGTGACAAAGGGAGACCCTTTCTCAAGTAAAACAAGAAAAAATAATAAAATAACAAGTTAAGTGTTTCATCTTCAGGAAACATTATTTATAACATTCGTTTGGAATACGTCATTAAAATGTAAAACCTTGTCTTTTGATATAGCATTAAGAAAGACTTGAAGACATATCTGATCTGACAAAATGGATATTGTCTCCACTGTTAATTATAAGTCCACATTATTTTGACTTGTAATAAAGTGGCAACAAAACTTACTATTCCCCATTTCCCTAAGTTTAGAAAACAAAGACTAAATAAAAATCTAAACTTTCCCTTCAAACCAAATTCCTATAAAAATCTTTAAGTTTACTAAGTAAAAAGACAGCATACTGTTGGAGGTTAGGAGCAAATGGGAGTTGCTTAGGTCAGATCTCTTTCACCATCACAGTTACACTTCTGCAGTGGTGGTTTCACTATTGGGTGTTTTTGTGCTTGAGATATTTTGCAGGCCTTGCATTTGATGGATCAGTTGGTACCACCCAGATCAATAAACTGGTTCATCTGATCTTGTGGCCCCCACCCAGGAACTGACTCAGCACAAGAGGACAGTTCTGACTCCCTGTGATTTCATCTCCGGCCCAATCAATCAGCACTAGCAACTCACTGTCCCCCCAGCCCACCAAATTATCCTTAAAAACTCTGATCCCCAAATTGTCGGGGAGACTGAGTAATAAAAAAAACCTCCAGTCTCCTGCACACACACACACACACACAAAGACAATCTTTAAACATTTTCTTTCCTGAATTTTTATTTAAACAGCACCCAATTCCTTTTAGGTTTAAGACACAGGTCAGTTTGCATAGAATATAATGCTATGATCCCTCACTAAAAATTTAGAGTTGCCTTAAGAAACACATGCTGATGAGATATTATAAAAATGTCTGTTTGAAACATTAGAAGAATGAACCTGAGATGCCCTTGAGACTTAATTTTTCCATGGCGGGAGGAGGGAATCTGCATTTAAGCATTTCATGAAGAACAATGAATTACTTCTAAAATCAAATAAAGGTGTTTTTTTCATCTCATTTATCATGCCACAGTCATTATCTACACCTAGCATAAGTAGACTTTCTTGATATGTTCAGCTGTTTAAAAACCTCAAGAATCCCAGGTTTTTACCTTAATTTCAGTCTATTACTTCACAATCATCATGAATCTTATCACCAGAAGGATGATAAAATAAATAAAGTAGGGAAAAAATCATGGAAAATTAATGTTTTTTAATTTAAATTTCCACTTTGTGATTGAGTTTCAAATCATTTATCAAACAACAATATTCACTACCTATAATATTCTTTATAGAAGAAAGTGATGGGATAAAAAAATAAAAAATAGGTGTTAACCCACTAAGAGGTTGTCATTTAATAGTACTGATAATATACGGCAGTAAATTCTAAATAAGGCACTTGTGTTATACTGGAAAGAGACTAGACTTAAAAGAGCACAGTTTACGCTGGGCGCGGTGGCTCACACCTGTAATCCCAGCACTCTGGGAGGCCGAGGTGGGTGGATCACTGGAGGTCAGGAGTTCGAGACCAGCCTGGCCAATATGGTGAAACCCCATCTCTACCAAAAATACAAAAATTAGTCGGGTGTGGTAGGGGGTGCCTGTAGTTCCAGCTACTCAGGAGGCTGAAGCAGGAGAATCGCTTGAACCCGGGAGGCGGAGGCTGCAGTGAGCCAAGATCGCACCACTGCACTCCAGCCTGGGCAACAAGAACGAGTCTCCGTCTGAAAAAAAAAAAAAAAATCAGAGTTAAAATTTTTTAACTTTTTTTTTTTTTTGAGATAGAGTCTTGCTCTGTCAGCCAGGCTGGAGTGCAGTGGAATAATTGCTCACCACAACCTCTATCTTCTAGGTTCAAGTGATTCTCCTGCCTCAGCCTCCAGAGTAGCTGGGATTACAGGAGCTTGCCACCATGTCTGGTTGATTTTTGTATTTTTAGTAGAGACATGGTTTCATTATGTTGGTCAGTCTGGTCTCAAACTTCTGACCTCAGGTGATCCGCCCGCCTCGGCCTCCCAAAGTGTTGGGATTACAGGCGTGAGCCACGCCCAGCCAAATTTTAACTCATTCTATCTTGGTTAACTTATGAACTTTGAATATAATCATACCCAACTCACAGGACCTTTATGGGAATTAAATCAAAAAATTTATGTTAGAGCTATTCGTTAACTGTAAGTTCACATTAGAAGAATTTAGCAGCAGCAGCAGAATTCACTAAGGCTGAGTCTTGGGCCGGGAGCGGTGGCTCAAGCCTGTAATCCCAGCACTTTGGGAGGCCGAGACGGGCGGATCCCGAGGTCAGGAAATCGAGACCATCCTGGCTAACATGGTGAAACCCCGTCTCTACTAAAAAATACAAAAAAAAGTAGCCGGGCAAGGTGCCGGGTGCCTGTAGTCCCAGCTACTCAGGAGGCTGAGGCAGGAGAATGGCATAAACCCGGGAGGCGGAGCTTGCAGTGAGCTGAGATCGGGCCACTGCACTCCAGCCTGGGCGGCAGAGAGAGACTCTGTCTCAAAAAAAAAAAAAGACTGAATCTTGAATTGGCAGGATTTCTACACATGGAAAAGGTAGAGAAGGGCATTACAGACATGAAAAACTACAAATAAGGAAGTTTAAATGAGAAGTCTGAAGCCAAAAATACTTGTAAGGAAATGGAAAAAAAAATGGAGAGGTGGTTTATGGAAAAACATAAATATCCAGTTAAAAGTGTAACCAGCATCACTTACCTTTCAACATGTCGATGTCATCACGTTCTATCTCAGCCATCCATTTGGGCGGAGAACTAGTAATAGGCTGTCAAAAAATAATATATCCATTCAGACACGTAAAAAGTGTGAAGAGACCCTATTATTCTTGTAAGAAATGTAGCCTGGGCCGGATGCGGTGGCTGCCAAGGTGGGCGGATTACTTGAGGTCAGGAGTCAGGAGTTTGAGACCCACCTGGACAACAGGCAGAAACCCCATCTCTACTAAAAATACAAAAAAAATTAGCCAGGTGTGGTGGCACACACCTGTAAACTCAGCTACTTGGGAGGCTGAGGCACGAGAATTGCTTGAACCTCTTGAATGTGGGAGGCAGAGGTTGCAGTGAACCAAGATCATGCCACTGTACTCCAGCCTGGGTGAGAGTATTACTCTGTCTCAAAAAAGAAAAAGAAAAAATGCAGCTTGTCACATAGCCTTCAGGTTGTTTGAAAATACTGGCAGATTATAAGTTAAAAAACCTGGATTTCTCCAGGTTTAGCTATGGCCTACAAATAGTCACTGTAAAAAACATGGCTCATCTTTAAAGTCAGTCTCAGAGAAATTATTGTGGAAGAATAGTTATGACCATTATGACTGGTTTATGCATAACAAGTTAGTATAGCAATGAAAGAAATTACTTGAAATTCAGTTCTGGTAAAAGACTCCAATTCAACTGTCTGAAACACTAATCAGTAAGTAACATTCTCTGGCATAGGGGAAGATTCAAAGAAGAATCAAGAATGAGAAAATCCTCATTCTAAGTGAGAGAAATCTAGAATGGTCATGACTTGGAATTTCACAATTTTATTGTAGGTTTTAGAAAACTTCAGAATTGTACAATTTTTCATTTATGAAAGTGAACTTAAAACTACGAAAGAAGGGACGGGAGCAGTGGCTACGTCTGTAATCCCAGCACTTTGGGAGGCTGAGGCGGGCGGATCAAGAGGTCAGGAGATCGAGACCATCCTGGCTAGCACCGTGAAACCCCGTCTCTACTGAAAATACAAAAAAAAAAAAATCAGCCTGGTGTGGTGGCGGGTGCCTGTAGTCCCAGCTACTCCGGAGGCTGAGGCAAGAGAATGGCATGAACCTGGGAGGCGGAGCTTGCAGTGAGTCGAGATCGCGCTACTGCATTCCAGCCTGGGCAACAGAGTGAGACTCTGTCTTAAAAAAAAAAAACATGAAAGAAAGTCCATTCTTAGAATAGCTCTGGGTCAGCAGTTTAACGCTAGTTGCACACGAGAATCACCTATGTAACTTTTAAAAATATAAATGCCTTGGCCACACTCCAGACATAATGATTTAGAATATGAGGGGTAGGGAAGGGTCCAGTGGAAAAAGTAGAGCAAGGGACTCCTCATATGTGTTTTTCTTTTTTTTAATTATTATTTTTTTCTTGGTGCTCATTTGTTACAGTGCATTTTTCAAGAGCTCCATAGCTGCATGTTGATGATTCTGTCACGCACAAAAGGTAGAGTTGAGAAACATTATTTCAGCTTTGCATCCTTCTCTTTTTTTTAATTAAAATGTACTCAGTACCTATTATGTGACAAGCAAAACACTTCACACGCATCAAGCCATTTACCTCCAAATCAGCTCTATAAAGTAGGTGTTATTTTTCCTATTTTTCACATTAAAAAAAAATAATAACAGGTACAATAGCTCACACCTGTAATCCTAATGCTATGGGAGGCTGAAGCAGAAGGATTGCTTGAACCCAGGAGTTCAAGACCAGCCTGGGAAACACAGTGAAATCTCATCTCCACAAAAAATTTTAAAAGGCCAGGCGCGGTGGCTCACACCTGTAATCCCAGCACTTTGGGAGGCTGAGGTGGGTGGATCACTTGAAGTCAGGAGTTTGAGACCAGCCTGGCCAACATGGTGAACCCCATCTCTACTAAAAATACAAAAATTAGCCAGGCATGGTGGTGGGCACCTGTAATCCCAGCTACTTAGGAGACTGAGGCAGGAGAATTGCTTGAACCTGGTAAGTGGAAGTTGCAGTGAGCCAAGATTGCACCACTGCACTCCAGCCTGGGCGAAAAGTGAGACTTTGTCATAAATAAAATAAAATAAAAAAGAGAGATCTGAGCTTTTACCCAGGAGCGAAACTTTGGATCGACCTCAGTAGGTAAGGGATATTACTTACACTTTTGAAGGAAGCTGCAAATTCAGCAACACCTGGTACTAAAAGAAAAACAAAACAATATTTATTCAATAAGTATGATTGCTCAGGCATAGAAGATCTAAATAATAAGAAAACAGCTTTGTCTGTTTTCTTATAGTTTAGAACAAGAGAAAGAATAAACCAATAACTATAATACTGTTTCAGTCCTCAAAGAAAGATGCCAGGGCTATGGGAAGACAAAAAATGGAAAGCTAAGTCAGACCCAGGGGGCATAAAAAGCTTCTCAAGGAAAATAATGACTCAACTGAACTTGGAAGGACCAGGAGTTAGCTGGTTGGGAGGGTGGTAAGATACAATATCTCTTACCAGAAACTTTAAACTGCCTTTTTAGAGATGCTATTCTGTCAATCCGATTTTCTTTATTTTAAGTTTCTCACAGAAAGAATCACATTAAAAGGCAGAAAAATAAAAATCAGGGCTGGGCATTTTGGTAAGCCAAGGCAGGAGGCTCACTTGAAGACCAGCCTGGGCAACAAGGCAAGACTCCAGACTCTACAAAAAATTAAAAAACTGGGCCGGGTGCGGTGGCTCATGCCTGTAATCCCAGCACTTAGGGAGGCTGAAGCAGGTGAATCACTCGAGTCAGGAGTTGGAGACCAGCCTGGGCAATATAGTGAAACCCCATCTCTACAAAAAATACAAAACCTAGCCAGGCATAGTGACATGAACCCCAGCCCTAGCTACTTCGAAGGCTTGAGCCCAGGAAGTTGAGGCTGCAGTGAGCCATGATCACACCACTGCACTCCAATCTGAGCAACAGAGCAAGACCCTGTCTCAAAAAAAAAAAAAAAAAAAACAGAACACAAAAAAACAGTTAGTTGGGCATGGTAATGCACACCTATAGTCCTAGCTACTCAGGAGGCTGAGGCAGGAGGATGACTTGAACTCAGAAGTTGGAGGCTGCAGTAAGCTATCATTGTGACATTGCACTTTAACCTGGGTGATAGAATGAGACTCTGTCTCTAAAAAAATAAATAATTAAAATAAATAATTAAAATAAGATCTTTGCCTGAGCTCAGGAGTTCGAGACCAGTCTGGACAACACAGTGAAACCCCGTCTCTACTAAAATACAAAAGATTAGCCAGGTGTGGCAGTATGCACCTATAGTCCCAGCTACTTGTGAGGCTGAGGCAGGAGAATTGCTTGAACCTGGGAGGTGGAAGTTGCTGTGAGCTGAGATCACGCCACTGCACTCCAACCTGGGCAACAGAGCGAGACTCTGTCTCAAAAAAAAGTTCAATCTCACCAAAAAGGAAATGCAAAATGAAAGTAATAGATTAGTAACGTCTAATACTGGCTAGTATGTGAGGAAAGAGGCCCTCATACAGTTATTCTCTTCTATGTATACAAAGATATGTATACATGAGTATTCACTGATAAACTATCTGTAAAATCAAAAACTAGATATAGGCTGGCCACAGTGCCTCACACCTGTAATCCTAGCACTCTGGGAAGCCAAGGTGGAAAGACAGCCTGAGCCCAGGAGTCCAAGACCAGTCTGGGCAACACAGTGAGACCCTGTTCCCACAAAAAATTTTTTTAAATAGCTGGTTGCGGTGGTGCATGCCTGTGGTCCCAGCTACTCAGGAGGCTGAAGTGAGAGGATCACTTGAGCCCAGGAGGTTGAGGCTGTAGTCAGCTGTGATCATGCCACTGCACAAAGCCTGGGTGACAGAGTGAGACCCTGGCTCAAATTAAAAAAAAAAAAAAAAAAACAACTACATATAACTTGTTTCCAAATAATGTATGAATATATAAACTATAATATATCCATACAATGAAATGTATTTAAAAGAATGAAGTAGACACACACATACCAAGATGGAACTGTTCATATGTGGAGTAAGTTAAGTGGCAGGCCACATGCATGACTCCATCATTCTGAACAAAAAAAATTCCTCTTATATATACTTTAAAAATTATTATTTCCTTATCTGTATAAGTATAAAACAGGTCAAAAGGATGTCTACCTTTTTTTTTTTTTGAGACAGAGCTTCACTCTTTTTGCTCAACCTAGAGTACAATGGAGTGATCTCCGCTCACTGCAACCTCTGCTCACTGCAACCTCTACCTTCCAGGTTCAAGCAGTTCTCCTGCCTCAGTCTCCCAAATAGCTGGGATTACAGGCATGTGCCACCACGCCCAGCTAATTTTTTGTATTTTTAGTAGAAACTGGGTTTCACCATGTTAGCCAGGCTGATCTCAAACTCCTGATGTCAGGTAATCCGCCCGCCTCGGCCTCTCAATGTGCTTGGATTACAGGCATGAGCCACCACACCTGGCTGGAGTTGTACCTTTTACAAGGATTTGTGTGATTAAAAGTGATTAACGTTGTAAGAGTGGGCCAGGTGCAGTGGTTCAGGCCTCTAATACCAGCATTCTGGGAGGTCAAGGCAGGCAGATCATCTGAGGTCAGGAGTTCAAGACCAGCCTGGCCAACATGGTGAAACCCCTTCTCTACTAAAAATACAAAAATTAGCCAGGTGTGGTGGCATGCACCTGTAATCCCAGCTACTTGGGGGGCCGAGGCAGGAGAATCGTTTGAACCCGCAAGCAGAGGTTGCAGTGAGCCAAGACTGCTCCATTATACTCCATAGCCTGGGGAACGAGAGTGAAACTCCATCTCAAAAAAAACAGTGATTTGAAAGAGGTGAGAAAATGCTTTATGTATCTCAGTATTATGTGAATGTCTTATAAATGTAGTTTTGGGGGCCGGGTGTGGTGGCTCACTCCCGTAATCTCAGCACTTTGGGAGGCCGAGGTGGGCGGATCACCTGAGGTCAGGAGTTCAAGACCAACCTATTTGGTGAAAAGCTGTCTGTATTACAAATACAAAAATTAGCCAAGCGTGGTGGCGAGTGCCTGTAATCCCAGCTACTCAGGAGGCTGAGGCATGAGCATCGCTTGAACCAGGGAGGTGGACGCTGCAGTGAGCTTGACCTGGCAGTGAGCCAAGGTTGCACCTTTGCACTCCAGCATGAGCCACATGAGTGAGACTCCATCTCAAATAAACAAACAAACAAACAAATATAGCTTGGGGGATTTTTTTGAGAGTCTTTCTCTGTTGCCCAGACTCAGTGCAGTAGTGTAATCTTGGCTCACTGCAACTTCCGCCTCCCGGGTTCAGGCAATTCTCATGCCTCAGCCTCCTGAATAGCTGGGATGGCAGGTGTGCACCACCACGGCCAGCTAATTTTTGTATTTTTGGGTTTCACCATGTTGGCCAGGCTGGTCTCAAACTCCCAGCCTCAAGTGATCCACCCGCATCGGTCTCCCAAAGTGCTGGGACTACAGGCATGAACTACTGCACCCAGTCTATAAATGTAGTTTTAAAAAGTAATTAATGGTCGGCCATGGTGGCTCACACCTATAATCCCAGCACTCTGGGAGGCCGAGGTGGGAGGATCACGTGAGGTCAGGAGTTTGAGACCAGCCTGGCCAACATGGCGAAACCCTGGCTCACTAAAAATACAAAAAATTAGCTGGGCGTGGTGGCGCATGCCTGTAATCCCAGCTACTCAGGGGGCTGATGCAGGAGAATCGCTTGAACCCACGAGGCAGAGGTTGCAGTGAGCCCACACCGCACCATTGCACTCCAGTCTGGGCAACAAGAGCAAAACTCCGTCTAAAGAAAAAAAATATATATATATATATGTAAAATAATAATTATTATTGTTGGCTAGGCATGATGGCTCACACCTGTAATCCCAGCACTTTGGGAGGCCAAGGTGGGTGGATCACCTGAGGTCAAGAGTTCGAGACCAACCTGGCCAACATGGTGAAACCCCGTTTCTACTAAAAACACAAAAAATTAGTGGGGCGTGGTGGCACAGACCTGTAGTCCCAGCTACCTGGGAGGCTGAGGCAGGAGAATCGCTTCAATCCTGAGGCAGAGGATGCAGTGGCCCGAGTGTACCACTGCACTCTACCCTGGGAGACAAAGAGAGACTCTGGTTCAAACAAAACAATTATTATTGTTTAAAGGCTCCTTATTTTCTGAGTTACACTGTGTTCTGAAAAAATTAAACCACCAAACAGCTACTCTTAACACTGGACTTCAGTCTCTTCTCTTTGAAATAAAATAAAACTTTAATCATTAAAGTTAAATGATAACTCTTCAGGCTGGTCTGATGGTAGTGGGTTATCAAAACTTTTTTTTTTTTTGAGACAAAGTCTCACTCTGTCACCCAGGCTGAAGTGCAGTGGCACGATCTCTGCTCACTGCAGCCTCCGCCTCTTGGGTTCAAAAGATTCTCATGCCTCAGCCTCCTGAGTAGCTGGGATTACAGGCGTGTTCCACCACATCCAGGTAATATTTCTTTTTTCTTTTCAGTAGAGACAGGGTTTCGCCATGTTGGCCACGCTGGTCTCAAACTCCTGACCTCAGGTAATCTTCCCAACTCGGCTTCCCAAAGTGCTGGGATTACGGGCATGAGCCAACAGGCTCAGCCAGTTATCAGAACTTATTAATGTTAGTGTCACTAAAGTTTGTATACAATCCCCCACTGCTAAATTTGACTAGCTTCAAAATAAATAAAAATTTACCAAATAAATAAATGATAACTCTTTAAAAATCTCTTTAAAAAGGAACATTGTTTCTCCTACGTTGACTCTAATATAAAGAAAGCAAAAACTTACATTGTTCTGGCCAAAGATCTGGTGAGGCACGGTCAAGTTTTTCAAAACTTAGCAAAGATGCTTCCAGATCTGTCCCTAGAACAAAACATCCAGATGAACCAAGAAGACAGGAAACACATTAATGTATATGACACTTCAATCTCAAAGGACATAAACTGGAACACTCACCTGGAAGTCTAGAGATATGAGTTCTGTAACTATTGATGCCACTGGTCCGTGATAGAATACAAATACATCATTCTCCCTTACCAAACCTCATTCTTTCAATCTATGAATGAGAGTGATTATTTTATTGGGAATGTTAAGAAAAATGAGTATCAATAAACCCACCTGCATCTTCATTCACACTCTTGTGCATTCCTCCAGTTACGATGAATTAAGTGTTCCTTTTTTTTTTTTTTGAGACGTCTCGCTCTATCGCCAAGGCTGGAGTGCAGTGGCCGGATTTCAGCTCACTGCAAGCTCCGCCTCCCGGGTTCACGCCATTCTCCTGCCTCAGCCTCCCGAGTAGCTGGGACTACAGGCGCCCGCCAACTCGCCCGGCTAGTTTATTTTGTATTTTTTAGTAGAGACGGGGTTTCACCGTGTTAGCCAGGATGGTCTCAATCTCCTGACCTCGCGATCCACCTGTCGCGGCCTCCCAAAGTGCTGGGATTACAGGCTTGAGCCACCGCGCCCGGCCGAATTAAGTGTTTCTACTTCCATGAAACAGACTCTTCTGATAGCACTCTAGATGCCATCTTCTCTTGCTTTGTCAAGGACATCACTTGAATATCATCTTTCTCATGTACCATCAGTTTCTACCTTCTCTAGCCTCATGCTCAGTAGCAATCAAGCCGGTTGCAGAATCTGTGCTTAAAAAAAAAAACAACCCAGCCAGACATGGTGGCTCACGCCTGTAATCCCAGCACTTCGGGAGGCCAACACAGGTGAATCACAAGGTCAGGAGTTCAAGACCAGCCTGGCCAACATTGTGAAACCCCGTCTCTACTACAATACAAAAAATTAGCTGGATGTAGTGGCAGGCGCCTGTAATCCCAGCTACTCGGGAGGCTGAGGGACGAGAATCGCTTAAACCTGGGAGGCAGAGGTTGCAGTGAGCCAAGATCGCACCACTGCACTCCAGCCCAGGCAACAGAATGAGACTCCATCTCAAAAACAAAACAAAACAAAACAAAACAAAACAAAACAAAACAAAAAACCACCAGGGCAGGCAGGGTGCCTCATGCCTATAATCCCAGCACTTTGGGAGGCCGAGCTCAGGAGTTCAAGACCAGCCTGGGCAACACAGTGAAACCCTGCTGGACGTGGTGGTGTACCCTTGTAGTCAGTCCCAGCTACTCAGGAGGCTGAGGTGGGAGAATGACTTCAGCCTGGCAGGTCGAAGCTGCAGTGAGCTAGCTCTGTTTGTCCCACTGCACTCCAGCCTGGATGACAAAGTGGGACACTGCTTTAAAAAAAAAAAAGAAAAGAGGGGCCGGGCGCGGTGGCTCAAGCCTGTAATCCCAGCACTTTGGGAGGCCGAGACGGGCGGATCACGAGGTCAGGAGATCGAGACCATCCTGGCTAATAC
>NC_045439.1:32453544-32481169 GCF_002776525.5 Piliocolobus tephrosceles
CCGGGCGCGGTGGCTCAAGCCTGTAATCCCAGCACTTTGGGAGGCCGAGACGGGCGGATCACGAGGTCAGGAGATCGAGACCATCCTGGCTAACATGGCGAAACCCCGTCTCTACTAAAAATACAAAAAACTAGCCGGGCGACATGGCGGGCGCCTGTAGTCCCAGCTACTCGGGAGGTTGAGGCAGGAGAATGGCGTGAACCCGGGAGTCGGAGCTTGCAGTGAGCTGAGATCCGGCCACTGCACTCCAGCCTGGGCGGCAGAGCAAGACTCCGTCTCAGAAAAAAAAAAAAAAAAAGAAAAGAAAAGAAAACCAAAAACCCTCTCCCTTGACCCCATGACCTCTTCCATACCCGCTTCACTGCAAAAGTTCTTATGTTGTCTTTTCTGCTGTCTCTACTTCCTTACATCACCCTCTCCCCTTAGTGTACAACAATCAGGCTTCTGTCCTTACATATATAGAAACTGCTGTTGTCAAGGCATCTATGACCTATGTTGCCAAATCCAGAGGTCACTTCTCTATTCCATCTTTTTTTTTTTTTGAGACGAAGTTTCGCTCTTGTCTCCTAGGCTACAGTATAATAACGTGATCTAGGCTCACTGCAACCTTAGCCTCCCAGGTTCAAGTGATTCTCCTGCCTCAGCCTCCTAAGTAGCTGGAATGACAGGCACACGCCACCATGCCCCACTAATTTTTTACTTTTAGTATTTTTAGTAGAGATGGGATTTCGCCATGTTGGCCAGGCTGGTCTCGAACTCCTGACCTCAGGTGATCCACCTGCCTCGGCCTCCCAAAGTGCTGGGATTACAGGTGTGAGCCACCGTACTCAGCCTGTTCTGTCTCATGTGATGTCTTTGCAGCACCCACACACTGACCATTTTCCTTGAAATACTACTCCTCGCTTCTATAAAACTACTATGCTGGTTTCTCTCTTACCTCATTGACTCTCCTTTTTCCTTCTCCTTTTTCACTCTGGTCCTATCCTACACTGGCTCCTCTCTCTACCTCACTTTAGTGGCATAAATTGAAACACACAGAAAACAGGAAAATACTGGGTAGAAGAGGGTGGTTCCCAACCGAGCAAAGGCCCCACCCTCAAGCCTGGAAACCTGCGGCCAGAAATGGGAACAGGCATTCCTGTTTTCATGCCCAAAAGTTGCCTTTTGGCCCACCATGCCCCACTATTCTATACCCATGTAAACCCCAAACTCCAGGCTCCAAAAGGAGATGAACAGAAGGGCTGAAGAACTGCAGAGAGAAGAGAAGGAGCATCTGAATGCCAAGAGGAGTTTGGCTGGGGACAGTCAGAGATGAGATCAGCCACTGGATAGCCAAACTCCAGGGACAGATCACCTTCCCACTCCCTCCCCTTTCCAGCTCCCCATCCATCCTGCTGAGAGCCACCTGCACCACCCAATAAAACCCATACATTCACCATCCTTCAAGTCCATGTGCAATCTGATTTTTCCTGGACACCAGACAAGGACCCTGGTACCAAGAGGGCACTGAGCCACTTAACACTTAAGCATCTGCAGACAGCAAAGCTAAAAGAGTGCACTGGCAGGGCATGGTGGCTCATGCCTGTAATCCCAGTGCTTTGGGAGGCCGAGGCGGGTGGATCACTTGAGGTCAGGAGTTCAAGACCAGCCTGGCAAACATGGTAAAACCCTGTCTCTACTAAAAATACAAAAATTGGCCAGGCGTGGGGGCACACACCTGTAATCCTAGCTACTGGGGAGGCTGAGGCAGGAGAATCGTTTGAACCTGGGAGGTGGAGGTTGCAGTGAGCCAAGATCACGCCACTGCACTCCAGCCTGGGCAACAGAGCGAGACCCCATCTCAAAAAAACAAAACAAAAAAGAGTGCACTGTTATACATGCCCACTTGGGCTTTGGGAGTCACCCACCCCTAGATGCTACCATGGGGCTGGAGCCCAAAAGTGCTTGCCCTGACTCCTACACCCGCCCATCTGCATGCTCCCCATCCCGTAAAAGGTTTGATTGCACAAAGACAAGCCACACCCCTGTCGCATATCCTGGGGTTAGGGAACTCTCCTATTTCAACATGAGGACTTTATCTTCATCTGTATGCCAATGATTCCATATTTATATTTCCATTCCCACCTTTCTAAAGAACTACAAAGGTTTATGTCCAAGTAGTTATTTGAATCGCTCTCTATTTACATATGAAAAAACCGCTTAAGGTCAGACGCAGTGGTGCATGCCTGTAATCCCAGCACTTTGGGAGGCCGAGGTGGGTGGATTGCTTGAGTTTGAGACCAGCCTGGCCAACATAGCGAAACCCCATCTCTACAAAAAGCAAAATATTAGCCAGGTGTGGTGGTGTCAGCCTGTAGTCCCAGCTACTTGGGAGGCTGAGGTGGCAGGATGGCTTGAGCCCAGAGGTGGTGGCTGCAGTGAGCTAAGATCATACCACTGTACTCCAGCCTGGGTGATAGAACCACACCTTGTCTCAAAAAAAAAAAAAAAAAATCCCACTTAAACCTAATTATCTTCAAAACCATATTCCCCCAATCTTCTCCCATCTCAAGAAACAGCACTACCATAAACCCTACTTCTCAAATCGAAAACCCAGATGTCATCCTTCATGCATTCTTTTCCTTCACCCTTCCATAACCAATCCATGAGTAAATCTAGTCATTTCTACCTTCAAAATACACCCTGAAATCAAATAACCCAAGGAACCACCACTTCCCTCTTGGACTACTTCAACAGCCTCTTAACAGATCTCTCTGCTCCCATTCTTACCCTTTCCCCTTCACGCCCCCAAATCTATTCTCCATAAAGAGGCCAGAAATGATTTTTTTAAATGTCAATCAGTTCGTGTCACTCTCCAGCTTAAAGTTCCTCCCAGTTAAATCTGTGAATGTGTATCTACCATACTCTATAAAATCTTACTCAGCCTCTGCCTAATTCTTTGACATCGTTTCTCTTCCACTCTTCCCTTGCACAGAGTAGTACTCAATATTAACATTCGTTGAGTTTTTATTGTATGCTCAGTATGCTAACCAGTTGCATAACTAGTTCATTTAATGCTATAAACGGCAGTTCTTAACATTTTCTGGGTAAGCCACAACTTTGGAAATCTGGGGAAAAAAATGAACTCACTCCCCAGAAAATATACATACATACAAAATTTTTCAACATGTACTTTTCTCTAAACTGAATTTGTTTTGCCAAATATCCCAAAGGAATTTCCAATGGCATTTTAATTGTAAAGAACTCAACTAATACACTGCCTTAACTAAAGCATCAAAAATTAGCTTCTCTTTGTTACCAATTTCTGAGGAATGTTCAACCATAACAAAAATAAAGTTATTGGGCCAGGTGCGGTGGCTCGTGTCTGGAATCCCAGTGCTTTGGGAAGCCGAGGCAGGGAGATTGTCTGAGCCCAGGAGTTTGAGACCAGCCTGGGCAACATAGTGAGACTCATCTCTACAAAAAATAATAAGGCGGGGCACAGTGGCTCACGTCTGTAATCCTAGCACTTTGGGAGGCTGAGGTGAGTGGATCACCTGAGGTCAAGAGTTTGAGACTAGCCTGGGCAATATGGTGAAACCCTGTCTCTACTAAAAATACAAAAATTAGCCAGGCGTGGTGGTGTGTGCCTGTTATCCCAGCTACTGGAGAGGCTGAGCATGAGAATTATTTGAACCCAGGAGGCAGAGATTGCAGTGACCCGAGATCGTGCCACAGCACTCCAGCCTGGGTGACAGAGTGAGACTCCATCTCAAAACAAAATAAATAATAATAATAATAAATTAGCTGGGCATGGTGGTGTGAGCCTATAGTACCAGCTACTTGGGAGGTTGAGACGGAGGGACAGCTTGAGCCTTTGCGGGTGCAGTGAGCTATAATCATACCACTGCATTTCAGCATGGGCAATAGAGTGAGAGAGACCCTATCTCTAAAAGAAAGTTTAAAAAAAAATTATTGGGGGTACAATCTAATAACCTACACGGGTGACCTTATGATACCACAGTCTGGGATAGAACTCAAACTCTGCTGTGAGTCTTACTCTCATAAATTAAGTAATTAGATGGCTGTATTTGAATTTCAGTTTTCTCCTTTTCAAAGAAGCTCCAGCAAATTTATCACGAAAAAGACAAAAGAGTAAATGACAAACATTTTCAAGTCAATATTATCTGAATTAAATTTTAAAGACAGTGACAGGTGGAACACTAAAAATAGAAGTGAGAGAGCTAGGCCATGGAATATTTTGGAATGAGATACTTACTGAGAAGTTGAATTTAAGTTCAAAGTGCTTGACTTGATTTTTTCAGATTAAAAGAAAACATTAGGTGGAGAGGAGTGAAACTTTGTAAGAGATGAGAATGAAAACTTTTAAAAATCTAGAGTGCAAATAAAGTGACCATAGGGATGGCTAGAAGACCAAAGGAAAAAAATTTAATGTTTTTAATACTCTTCCTGGCCAAAGAAAGGAAACTAAATTGAGAGAAGACAAGGAAAAAAAAAAATCAAACTCAAGGAACACATCTCTAAAATCCCCAAAATTTGTAAAAACAATTTAAAAATAAACTAAAAAATTTAACAACAATTACCTCTATTTCTATTACTTGGCTTTTTTAAAAAACTGTGGTGAAATATACATAAATTTTACCATTTTAATAACTTTTAAGTATACAGTTCAGTGGTATTAAGTACATTAATTGTGCAATCATCACATTCATTTCCAGAACACTTTCACCTTCCCAAACTGAAATTTGGTACCCATTAACAATAACTCCCTATTCCCTTGCCTTTTTAAATGCCTTTCTTTCTGGGAAGAGAAGGACATTTTTGCAAGAGAGCCCCCAGGAAGGAGAATCTCTTTTGACTCCAAACATCCAAAATTTCTTGTTTTTCCTTCTTTTGCTTTTGAGATGGGGTCTCGCTTTATCACCCAGACTGGAGTGCAGTGGCATGAACATGGTTCACTGCAGCCTCCACCCCCAGGCTCAAGCGATTCTCTTGCCTTAGCCCCCCAAGTAGCTGGGACTACAGGTGCGTGGCACCACACCCAGATGATTTTTGTACTTTTTGGAGAGATGGGGTTTCACCATGTTGTCTAGGCTCATCTTCAACTCCTGAGCTCAGGCAATCTGCCTGCCTCAGCCTCCTAAAGTGCTGAGATTAGAAGTGTGAACCACCACGCCCGGCCATAATTTCTAATACAGTATGTACCTGTGCTCACAAAATTTAAGACTCGGTTAAACGTAAAACTTAAGATCAAGTAATATATTATTTCTGCACATATCTAATCAATCTTTCAATAAATGTTAATTAAAGACCTACTGTTCATCAGGCACTGTGCTAAACCTGGGATCCAGCTATGAACAAGACAAACTTGTAATTTATAATCTCGTGTAAAAGGGGCAAAGTTAACATAGTAACTATGCTGACAAGGAAGATACTGAGACAATGAATAATGTTGGGGAAGGGCAACTCCAGATACTGTGTTCTAAGAAAGACTCTTTGGGAGGTGACATCTAAAAAGAGAACTGAAACTGAAAAAAAAAAAAAAAAGTGTATACGTTTGAGTCATCTTTTGGTCTCCCAAAGCACCTAGCGTTATGCCTTTCATGTAGTAGGTACTCAATACAGCTCACCTTGGCTTCAATTTCTTCATTCCTGCAATGAACTTCCAAGATTCCTTCCAAATACAAAATCTGTTTGTCTAAGGGAGGGAAACCTATATATCAATAAAATCGATATATAGTTGGGATGGGGATGGTAGAACTAAAAATGAGTTTAAAAATGACTGCAAGACCCTCTCCAAAGCAGAACCAAGAGCAAAAGCATGGGAGTATACCAAAACAACCTAATTGTTACTTGAGATGACTTGAATTTTACACAACATATAAACAGAAATCGTTCATTCACTCAGCCTTAAGAAACAACACGTAAAGCAGATGGAAGAGCGGTTGCGACCTGTGCAAGACAACACTTAAAAGCTCAATACTCATTCTCCTGGCGACTCTCACGGCGAGGGGCCGAGAACGTCCCCCGCTTCTTGGCTGCCACGGCAATGGTCCCAAACTGAGGAGACAGGAGAGAGATCATGTTTCTCTTGCGGTTCACTATCGAGATGGGGTCAGCCAGCAGCCCCTGCGAGGGTTTGAGAATCGTTCCATCCGTGCGCTCAATCAGAAGAGAACTGATCCTTTCAATGGGATACCCCAAAGAGAAAACTACAGTAAGGCACGTCCTCCAGCAACATCTCCTCCTCGACCCTCAGCCTCGCCCAAATAGAGATAAAGAAGGGCCAGGGAGACCCCCTGTCCTTTTACCCAGAATGAGTCCCTCCCTAGTGCCCTCCTCCACACGCCTGGTACAGAGCGGGGAAACTGGGCACCTCTGAAGCTGCTGCGAAGAACTGGTGAGCTG
This sequence comes from Piliocolobus tephrosceles, assembly GCF_002776525.5. NCBI lineage: Eukaryota > Metazoa > Chordata > Mammalia > Primates > Cercopithecidae > Piliocolobus > Piliocolobus tephrosceles. Next base: position 32,459,953 of record NC_045439.1, read on the forward strand.
AAGACGGCGATGGATCGCAAGAAAAAAAACAAAAGGGAAAGGAGAAGAGCCCAAGAAAGAAATGTATGTTCGAGGGGCAGAGACAGAGTGGATGTTCCCCATAGAGCAAAGGAGGAGGCTGAAGGCAAAGATCGCTAAGCCGGCTCTTACCGTCTGTGGGAGACGCCATCTTCCAACCCATGTCACGTGACGTGGCCAACCGTCGGCGGGAAAACGAGGAGCCATAAGCCACGCCCCCAAAGAGAACCCCTATCCCCAACTCGCAGCCACGTCTCATTCCCTCGCCTCATAGGGCAATCTTCGCCCAGCCCCTCCCCTAATCATAGCCACGCCCCTTACGTAGTTGTTGAGGTGGAGCGACAGCAAAATTCTTGGAGGGTCTTATTTACTTTCCTCAGTGAAGGGGTGGGGCCTCGGTTGCGTCCTTGGCCAATCGGAGTTCCAGGTTAGGGGGCGTCTTCCCCGTGTGCTCAGTATGGAGTGTCCAAGTCAGGGGCGTCTTCTCTACCTCCGCCAATGGCATTGGCTGAGGTGGGAAAGGGTGAGAGCATTTTCGCTTCTGACCAATCACTTGTCCCCAGGACTGGGGTGTGAGAGGAGGAATCAGGTGTTAAGACGAGTGATTGGCTGAAGAAAATAGTCCTCCCCACCAATGAGGAAGCCCGGCAGGATGGAGGGCAAGGCCTGGCAGCTGAAGTGCTTCTGGGTTGTAGAGGAGCGGGGTGCGGAGCTAGGGCTGCCGAGAGCCATGGCGGCAGTAGTGGCGGCGGCGGCGGCGGCAGTGCGAGCCAGGATCCTGCAGGCGAGTGAGGGTGGCGCCAAGGCACCATGAAGCTAGGAATTGGATCCTTTCCGTTCGCTCCCTGAGCCATCCTCGGGCGGGACCACCTTCTTGGCCCAACCCCTTTTTGGCCGGATATCCTACCTAACTTGTGCGGCCCTGTCCCTTGCCCAGCCCTCACTTCATACCCTCCCTCGTCCCGGATCCAGCCCTGGGCTGTTACCCTTGGCCCTCTACCCTTTTACTCCTAAGCCTCCTCTTTTCTGGCTCTCGCCCACTCTCCTTCTCCAGCTCTGCCTGCTCCCTGCTGTCAGTCTCTTGCCCTCATCTCTCCATCCGCCCACCGTCTTTCCCTTTCACCTCTGCACCAGCGTTCTCTCTCTCCCCCAGAAACTACTCTTTTTGGTTACTCTGTCCCCTGCCTTGAGCGTCCACGTTGTCATTGCTCCCTTCCCCCACCCTACTTCACTGTCCGTGGTGATCCGAGGTAAGAGGGAGGGGGGAACGCGAGGGGTGAGGGTCAGTGTATGAACTTTGAATTTTCTTCTAGAAGTGGACTCTAGATTTTCACCAAAGGCAGCCATTTACTAAGTTATTTTCCCTAAGTGTGGCTCTTTGTATTTTGCATAGACTGGCTGTCCCCTTTCTTGCCAAAACTTTCAGTGAAACTTTCTCTCAGCCAAGTTAAACAGTTTACATAGATAGGGCACATCTACATAGGGTAGATAAGGGCACACAGTTAACGCTACCAGTATGTTCCATGTACGTTCAAGGTACTAAACATTTTCAAAACAGGTGATAGAAAGTGGGAGCCAGGTAAGACAAGAAGTCTAAGTTTCCACCCCAAATCAGCTCTTCTAGTGCCACACACCCTCATCTCTGCACTTGGGGGATTGAGTCCTTTCTGAAGCCAACCTAAGGAGAAATGGTAAAGCTACAAGAGATGCATGCCTGTAGGAGTTTGATAAAAAGTAGCCTAGAGGCCTGTAATCTCCAACTCTATAGTCTTTCCCCTGTTCATGGCCTACCGAGGATTTAGAGTATGAGGCAAGATTTACTGCAGGCAAGAAACAATCCGCAACAAACAACAGTGCCTTCTTATTCATCACATCCAGTCTGAGAATTTCCTCTATATTGCTGCGCTTTTAGCTAATATTAGTATTCACCAGGTTTCCGTCAGTTCTAGTACAGAAACTTGGGCATTTTCAAGATTCTTGGCAGAGTCAGCAAAGATTCACGTTTAAATATGCTATTTAATGGGGATGGTAGAAAGGATGAGTTTGAAGGGTTTGCCAGATGGTCTGGCTTCGCTCATATTTCTTGCTGTGATCCTTGTTCTGTTCTAGTATCTTTTTTTGGTAGCAGGAAAACAAAGTTTCCACCCTATATTTTTCTTACCAACTTCTTGAAATCTTTTACTGAAATTGGCTTTTTTCCTTTGCCTCCTCTTCCCCTCCCATCACAATGAGTCATTGAGAACCTTAAGAAAGATTTTGTCCTTTTCCATCAAGGAGAAGAATCTCTCTTTCCACGTACTTTCAGAAACAGACACTATGTATTTTCTGATTCATTTGGAGAAACTTCTGAAGTGACCTGGAAAAGAACAGATAGAGTAATCCTCAGCCAACTAGGAGTTGTAACATGAAACTTTGATTAAAAGTTTGATAAAAAGTAGCCTAGAGGCCAGGCGCTGTAGCTCCTGCCTGTAATCCCAGCACTTTGGGAGGCCAAAGTGGGTGGATCACCTGAGGTCAGGAGTTGGAGATCAGCCAGACCAACATGGTAAAACCCCTTCTCTACTAAAAATACAAAAATTAGCCAGGTGTCAGGCGACTGTAATCCCAGCTACTCAGGAAGTTGAGGCAGGAGAATCACTTGAACCCGGGAGGCGGAGGTTGCAGTGAGCTGAGATTGTGCCATTGCACTATATCCTAGGCGACAAAGCAAGACTCCGTCTAAAAAAAAAAAACAAAAAACAAAAAAAACCCCTCGATTTTGGCAGCCATGAATGTTAGAGAACTATCAAAAGGATTTATAGAGAGTTCACGTTTTCAATTATTTTAAGTATTCAGCTTATTTTTCTCTGCTATGAAGAGTAGTCAAACTTAACCTAAAACCTCTTTCTGCTCCTTGTGATATTATCACTCCCATTCAGAGATAAAGGAATGTTTGAGACAGGGTCTCACTCTGTCACCCAGGCTGGAGTGCAGTAGTGCAATCACAACTCACAGCAGCCTCGACCTCCCACGCTGAAGTGATTCTTCCACCTCAGCCCTCCAAGTAGCTGCGACAACACGTCGTGCCCCCATGCCAGCTAATTGTTGTATCTTTTGTAGAGACAGGGTTTCACCATGTTGCCCAGGCTGGTCTTGAACTCTTAAACTCAAGCGATCCTCCCACCTCAGCCTCCCAAAGTGTTGGGACTACAGACATGAACCGCTGCACCTGGGCAAGAAAATTACTCTTAAAAAGATGTAGTGACTTGCACTTTCAGTGATACGGTTACCGAACTAGTAACTGATGGAGCTGAAAATTCAGAACTTAAATCTTGCCATCTCTTTCTATGTTAGGCACTGACATAGGCTTACAGTGAAATGCTCACTGAAAGTTCCTTTATTGTACTGCAGTAAGTGATAAACAATAGGAGTGTTTATCCTTTACCAAGTTGCCGAAGGAGAAACCCAAATACTTAATATTTTGTCCTTTTCCATCAAGGAGAAGAATCTTTCCATGTACTTTATTTCAGAAACAGACACTATGTATTTTCTGATTCATTTGGAGAAACTTCTGAAGTGACCTCCACAGGGATACTGTGGAGACCTAGGGAAAGAGCCAAATGTTGTAGGACTAGCAGGCCATGAACCAGGAGGGGAGGGAGGCAGGCAGATCATGAGGTCAGGAGATCGAGACCATCCTGGCTAACATGGTGAAACCCCGTCTCTACTAAAAACACAAAAAAATTAGCTGGGCGTGGTGGTGGGCGCCTGTAGTCCCAGCTACTCAGGAGGCTGAGGCAGGAGAATGGCATGAACCCAGGAGGTGGAGCTTGCAGTGAGCGGTGATCGCGCCACTACACTCCAGCCTGGGCGACAGAGTGAGACTCTATCTCAAAAAAAAAAAAAAAAAAATACAGAAAATGAGCCAAGCGTGATGGCACATGCCTGTAATCCCAGCTACTCAGGAGGCTGAGGCAGGAGAATCGCCTAAACCCGGGAGGTGGAGGTTGCAGTGAGCCAAGATTGCGCCATTGCGCTCCACTGAGTGCAGGCAGGTCTCAAATTCCTGAACTCAAGTAATCTTCCCACCTCAGCCTCCCAAAGTGCCTTGGCCTCCGAAAGTGCTGGAATTACAGTGAGCTACTGTGCCCAGCCACCTTTTTAAAACATGTGCCTATGTAACATCCAAATAGAGATGTGGTAAAGATAATTACATGGGTATCACCTGAAGAAGAAAATTCTGGCCAAGGACTAAAGAGTTGGGTATCATCAGGATCTAGATAGTTAAGCCATGGGAATTGATAAAAATCACCCAAGGAGCATATACAGAATGAGAAGAAAAGAAGGCCTAGGACCAAGCCTTGGGAAACTTAAAAGAGTTAATGGCGGCCTGGCATGGTGGCTCACCCCTGTAATCCCAGCACTTTGGGAGGCCAAAATGGTCAGATCACCTGAAGTCAGGAGTTCAAGACCAACCTGGCCAACATGGTGAAACACTGTCTCTGCTAAAAATTCAAAAATGTGGCCAGGTGTGTTGGCTCACACCTGTAATCCCAGCACTTTGGGAGGCCAAGGCAGGCAGATCACTTGAGGTCAAGAATTCGAGACTAGCCAACATGTTGAAACTCCATCTCTGCTAAAAATACAAAAAAGTAGCTGGGTGTGGTGGCACATGCCTGTAATCCCAGCTACTCAGAAGGCTGAGGCAGGAGAATCACTTGAACCTGGGAGGCGGAGGTTGCAGTGAGCCAAGATTACACCACTGCACTCCAGCCTGGGTGACAGAGCAAGACTCTGTCTCAAAAAAATAAAATAATAAAATAATAAAAGCAAATTAGCTGGGTATGGTGGTATGTGCTTGTGGTCTCAGCTACTTGGGAGGCTGAGGCAGGAAGATGGCTCGAACCCAGGAGTTGCAGGCTGCAGTGAGCTATGATCATGCCACTGCATTCCAGCCTAGGAGACAGGACAAGACCCTGTCTCAAAAAAAATAAAAGCATATACCTCTTCATCCAGTCCACATATATTGATCATGCACCACTGTCTCAGTCACTTTTCCTGCATGGAGCTTGCTGGCTACCTTCTCCTTAGGTTGAGTTCAGTTTTGTAGGTTTGCTAGTAGGGAGTTGAGACGTTCTCATCTGATGGTTTCTATGTGCTCTGAAGTAAGAAAAACAAAGTCAGCTCCTGAAAGTGGAAGAGGAAGTAGTAGAGTTGGGAGTTTTAAGATAAAGTTGTGGAATAGCAAAGAGTGAAAACAAATAATAAGTGTTTACTTATTATTTATAGAAATGGGGTCTTGTTATGTTCCCCAAGCTGGTCTTGAACTGGGCTCAAGAGATCCTCCTGCCTCAGCTTCCTGAGTAGTTGGGACTACAGGCACAAATCACCATGCCGTTATTTACAATGACATAACAATAAGATTTAATGAGTACCAACTTTGTGCTAGCTACTTTTCTATAACTGGACAGTCCTGATCAGTTATAATTTTTAACTCTGTGAAGTAGGTGAACAAGACAGATGCAGTGTCAACCTCCTGAAACTGAGAGTCTTTATGGGTAACAGATAAGTACCCAGGTGCTATGGCTTGGATATGGTTGGTTTGTCTCCACCAAAACTCATGTTGAAATTTAATCTCCAATGTGGTAGTGTTGGGACCTAGTGGGAGGTGTTTTGGTCATGGGGGTGGATCCTTCATGAATGGCTTTGTGCTGTAGTGAGTGGATTCTTGCTTTTTTGAGACTGGATTAGTTCCCATGGGAATGGATTAGTTCCTGTGTGAGTGGGCTATAAAGCCAGGATACCTCCCCCCGCCCAGTTTTGCCTCTTCACACAGGTCTGGTTCCCCTTTGATCTTCTCTGTTACGTTATGACACAGGACAGAAGCCCTCGCCAGAAGCTAGGGCCATCCCTTGAAATTCCCAGCCTGCAGAATCATGAGCTAAATAAACTACTTTTCCTTATAAATTGCCCAGTCTCAGGTATTTTGTTATAGCAACACAAAACAGAGTAAGACCCCAAACAATTACAACACAGAGAGATACGCCTGAAAGGGGAAGTATTGGCTGCTTTCAGAGGACAAAAAAAAGGGCCTCTTAACCTAGTTTGGGGTAAGAAGCAGACAGCAGTGGGCTTCTATTTTATTCAGCAGATATTTACTGAACACCTACTACCTACCCGGTGCTATGTTGGTATTGGGAACATAGCTATAAATAAGACATGGTGGGCTCCAGGAGAGTATCAGTGGTTTGAAATGGCTTTGGTAGGGAATAGGAGAGCAAGCAGATGAGGTATTTGGAAGGACTATCTGCTGGACCAAAGGACCACTATCTTTTCCTGGGCAGTGCTGTAGGCACCCTTCATGCAGCCCTATACTCTGTGGTTAACAGAGTCCCTTTTCTGGCAAGATAAAAGATTATTAGATTGCAGCTTTCCTTTATATCCCAGTCCTGAGTATTTTAGTTTGCTCATTTTGATTGGCTTAAATATTTCTTAAATCAACTTTGATAACATATATATAGGCTGGGTGCAGTGGCTTACGCCTGTGATCCCAGCACTCTGGGAGGCCAAGGTGGGTGGATCACCTGAGGTCAGGAGTTCGAGACCAGCCAGGCCAACATGGTGAAACCCCGTCTCTACTAAAAATACAAAAAAAAAAAAATTAGCCAGGCATGGTAGCAGGTGTCTGTAATCTCAGCTACTCAGGAGGCTGAGGCAGGAGAATCACTTGAACCCAGGAGGTGGAGGTTGCAGTGAGCCAAGGTCATGCCACTGTACTCCAGCCTGGTCAACGAGAGCAAAATTCTGTCTCAAAAAATAAATAAAAAGAAAATTAGGCCAGGCGCGGTGGCTCACACCTATAATCCCAGCATGTTGGAAGGCCAAGGCAGGCAGATCACAAGGTCAGGAGATCAAGACCATCCTGGCTAATGTGGTGAAACCCCGTCTCTACTAAAAATACAAAAAGTTAGCCAGGCGTGTTGGCAGGCGCCTGCAGTCCCAGCTACTTGGGAGGCTGAGGCAGGAGAATGGCGTGAACCCGGGAGGCAGAGCTTGCAGTGAGCCGAGATTGTACCACTGCACTCCAGCCTGGGCGACAGAGCCAGACTCCATCTCAAAAAAAAAAAAGAAAGAAAATTAGCTGGGCATGGTGGCAGACACCTATAATCCGAGCTACTTGGCAGGCTGAGGCAGGAAAACCGCTTGAACACGGGAGGCAGAGGTTGCAGTGAGCCAAGATTATGCCACTGCACTCCAGCCTGGGCGACAAAGTGGGACTCCGTCTCAAAAAATCAACTTTGATAACATATATACAGACTTTTTTTAGTGAGTTACAGTTTGAGAGTTATCTTGTTGAAACTGATCCTCCCTCCCTATTTACTGATTTTACCCCATCAAATATCTATCCAACACATTTTTTCCTATAACATACCTATGGCATTTCAATACAGCTTTATTAAAATAAAATTGACATAAAACAATCCGTACTTATTTAAAGTATGCAGTTTGATAAGTTTTAACATTTGTATACACCTGTGAAAATAGCATCACAATCAACATAATGAACATATGTCCATCACCCCAAAAAGTTTCCCTCTTCATCCCCAGGTAACCACTGTTCTGCTTTCTGATATTACAGATTTGTTTGCATTCTCTAGTATTACATAAGTAGAATCATACAGTATGTACTCTTATTATCTAACTTGTCTTTTGTCATAATTATTATGACTATTTATATTGCATGTATCAGTAGGTCATTCCTTTTTTTGCTGAGTAGTATTCCAGTGTATGAATATACCACATTAGTTTCCTTATTCACCCATCCAATGGTAGACATTGGGGTGTTTCCAAGTTTTGGGATACTACAAATAAAGTTCTTATGAACATTCATTTTTCAAGTATGTATAAGGACATAATTTTAATTGCATTTGGTAATAAACTATTTGGTTTATATTTTCATTGATTTTATTTATTTTTATTTTTTATTTTTTTGAGACCGTTTCTCCCTCTGTCTCCCTGGCTGGAGTGCAGTGGCACAATCATGAGTCACTGCAGCCTCACCCTCCTGGGCTGAAGCAGTCCTCCCACCTCAGCCTCCCTAGTAGCTGGGACCACAGGCATGCGCCACCCATGCCTGGCTAATTTTTGTATTTTTGGTAGACAAAGTTTTGCCATGTTGCCCAGGCTGGTCTCAAACTCCTAGACTCAAGTGATACACCCGTCTCAGCTTCCCAAAGTGCTGAGATTACAGGCGTGAGTCACCATGCCTAGCATATTGATTTTATATGATCTTAAATTCAGTACCTATCGTGTTAGATACCATGCTAAGTATTTTCATATTGTTAGATTTATGGTACATTTTGCCAGGCCCAAATTAGGAAAACATAATGACAAAAAGATTTTTTTAATCAGTACTATCCTGGACATATAGGACATGATTATTATGGTTTATTGTTCGTTCATAGTTTGCTGTGTCATAGATTCATATCTTTTCTCTTTAACGGCTATATGGCCTTTGAGAGAAACATCAAGTCCTTTTCCATACCTCCACAGTAGCTAGTATAGTATTAAGCATATAGTAGCTATTTGCTAAATTTTAAATAACTTTCTGCTCTCATTTATCAAAGTAATCATTTTTTTGCCTCACAGGTTTCTTCCAAGGTGAAATCCAATTCCGCCTGGTATTCAACATCTTCCTTCTCTTCTTCAGTGGTGAGTTTATATGGCATAGAGGTTGACTTCTGAGAAGGAATTCAGTATAGTTTTTGGGTATCTCTATCTTCTTTACATAATTGTCATCACAGTGTATGTGAAACTTTCTATCTTGGTTTTCTTATCTAATATTAGATCTACTATATTGTAAGCATTATCAATATTGCAAGATGGTCTTTATAGTTATAATTTTAATGGCTGCAATAATATTCCATCAAATAGATATAGCCTGAATTAACAATTTCCCTACATAACATTTAGGTTGCTTCAGTTTTTCAATATTATAAAACAAACATTGTTTATATAGTTTTTTTCCTCCTTTTGGATTATTTTCCTCCTGAAATGGATTACTGTGTCAAAAGATACAAACATTTTCATGGCTTCTAGAGGTTCTGCTAACTCTGCTAGATAGTTGTCTTCTTCTTAACAACCTTTAGAGTGGTTTTTACAGATCAACTGTCTGTCAACCACTTCCAGCACCTAAAATCTAATAAATAAGGACTACTGCTCAAATTCTTTCCACACAGAGGTATGCACACACTGTACCACAGTAGATCACCATTTTTTGGTTCACAGACCGCTTTAAAAATTTAGTGTCCCAGCACTTTGGGAAGCTGAGGTGGGTGGATCATGAGGTCAAGAGATCGAGACCCTCCTGGCCAACATGGGAAACCCCGTCTCTACTAAAAATACAAAACTTAACTGGGCGTGGTGGCACGCACCTGTAGTCCCAGCTACTTCACGGGCTGAGGCAGGAGAATCACTTGAATTCGGGAGGCAGAGGTTACAGTGAGCCAAGATCTCACCATCGCACTCTAGCCAGACGACAGAACGAGACTCCATCTCAAATAAAAAAAAAAAATTAGTGAAAGAGGCCAGGTGCGGTGGCTCACACCTGTAATCCCAACAGTTTGGGAAGCTGAGGCAGGTGGATTGCCAGAGCTCAGAAGTTCGAGACCAGCCTGGGAGACATGGTGAAACCCCATCTCTACAAAAAATAAGCCAGGCACGGTAGTGCATACCTATGGTCCCAGCTCCTTGGGAGGGTGAGGTAGAGGGACTGCTTGAGCCTGGGAGGCGGAGGTTACAGTAAGCCAAGATTGTGCCACTGCAGTCCAACCTGGGTAACAAAGTGAGATTCCATGTTAAAAAAAAAAAAAATTTAGTGACAGTGAGCTATATCTCAGAAAAAAATATACAGAAACATTTTTTAAATCTTTTTTTTTTTTTTTTTTTTTGAGATGGAGTCTCACTCTGTCGCCCAGGCTGGAATGCAGTGACACGATCTCAGGTCACTGCAACCTCTGCCTCCCAGGTTCAAGCAATTCTCCTGCCTTAACCTCCCAAGTAGCTAGGATTACAGGTGCATGCCACCAAACCCATTTAATTTTTATATTTTTAGTAGAGTCGAGGTTTCGCCATGTTTGCCAGGCTAGTCTTTGAACTCCTGATCTCAGGTGATCCACCTGCCTCGGCCTCCCAAAGTGCTGGGATTACAGGCGTGAGCCACTGTGCCCAGCCAAAAATCTTTTGATCATAAAGGTAGTGCATGCTCACAGTAATTAACAGTCAGCTGGGCCAAAAACTCATAATAGCTAATCTTCGTTAACAGAGTTGCTGCTTTTTTAGTATAAACTTCACAATATCGTGTTTCCACTCATGAAGTTCCACTGTGTGAATAGCAGGGAATTTCCCATTCTCAGAGAGATCACAGTATTGAGAGGCTCTGCCACATCTTAATATAAACTATAGACTGGGCACAGTGACTCACACCTGTAATCCCAGCACTTTGAGAGCCTGACGCGGGTGGCTCACTTGAGCCCAGGAGTTCGAGACCAGCCAGGCAACATGGCCAAGCCCCGTCTCTATCAAAAGTACAAAAAAATTAGCTGGGCATGGTAGCATGTGCCTGTAGTCCCAGCTGCTCAGGAGGCTGAGGTGGGAGAATCACCTAAGCCCTGGGGGTTGAGGCTGCAGTGAGTCATGATCACGCCGCTATACTCCAGCCTGGGTGACAGAGTGAGACCATGTCTCAAGAAAAAATAATAATAATAAGGGCCAGATGCGGAGACTTACACCTGTAATCCTAGCACTTTGGGAGGCCGAGGTGGGTGGATCACCTGAGGTCAGAAGTTCAAGATCAGTCTGGCCAACATGGTGAAACCCGTCTCTACTAAAAATACAAAAGTAGCTGGGTGTTGTGGCAGGCGCCTGTAATCTCGTTACTCGAGAGGCTAAGGCAAGAGAATTGCTTGAACCCGGGAATCGGAGGTTGCAGTGAGCCGACATCACACCACTGCACCCCAGACTGGGGGACAGGAGGGAAACTTTGTCTCAAAAAAAATAATAAACACACACACACAAAATAGCTAAGGATATTATGTGTCTCTTTCCTAGTGGTAACATTTCTAAAGACCAGAAGATTCCATTATCAACTTGTTTTCTTTCCTTTTGGTGCAAGGGAAAGAGAAAAAGCAAAGCAATTAACTAATACAAAGTTTCATGGTTTTTTGTTTGTTTGTTTTCAGCCAGCTGTAAAGCTCTTCATTGATGGGAAATTTGTTGAATCCAAAAGTGACAAATGGATCGAGATCCACAACCCAGTAAGCGAAGCTGCTTTGGGACTTCAACTTAGGACCCTAGAATTCTAGGGACATGATGGGCAAGTAGGGACCTGGGTGTCTATTGTAAAGCACATAGTGCTGCTTCTGTGACTAGATGTACAGTGGAGAAGGTGAGTCAGGGGCAAAGGATCATGTGCTTATTTTTCTCATCAGGCCACCAATGAGGTCATTGGTCGGGTCCCTCAGGCCACCAAGGCAGAAATGGATGCAGCCATTGCTTCCTGCAAACGTGCTTTTCCTGCATGGGCAGACACTTCAGTATTAAGCCGCCAGCAGGTCTTGCTCCGCTATCAACAACTTATTAAAGAAAACTTGGTATGAAATCTGAATGGTATGCTTTTCCAAACTGTCACCTAGGGCATGTTTGTCACTCTCACAGAGACCTTTTCAGCCACCCTCCCTTACTCTGCAGTATGCAGAGACATTGATCATGGCTCTTTCCCTTGTACTGCATCTCCTCCAGTCTTATTCTTCCTTGGCTACCTGAGAATTTAAAAGAGGAACATTCTTGCATTAATTTCTATCTGTGTGTTTTCTCTCTAGAAAGAAATTGCCAAGTTAATCACATTGGAACAAGGGAAGACCCTAGCTGATGCTGAAGGAGATGTATTTCGAGGCCTTCGTAAGCTGGGAGCCCCTTATGGGACTTTTGGGAAGGAGCAAAGGAAGATGGGAGGCACAGATCGCAGAATGGGAGGTTGCTTCTTCCTTTATATAGATTTTGCCATCCCATGATAATCTTTTTTAATGCTTGTGAAAAATGGCAGTATTCAGTATCCCTAAGACTGATTTACTTTACTCTTTACTCAAATGATTGTCCAGTGGGTATATACATATCGCTGTATTTTTCCCATTCAGAGAATCTCATTTTGCACAAACCCTTAACTTGGAAGGGCAAGTCAGTGTACCCTGCGCCCCTTCATTGGCCTGAGCCACTTCCTGTCCTCAGGGCTGAAGAGAACAGGACAAAGCTAACTAGTACACAGTGTGGAGAGCTGATGGCCTGACTTCTGTGTTCCAGAGGTGGTTGAGCATGCCTGTAGTGTGACATCCCTCATGATGGGAGAGACCATGCCATCCATCACCAAAGACATGGACCTTTATTCCTACCGTCTGCCTCTGGGAGTGTGTGCAGGCATTGCTCCATTCAATTTTCCCGCCATGATCCCCCTTTGGATGTTTCCCATGGCTATGGTGTGTGGAAATACCTTCCTAATGAAGCCATCCGAGCGAGTCCCTGGAGCAACTATGCTTCTTGCTAAGTTGCTCCAGGATTCTGGTGCCCCTGATGGAACATTAAACATCATCCATGGACAACATGAAGGTAACTGCCCTTCTGCATATGGTTACTTAATCTGGCTACCAAAAAATCAAGGTGTTTAGTGATGATTGGATGTTTTAGGATAAGGAACCTACTTGTAAGGAAGAAAGTATTTACTCATTTTAACCTCCATGTTTGTTGATGATTTTGCCATCTTTGTGCACCAAGGTAACCAACTGGGGAATAGCAGTGGTTCTTGCCCTACAGAATATATTGGGACACTAGAAATCTGGATTAGGGCTAGACACAGATAAGATTAAAAAAGAAACTTTTTTCTTCAATATGAAGAGAATACATGAGGATATTTAACTCAGAATTTGCAGATCTCAGAGATACTGAAGGTCTTCCAATTCTTGTAATAATAGCTAATACTTAAACAGTGCGTCTGTGTTTCAGGCACTGTTCTTAGTGCTTTTTATCTATTAATCTTTATAATCACCCTTTGAGATAGGTATTATTTTTGGTTCCATTTTGCAGAAGAGAAAAATGAGACATAGTGAAATTAATTAGCCCAAAGTCACAATGCTAGAAACCGTCAAAGCCAGGATGTGTATACCCATCCAGGAAGGCTGACTCTGATTTTTGCTTTTAAAAACTACGCTATATGACCTCTCACATGAGAACACAATAGTGTCTGAGTGTCCCAGTACATAGTCACCATTGAGGAAATATTGTTATTCTTTTTTTTTGAGATGGAGTCTCCCTCTGTTGCCCAGGCTGAAGTGCAGTGGTGCGATCTCAGCTCACTCTACCCTCCGCCTCCCAGGTTCAAGCAATTCTCCTGCCTCAGCCTCCTGAATAGCTGGGATTACAGGCATGTGCCACCGTGCCCCACTAATTTTGGTAAAACTATTTAGTACAGACGGGGTTTCACCATGTTGGCCAGGCTGGTCTCAAACTCCTGACCTCAGGTGATCCACCCGCCTCAGCCTCACAAAGTGCTGGGATTACAGGCGTGAGCCACTGTGCACTGCCTATTGTTATTCTTAAAGGACAAAAAAGAAGAGTTCAGTATTCAAATGCTGTTGTTTTCAAGGAAAATAGGAGTTGCAGCCTTCAAAGTTAGATTAAGGCCGGGTACAGTGGCACACACCTGTGATCCCAGCACTTTGGGAGGCGAAGGTAGGCGGATCACTTGAGCCCAGGAGTTCGAGACCAGCCTAGGCTATGTGGCAAAACCCCCATCTCTACAAAAAAAATACAAAACTTAGCCAGGAATGGTGGCATGTGCAGGTAGTCCCATGAGGTGGGAAGACGGCTTAAGCCTGGCAGACAGAGGTTGCAGTGAGCCAAGATTGCACCACTGCACTCCAGCCTAGGTGAAACAGTGAGACCCTGTCTCAAAAAAACAAAATAAAAATAAAAAAATAAAAGTTAGATTAGAAGTGGAAATTCTGGAGTAGCACATGAGAAAAATCATGAAAGGAAAGAGGCTAAATAGAATTCATTTTTTTATTTTTTATTTTTTTGAGATGGACTTTTGCTCTTGTTGCCCTGGCTGGAGTGCAATGGCATGATCTTGGCTCACTGCAACCTCTGCCTCCTAGGTTCAAGCAATTCTTCTGCCTCAGACTCCCAAGTAGCTGGGATTACAAGCGCCCACCACCACTCCTGGCTAATTTTTTTGTATTTTTAGTAGAGACAGGGTTTCACCATATTGGATGAACTCGAACTCTTGACCTCAGGTGATCCACCTGCCTCAGCCTCCCAAAGTGCTGGAATTACAGGCATGCACCACCGTGTCCAGCCAGCTAAATAGAATTTAAAAGGTACAAGGAGAGAACTTTACAATGAGAATCCAGTATAGAAAAACAAACACAGGCCTGGCGCAGTGGCTCACACCTGTAATCCCCAGCATTTTGGGAGGCCAAGGCGAGTGGATCACAAGGTCAGGAGTTCATGACCAGCCCGGTCAAGATGGTAAAACCCCGTGTCTACTAAAAATACAAAAATTAGCCAGGCGTGGTGGCAGGTGCCTATAATCCCAGCTGCTTGGGAGGCTGAGACAGAGAATTGCTTGAACCTGGGAGTCGTCAGTTGCAGTGAGCCAAGATCGCACCACTGCACTCCAACCTGGACAACAGAGCAAGACTCCATCTCAAAAAAAAAAAGAAGAAGAAGAAAAGAAAAACACAGGAAAACTTCAAATTCATAACAGTGGGGAAAGGGGAAATTTTCCATGTTGAGAATCCATTTGCTCCTTTGTGAGTGATCATTTATTTTCTTCTTAAAGCTGTAAATTTTATTTGCGATCATCCGGACATCAAAGCAATCAGCTTTGTGGGATCCAACCAGGCAGGAGAGTATATCTTCGAGAGAGGATCAAGACATGGCAAGAGGGTTCAAGCCAATATGGTGACTTCTTATTCCTTTTTTCTCCAATCTTTATTCTATATATGAAAATTACCTAGGAACAGACCTTCAGCAGAGAGGCCACTAATCCCACCCCAATGTCAGTGTTTCTTTTTTTTTTTTTTTGAGACAGAGTCTCTCTGTCACCAGGCTAGAGTGCAGTGGCACTATCTTGGCTCACTGCAACCTCTGCCTCCCGGGTTCAAGTGATTCTCCTGCCTCAGCCTCCTGAGTAGCTAGGACTACAGGCACGCATCACCGCACCTGGCTAATTTTTCTATTTTTTTTCAGTAGAGATGGGGTTTCACCATGTTGGCCAGGATGGTTTCGATCTCCTGACTTCGTGATCTGCCCGCCTTGGCCTCCCAAAGTGCTGGGATTACAGACGTAAGCCTTACCATGTCCTCCTGAATGTCTTCTCTTTAATCATGAACCTTTAGAGGAGCTTCATTCTAAGTCACGTTAATCACTTTTTTTTGAGACAGAGTCTTACTCTGTCACCCAGGCTAGAGTGCAGTGGTGCCATCACAGCTGACTGCAACCTCCACCTCCCAGGTTCAAACAATTCTCGTGCCTCAGCCTCCCAAGTAGCTGGGATTACAGGTGCCTACCACCACACCCGGCTAATTTTTGTATTTTTAGTAGAGATGGGGTTTCACCATGTTGGCCAAGCTGGTCTCAAACTCCTGATCTCAAGTGATCCGCCCATCTCGGCCTCCCAAAGTGCTGGGATCACAGGCATGAGCCACCATGCCTGGCTCTTTCTTGAAATTCTGTATCAAGAGGTCTACTTTCTGTTTTGCCTTTCAGCTGGTTACTGGCATTATTGCTGTAAGGCTGTAAGTTCTTTTTTTTTTTTTAACATTGCTCTTCTTATAACTGAAAAACCCAGCAGACAACAAATTCTTTCCTTTTGTTGTTTTTGTGTTTGTTTTTTTTTTTTTTTTTTGAGACAGGGGTCTCACTCTGTCACCCACTCTGGAGTACAATGGTGTGATCTTGGCTCACTGCAACCTCTGCCTCCCAGGATCAAGGTGTCCCCCTACCTCAGCTTCCCAAGTAACTGGGACCACAGGCTTGTGCCATCATTCCTGGCTAATTTTTTGTATTTTTTGTAGAGATCGTGTTTCACCATGTTGCCTAAGCTGGTTTTGAACACCTGACCTCAAGTGATCCTTCCCACCTCAGCCTCCCAAAGTGCTGGGATTACAGGCGTTAGCCACCACACCTGGTCCACTGCTTAATTTCTTAGCTTAATTGTATTTGCCCAAGGAAGATTCCTGTGCTTTCTGTATTTTTTTTTTAGGGAGCCAAGAACCATGGGGTAGTCATGCCAGATGCCAATAAGGAAAATACCCTGAACCAGTTGGTTGGGGCAGCATTTGGAGCTGCTGGTCAGCGCTGCATGGCTCTTTCAACAGCAGTCCTTGTGGGAGAAGCCAAGAAGTGGCTGCCAGAGCTAGTGGAGCGTGCCAAAAACCTGAGAGTCAATGCAGGTAATCAATCACCTGCCTTGCTCCCTTAGATTTTGCATCTGTGGCACTAAGCTCTTGGGTTCTGTCACTGGCCTTGGCCAGTGGGAACAATCATGTCTATTCTTGCCATTTCCTCTCTTTATATTGTACTTGTCATTTGGATTCATCTCATTAGCAGTTTTTTGTTTTGTTTTTAAAGGCAGAGGCTGTCTGTCACCCAAGCTGGAGTGCAGTGGTGCCATCCTAGCTCATGGCAGCCTCAAACTCTTGGGCTCAAGTGATCCTCCTGCCTCAGCCTCCTGAGCAGCTTGGACCACAGGTGTGCACCACCACCTGGCTAATTTTTTTATTTTTTGTAGAGATGAAGTCTCACTTTGTTGCCCAGGCTGGTCTGGAACTCCTGGGCTCAAGCAGTCCTCCTGCCTTGGCCTCCTAAAGTTTTGGGATTACAGGCATGAGCCCTGACAGCAGTCATAATTTATGTTAATGAGGACCTTAAATTCTTCTGTGTTGTTTTACAGGAGATCAGCCTGGAGCTGATCTTGGCCCTCTGATCACTCCCCAGGCCAAAGAGCGAGTCTGTAATCTGATTGATAGTGGAACAAAGGAGGGAGCTTCCATCCTTCTTGATGGACGAAAAATTAAAGTGAAAGGCTATGAAAATGGTAACTTTGTTGGACCAACCATCATCTCGAATGTCAAGGTGAACAACTTTTATTTCACAAATATGAGAGCTGAAGGCACCTTAAAGGCTATAGAATCTTATCCCTCTAATTTATTAATGAAAATACTTAATGACTAACACTTCATCTCTTGCCAGGATTGATCAGTTATTTTATCTGGAGTCTGAATGGGCCTCCCCTTCTAATTCCCAACCAAACTCTTTCCACTATACTAGCAGTCTGCAAACTTTCCATAAAGGGATATTTTCAGCTTTGCAGGAATATAGTGTCTGTTGCAACTAAACTCTGATGTTGTAGTGTGAGATCAGCCATAAACATTGGGTGGCTGTGTTCCAATAAAACTTTATTTATGGACAATGATATTTGAATTTCATATCATTTTATATATGATTAAATATTTTTTTCAACCATTTAAAAATGCAGAAACCATTTTTAACTTGGGGACTGTACAAAAACAGGCGGGAAGCCACATTTGGCCCACAGGCTATAGTTTGCCAAACGCTATCTTATCTTATACTGGTTTGTTAATGTTTTCTCTCCTGTCTCCCTCTTGCTGCCTAGCTTATGGCTACTGCAGTGTCTCAATCAGTATATCAACCACCCGATATTTATTGAAAGTGACAAAAATAATTGACTTGTCAATTTTTATTTATCAAAACTTTGAAAGTCTCTCAGCTCACATGACTTAAAAATTGAGGTAATGAGGCGTTTTTTGAAATTCATATAGCCCTAGTATAATAGTGAATCATCAAGTGTTGAATGTAAGTGCAGTAGAAATTATGAAATCTCTTGCCACAGAACCATACAGAAAAATCCGTTTACCAGCAACAAACATTAATTGCATGGTGAAGGATGTTTTGAGTGTCTATGACCTGATATCAAAATATAAACATACAGACTTATTTGGGAGGCAAAGGAGTGAATAAGAATGGATTGTTTATGTTATAGAAAACAGCATTGGGTTTCTATAAAGAGAAAAATTACCCTGGTATATTTAATATAGATTGGATTTATAAAAAATAAATTTTCATGTAACTTTTTGATAACAATTGGATGAAACAAGTTGTTCAGGTATTAAAAAGGAAGCTAATGATGGGTCATGAACTAAAAATACAGTCCCTTAGAGGAAGTGTGGTTATTGTTGATAGGAATTCCAAGTTTTTTATATGATTGGTAACTTGGAAGATGGAACACAGTTAAGAGAGGACTTTTTTAAAATAGGTGATTTGAAATGAAAAGAGATTACTAATATGAAAGTTGTCCATGTAAATGATGTGTAGTAAATGAAAGTACCAAATAAGCGTAAAATACTCAGAATCCAAAAAGCTGACTTCTTTTCTGGATGCATCACTCCTGGCAGCCAAATATGACCTGTTACAAAGAGGAGATTTTTGGTCCAGTTCTTGTGGTTCTGGAGACAGAAACATTGGATGAAGCCATCCAGATTGTAAATAACAACCCATATGGAAATGGAACTGCCATCTTCACCACCAATGGAGCCACTGCTCGGAAATATGCCCACTTGGTGGATGTCGGACAGGTTTGTGAACAGAATTTTTAAGAGATTCTTATATCTATTTACTGTTTCCTAAGAGGAAACAGTAAATAATGGTGAGTCATTGGTTTAAGATTGCCCCCATGACCTCCCACATTGCCCCATTTCTTCCTCAGGAATGAAAGTTCATGGGGTAGAGGACAGGGTGGAAGGTGGGTATTCAAAACTGGTCTCTGATGCCGTTGTGCTTCTAAATGGAGAGTTCCTTTGTCCTTAGGGTATGACACGGATTTGTTCTGTTTTAGGTGGGAGTGAATGTCCCCATTCCAGTGCCTTTGCCAATGTTCTCATTCACCGGCTCTCGATCCTCCTTCAGGGGAGACACCAATTTCTATGGCAAACAGGTAACTTTTGAGTTAAAATTTTTGTCTTTTCCCTTAAGAAATTATCTTAAAGATATTCAGGAGCAAGGATTCTGCAAGGAAGGGCCTGCCAGCAGCATCTGTGGGGTCATAATCACTGCTTCTCAGAAGGTTCCCTAAAAAAGATTTAAAAGTTAACAAAATTTTGCCAAAGCTGCTTCTTCCTGAATAACTCAAAGCAACAAAGTTTTGAGGAAAGAGTATGGGGAAGTCCAAGCCCTTGTATATGCCACTTCCTGAGCGTGTGACCCTCTTCGCCATCTCTCCCCTTTCATCTGAGTAACTCCTAATCATCTGTCATGTCTCAATTTAAAGAATGAGCTCCTCCAGAAAACCTCCTCCAACTGCCACCACCCCTCCCTCAGTGCTGGGTGGTGTGACCCCCAGTGTGTTCCCATTGCACATAGTTTTTCTGTAATAGTTATTCATTTACAAAAAATGTTATTGAGCACCTTCTTTGTAGCAGACATTATTACTTTCTTTCTTTCTTTCTTTCTTTTTTTTTGGTGAGAGACAGTCTCGCTCTATTGCCCAGGCTGGAGTGCTGTGGCATGGTCTCAGCTCACTGCAACCTCAGCCTCCAGGGTTCAAGCAGTTCTCCTGTCTATGCCTCCTGAGTAGCTGAGATTACAGGCACGCACCACCACGCCCCCCGATTTTTGTATTTGTAGTAGAGATGGGGTTTTGCCATGTTGGCCAGGCTGGTCTCAACCTCCTTACCTCAGGTGATCTGCCTGCCTTGGCCTCCCAAAGTGCTGGGAATTACAGGAGTGAGTCACTGAACCCGGCTTAGTCACAGCTTTTGTAAAAATGACTAATTTGGTACTAGTTACATTTCTTTTAAGCAAAACAGAGTACAACTATTGTTTAAAAATTGTTGCCTGCCCACCCTCTCATTTATTTATTTATTTATTTTTGAGATGGGAGTCTTGCTCTGTTGCCCAGGTTGGAGTGCAGTGGTGCAATCTCAGCTCACTTGCAACCTCCACCTCCCAGGTTCAAGCAATTCTGCCTCAAGCTCCCAAGTAGCTGGGATTACAGGCACCGGCCACCACACCCAGCTAATTTTTTTTTTTTTTTTTTAAATAGAGACGGAGTTTCGCCACGTTGGGCCAGGCTGGTCTCGAGCTCATGGCCTCAAGTGATCCGCCTGCCTCAGCCTCCCAAAGTGCTGATATTACAAGTGTGAGCCACCACTCCTGGCTGCACCCCCCAATTTAATTATTATAAATTACTCTGGTAATCTGGTAAAATGTCATTCTAGCTTGCTAGTAATTATATAAGTGTTAAATCTGCACAATGTATTATTCTCTTTTGCTCAAGCCTACTCTTATAAAATAAACTATATCTAGCTGGGTGCGGTGGCTCACGCCTGTAATCCCAGCACTTTGGGAGGCCGAGGCAGGTGGATCATAAGGTCAGAAGATCGAGACCATCCTGGCTAACATGGTGAAACTCCATCTCTACTAAAAATACAACAAATTAGCTGGGCGTGGTGGCGGGCACCTGTAGTCCCAGCCACTCGGGAGGCTGAGGCAGAAGAATGGCATGAACTCAGGAGGCAGAGCTTGCAGTGAGCTGAGATCACACCACTGCACTCCAGCCTGGGCGACAGAGTGGGACTCCATCTCAAAAAAAAATAATATAAAATAAAATAAACTATATCTATCCATATATAGAGAGAGTTAAATATGCTGAATTTTTGGGCTCACATGTTATAGGTAATTTAGAAGTGAATTTGTATAATGTCAGATATTTTACTTTAGATTTGTAAGATGCTTTGGGTTTGCCACTTCAATATAGAGCTCATGATCTCTGATAATTATCAGAAATAGCCGACTAGGCACAGTGGCTCATGCCTGTAATCCCAGCACTTTGGGAGGACAAGACTGGAGGATCACCTGAAGTCAGGTGACCAGCCTGGCCAACATGGTGAAACCCCGTCTCTACTAAAAATACAAAACTAGCTGGGTGTGGTGGCACACACCTGTAATCCCAGCTACTCAGAAGGCTGAGGCAGGAGAATCACATGAACCTGGGAGGCAGAGGTTGCAGTGAGCCGAGAGAGACTCCTTCTCTAAATAGATAGATAGATAGATAGATAGATAGATAGATAGATAGATAGATAGATAGATA
>NC_045439.1:32481179-32488896 GCF_002776525.5 Piliocolobus tephrosceles
ATAGATAGATAGATAGATAGATAGATAGATAGATAGATAGATAGAT
This sequence comes from Piliocolobus tephrosceles, assembly GCF_002776525.5. Taxonomy (NCBI): domain Eukaryota; kingdom Metazoa; phylum Chordata; class Mammalia; order Primates; family Cercopithecidae; genus Piliocolobus; species Piliocolobus tephrosceles. The sequence continues at coordinate 32,481,226 of NC_045439.1, forward strand.
AAATAAATGGCCTACTATATAATGGCTGGGAGCACGGTGGCTCACACTTGTAATTCCAGCACTTTGAGAGGCCGAGGAAGGTGGATCACTTGAGGCCAGGAATTCGAGACCAGCCTGGCGAACATGGTGAAACCCCATATCCACTAAAAATACAAAAATTAGCCTGGCATGGTAGCAGGTTCCTGTAATCCCAGCTACTTGAGAGGCTGAGGCAGGAGAGTTGCTTGAACCTGGGAGGCAGAGGTTGCAGTGAGCGGAGATCATGCCACTGCACTCCAGCCTAAGTGAGAGAGCAAGACTCCATCTCAAACAAAAAAGAAAGAAATACTAGTTTCAGCATAATAATGATGGCTAAGGTTTGATTGTTTACTATCTGCCAGGTATTATGTTAAATGTTTTAGATCAATTATCTTATGAACAATATATTGGATTCTGATTACATTTCTCAATTAGGGAAGTGAGTAGCACTTTATAATACCTCCTTCAAAAGCTAATTAAAAGAAGAATCATGAAACCCCAGAAATATATGCTAACTTTTTTTCTGTTTTCCTTAGGGCATCCAATTCTACACTCAGTTAAAGACCATTACTTCTCAGTGGAAAGAAGAGGATGCTACTCTTTCCTCACCTGCTGTTGTCATGCCTACCATGGGCCGTTAGACATAAGTTTGTTTAAGACTCAGTCCATCCTGAGTAATCTCCCTTTATTTTTGAGCAGCTTCATTTGTCAGCTTTGCTCAGATCAGATCTATGGGACTGGACTACACTGTAACTAAAATCTTCCTCAGGACTATTAACCCCAGCAAAGTTTTATAGGGAGCTGCCTAGTGTAACAATGAAATCAGATTTTTCACTTGCTCTTCATACATTTTTGAGGTAACTGTTGTAACTATGAAATGCTTATCTGAAATTAGTGCTTAAACCTGATTTCTAAAAATTATCCCCTTTTCTGATGATTTGAAGGGGAGAAACGCCAGTGTATGTAAAGAAAATGTTCCAGCCAGGCGCAGTGGCTCATGCCTGTAATTCCATCATTTTGGGAGGCCATGGTGGGCAGACTGCTTGGGCCCAGGAGTTGAAGACCAGCCTGGGCAACATGGCGAAACCCTGTCTCTATTTTAAAAAACTGAAAAAGTAAAAAAAGAAAAGGGAAATTTTTTTTTTTTTTTTAAAGAAAATGTTCCAATAATTGCAAGAAGAACTCTTAGATGGGGAAACAGGACAGAAATAACTCACTGTTTTTGGTTGATCCTCAAACATAGCACTACCTAAATGCCACTGGGAGAGACCTCCTGCAAAGCTTTCTTTAGCCCCTCTTTTATCCCACAACACACAAGATATAATCCATTTTTATATATCCCAAAGTTATGGCAACAGCTTTTCTTTTCTGCTCAATGCCACTTTGTTTCCTAGTAATTCATGACCACTATTAGTTCTATCATTGTCACTGTTCCTGCTTCTTAAAATCACTTCTCAAGGATACCTCAGTAAGCAATGGATAAATCAAATCAACTTTTTGTTATATGTGCCAAGTACTAACTTTCAGGGTTCTCTTCAGCAATCATTAATTAATGCTTCAGCCATTAATTCAGATGCAAATAATTTTCTTTTTTCTTTTTTTTGAGATGGAGTTTCGCTCTTGTTGCCCAGGCTGGAGTGCAAATGGTGCGATCTTGGGTCACCGCAACCTCCGCCTCCCAGGATCAAGCACTTCTCCTGCCTCAGCCCCGCTAGTAGCTGGGATTACAGGCATGTGCCACCACGCCCAGCTAATTTTGTATTTTTAGTAGAGACGAGGTTTCTCCATGTTGGTCAGGCTGGTCTCGAACTCCTGACCTCAGGTGATCCACCTGCCTCAGCCTCCCAAAGTACTGGGATTACAGGCATGAGCCACCGCGCCTGGCCAGATGCAAATAATTTTCTTTAGAAAATCATTTCAAAAGTTATTTTAGGTCCAGAAATCAAGGAGTATTCCAACCATGAAAATGGGTAAGACACCTGCCTTAAGCAAATCTAACCTGCTATTACTTGCCAAATTTTATATATTCTTTTCTCTTGCCTGTATTTCTAATTAGTGATTTTTTTAATAAAGAATTCTTCATGTAGAGCAATTGACTGGGCCTAAGAAATTTCAAAGCTTTTCATGACATAAAGTGGTTAAAAAAAAAAATGCTTTGACAGTCTTCTGCCATTAGTTCAACTGCCTTTATGCTTTTTTTTTGGAGATGGCGTTTCGCTCTTATTGCCCAGGCTGGAGTGCAATGGCATGATCTCGGCTCACTGCAACCTCCGCCTCCCGGGTTCAAGCAATTCTCCTGCCTCAGCCTCCGAAATAGCTGGGATTTCAGGCATATGCCACCACACCTGGCTAATGTTTTTGTATTTTTAGTAGAGACGGGGTTTCTCCATGTTGGTCAGGCTGGTCTTGAACTCCCGACCTCAGGTGATCCGCCTGCCTTGGCCTCCCAAAGTGCTGTGATTACAGGTGTGCCCCACCACCCCCAGCCGCCTTTATGCTTTTTGTTTCTTTGATATATCTAAACTTAAGATCAGAACAGAAATTCATGTGCTGAACAGAATGGATTCTTTTTGCAGTACCATCCCAATTGAATCCTCTCTTTATTTTCCTGCGTCCTTACTCGTCACTTTGATAGTGCTAACTAACCTACACTATGGGGGTTATTCATGAATTAAGGATGATAAAAAAAAAAAAGACCTTGAAAATGTTGTGTACCCTGTGGATCTGAGGCTTATTACTACCACCTGTCTGGATAGAATGTCAAAACCTTCAATCACTTAAGGTGACTGGAACTTTTGTAAAATACACTTAAGACCCTACTGGGCCTTTTTTTTTTTTTTTTTTTTGGTGCCTTCCTAAAGATGAGGCAATAGAAATTTATAATTTGAGACTACAGTGCCCCTTGTTTTAGCTCTTATCACAGCTGGCAACTGGTAGTGATTTTGTTGTTGTTGTTGTTTTGTTTTGTTTTGTTTTGAGATGCAGTCTCGCTCTGTTGCCCAGGGTGGAGTGGAGCGGGATGATTTCAGCTCACTGCAACCTCCGCCTCCTGGGTTCTCAATCTCCTGGCCTCATGATCCGCCCGCCTCGGCCTCCCAAAGTGCTGGGATTATAGGTGTGAGCCACTACGCCTGGCCCTGGTAGTGATATTTAATCCAATCCAACAACTATAGGCTGGGTTAAATAAAAGGTCATTATTGTCTATATTCCAAGTGGAATTAAATGTAGTCACAAAGACTCCTAACATTTTCCTTATATTTAAGGGAAATCACTTCTAAAAAACACACTAATCAGAATTGTGCTGCTCAGAGTTTCTTATTTCCTAGATGAAAAAAATTCATCAGTTATATTCATGTGATCACAGCTAAAAAGTCAGTATTTTCTTTTTTTTTTACTCTAATGTGGCTTCGTTTGAAATTTCTCAGATTCTACATTGTACTAATTGATTATGAATAACAAATTATAAATAAAAAACTCTTAAAGAGAAAAACTTGGCTTAAAAAAAATCATTTCATATTTCCTTATAAGCCTTTGTCCTCTAGGTTGTAATGACTCTGACTTCCCACCTGTGCTGGAAAGCCAAGAGTCACAAGGTCACTATGTTTACTCTTACATAAAAGATAGTACACATTGTGGCTAGGCTGCTTACTTCAAAAGGCAACCTATAGGTTTCCACGCAAAAAGAGGCACACATTTGCATTTGCGTTAGTATAATATGCATTTGTATGGATATTGCTTTAAAATTTTATGTAATCTACTAATGCTATTTATTATTCATTCCACTGATCCCTGAAGTCTCTTAACTCGTAGAGAAAATAACTGATTTAGCAAGAAGCAACATGAGGAAGGGTGACAACAATATGTATTGTTTGATAAGAGAGACTCCTTACTGTGTCAGACTCTTGAGGTCCTTTTGGAATAGTGGGTAGCACCACTTTACCAGAAGAGTCTGATACTGGAATTTGCTGGGTGATGAAGATTCTGTCTTGAAGCTTACTTTCATCCCTGCAATAATGACAAAATAACAGAGCCATCAACAACTGTACACACAGAAAACCTGGTTTAGAATAACAGACTTGTCATATTAACTTTCAATTAGCACATTCAAGATGCCCACAAGAACCATCATGTTGGGCTCATGTTTATTACTTTAGCAAGAGAGCTCTTACCCAGATTCCTTTGTTTCCCCATTGTCAGAAACAACATAGTCTGGAACTGGAGGCCTAGAACTCTGGTTGTATTTCCTGTGGTAGGTGAAAGTCAACAAAGATAATGAATGAGGCAGTGTCTCCTCATGCCGTCATATTTTCTTTTCATATTTTAATTTTTTTTTATTTTGCATTTTGGTGGGTGATAGTAGGTATATGTATTTGTGGGGTACGTGAGATGTTTTGATACAGGCATGCAATGTGAAATAATCACACCATAGAGAATGAAGTATCCATCCCTTCAAGTATTTATCCTTTGTGTTACAATCCAATTATACTCTTTTAGTTATTTTAAAATGTACAACTGGCCAGGTGCAGTGGCTCATGCCTGTAATCCCAGCACTTTGGGAAGCCGATGTGAGTGGATCACCTGAGGTCAGAAGTTTGAGACCAGCCTGGCCAACATGGTGAAACCCTGTCTTTACTAAAAATAAAAAATTAGGGCCAGGCACAGTGGCTGAGTGCCTGTAATCTCAGCACTTTAGGAGGCTGAGGCGGGCGGGTCACCTCAGGTCAGGAGTTCAAGACCAGCATGGCTAACATGGTGAAACTCCCGTCTCTACAAAAAATACAAAAATTAGCCGGGCATGGTGGTGGCGCCTGTAATCCCAGCTACTTGGGAGGCTGAGGCACAAGAATCACTTGAACCCAGGACACAGAGGTTGCAGTAAGCCGAGACTGCACCACTATACTCCAGCCTGGGCGACAGAATGAGACTGCTTCTCAAAAAAAAAAAAAAAAAAAAAAATTAGCCAGGCCACATGTGGCACATGCCTGTAGTCTCAGCTACTCAGTAGACTCAGATGGGAGGATCACTTGTGCCTGGGAAGTGGAGGTTACAGTGAGCTGTGATTGTGCCATTGCACTCTGGCCTGGGTGACAGAATGAGACCTCATCTCAAAAAAAAAAAAAAAATTTACTTTGCAAACCAATAAAATCTTAATATTGTTATGTTTATCTTCAGTTGCCACTCATTCAGCTGAGCAATATTGTAACTTCTTAGTAAGCACTACTTTAAACATCTAAGATGAATCTTTCCCCTCCCCCTGTAATTCCAATTCATCTTTCATTTTCATGCTCATTCATCTCCCACTCTTTATCTCTGGGAGCTGCAGTGGTTAAGCAGTAGGGCCTTTTTATATTTTCTGGTCCTTTCCCATCCCTTTAGTTCTAAGTAAGAAAAATAAGTTCATTATTCCTATGTGGTTTCTAGATTTGATAACAACTTGGTATTTCAATGCAGAAATTGGGAGTTACCTAGAAGGACAGCCATTCATTTTTGCAAAGAGCAATCGCAAGACTTTTTCCTTCTGCTCCCAGGTCAAATCTCCAATATCCACATTTCCTTCAATATGTGTCCTGAAGAATTTCAGAGGAAAAAAATGCAAAAAGGAAAAATATCATCAAATAGGCTTCTCCTCTTTTTAAAAAATATATAATGTGTAAATGTAAGATAAATTCCATACCATAATTGAATATTATGAAACAACTGGAGGCCAGGTGCAGTAGCTCACACCTGTAATCCCAGCACTTTGGGAGGCCGAGGCGGGTGGATCATCTGAGGTCAGGAGTTCGAGACCAGCCTGGACAATGAGGTGAAAAGCCATCTCTACTAAAAATACAAAAATTAGCCAGGCGTGGTGGCACATGCCTGTAGTCCCAGCTATTCAGGAGGCTGAGGCAGGAGAATCACTTGAACCTGGGAGGCGGAGGTTGCAGTGAGTTGAGATCATGCCACTGTACTCCAGCCTTGGCAACAGAGTGAGACTCTGACTCAAAAAAAATAAAAAAAAATAAAAAAGTGTAATATAACATTATTTATCTAGAGACACACACAGACAAAGGGAAAAAGAAAAAAAAGAAGTTTTTTAGGCCAGGCACGGTGGCTCACACCTGTAATCCCAGCACTTTGGGAGGCCGAGGTGGGCAGATCATGAGGTCAGCAGATCAAGACCATCCTGGCTAACACAGTGAAACTCCATCTCTACTAAAAAATACAAAAAAAATTAGCTGGGTGTGGTGGCGGGCGCCTGTAGTCCCAGCTACTTGGGAGGCTGAGGCAGGAGAATGGCGTGAATCCCGGAGGCAGAGCTTGCAGTGAGCTGAGATCATGCCACTGCACTCCAGCCTGGGTGGCAGAGCAAAGACTCCGTCTCAAAAAAAGAAAAAAGAAAATGAGCCAGACGTGGTGGCACGCGCCTGTAGTCCCAGCTACTCGGAAGGCTGAGGCAGGAGAATCGCTTAAACCCGAGAGGCGGTTGCAGTGAGCCAAGATGGCATCACTGCACTCTGGCCTGGGCGACAGAGCGAGAACCTGTCTCAAAAAAAGAAAAAAAGTTGTTTGGTGAAATTACTGTGACGTGTTTCTCCATTAACATTCTTTTTGTATTAAATATTTTACTGTGAAAACAGTGTAACAAAATTTAAAAAATAACGCAAAACTTACGTAGTCTATTTTCTTACCTTCAAACAAAGCTGCAGGTAAGCTTTCCAGACAGGTCTCTCTCTACACTACAACTTTCCCAGAGGACTCATAGTCTACTTCCTGTTTATAAAAGCTAACATGAGGCCTGGCACAGTGGCTCACGACTGTAATCCCAGCACTTTGGGAGGCTAAGGCGGGCAGATCATGAGATCAAGAGATCGGACCATCCCGGCCAACATGGTGAAATGAAATACACACAAAGGGAACAAGATAAAAAAAAAAAAGTTGTTTAGTCTCTACTAAAACTACAAAAATTAGCTGGGTGTGGTGATGGGAGCCTGTAGTCCCAGCTACTTGGGAGGCTGAAGCAGAAGAATTGCTTGAACCCCAGAGGCAGAGGTTGCAGTGAGCCAAGATCACGTCACTGCACTGCAGCCTGGCGACAGAGCGAGATTCTGTCTCAAAATAATAATAATAATAATAAAAGCTAACATGTAGAGTACTGGTATTGTAAAAAATATTTTTGTGGCTGGGCGTGGTGGCTCACGCCTGTAATCCCACCACTTTGGGAGGCCAAGGCAGGCGGATCACGAGGTCAGGAGATCGAGATCATCCTGGCTGACATGGTGAAACCCCGTCTCTACTAAAAATACAAAACTTAGCCAGGTGTGGTGGCACACACCTGTAATCCCAGCTACTCGGGAGGCTGAGGCAGGAGAATTGCTTGAACCTTTGAGTCAGAGGTTACAGTAAGCCAAGATCACCACTGCACTCCAGCCTGGCAACAGAGCGAGACTCCGTCTCAAAAAAATAAATTAATTAATTAAATTTAAAAGTCTAGGTTTCATCTTATGATTACCATATACTTCATTTTTTAAAAAATTTATGGCTGGGTACAGTGGCTCAAGCCTGTAATCCCAGCACTTTGGGAGGTCGAGACGGGCGGATCACGAGGTCAGGAGATCAAGACCATCCTGGCTAACACGGTGAAACCCCATCTCTACTAAAAAATACAAAAAA
>NC_045439.1:32493896-32497407 GCF_002776525.5 Piliocolobus tephrosceles
GCACCTGTAGTCCCAGCTACTCAGGAGGCTGAGGCAGGAGAATGGCGGAAACCCGGGAGGCAGAGCTTGCAGTGAGCCAAGTACTGTACTCCAACCTGGGCGACAGAGCGAGACTCCGTCTCAAAAAAAAAAAAAAAAAAAAAATTATTTATTATTATTATTATTATTTTTTTTGAGACAAGGTCTCACTCTGTTGCCAGGCTGGAGTGCAGTGGCATCATCATGGCTCACTGCAGCCTTGAACTCCTGGGCTCAAGCAATCCTCCCACCTCAGCCTCCTGAGTAGATGGGACTACAGACGCACACCATCATGCCAGGCTACTTTTTGTTTTGTTTTTTTGTAGAGATGGGGTCTCACTGTGTTGCCCAGGTTGGTCTTTAACTACTGGACTCAAATGATCCTCTTGCCTCAGCCTCCCAAAGTGCTGGAATTACAGGCATGAGCCACCACACCCAGCCGATTACCATATACTTCAACTGTCCTTTTCCAATCTACCATTTAAATAGATGATGTAATTTTTTTTTTTTTTTTTTTTTCCAGACAGAGTCTTGCTTTGCCGCCCAGGCTGGAGTACAATGGCACAATCTTGGCTCACTGAAACCTCTGCCGCCCGGGCTCAAGCGATTCTCCTGCCTCAGCCTTCTGAGTAGCTGGGATTACAGGTGTGTGCCACCACGCCCGGCTAATTTTTGCATTTTTAGTAGAGACGGGGTTTCAGCATCTTGGTCAGGCTGGTCTTGAATTCCTGACCTCGTGATGCACCTGCCTTGGTCTCCCAAAGTGCTGGGATTACAGACATGAGCCACTGCGCCCGATGATGTAATATTTTAACCACCATTTCTGCCCTGCTGATAGAGGCAATAGGATACTAAGACTAAAGTGTTAAGGTGGTCAGTAGCAAAAATGTCACATAGAACACAGAATAGGAAGAGTCCAGTTACTGCAGTAGCAATGTAGACAATCATTTAACTTCCTCTGAAAATGTATAACACTTAGCATTCCATAAACAAAAGGGTATAAAGAAAACTGCCTTATATATGGCAGGGACTCAACTTACTTGATGTATTAAATAAAAAAGAGAAAAAAAAAGAGAAATTACAGCAAATCTCTTGGTAACAGTAGTAGTATTACAGATTTCTGAATATGACAAGAAGTAAATTATAGTTTGGGCATTTTGAAGAAGAATCTTATCTATCAGAGACTACTGAGCATGTCCAACCTTCTCAACAGCCATGTAATTCAAAACAACCTATAAAATTAGTCCTTTAAAAATAATTTAAAGCAAAAAACATGAGGAAAATGTTAGGCTGGGCATGGTGGCTCGTGTCTGTAATCCCAGCACTTTGTGAGGCCGAGGCAGGAGGATCACTTGAGCCCAGGAGTTCCAGGCTGCAGTCCTTTTAAGTTTCTTGAGTTAGGGCCTTTGAAGAATCTAATTGCATTGGGATATAAAATAATTTTATTTCAGAATAACCTCAAAATGGACTATAATTTAATCCATGGTTTATGGGGGGAGACTGCTCTAAGAAACAAAAATGCTGACAGGAAACAAAGTTAATCATTATGTAATATATAGTCTGCAATTGTCTCAAACATTCTGTTACCTTTATCATAGTGGCAGATCTCTAAAATTTTAGAAAATTTTGGGGGACTTTTGGTTAATATAATGATGGAGGCACTACTGATCATCCTCCAATTCATGGGACAGTTCTCTATAACAAAGAATTGTTACAAATAATTGTTTTGGTTTTTTGTTCGTTTTTTGAAACAGGGTCTCACTCTGTCGCCCAGGCTGGAGTGCAGTGATGCGATCTTGGCTCACTGCAACCTCTGCCTCCTGGGTTCAAGCGATTCTTGTGCCTACTGAGTAGCTGGGACTACAGGCCCCCGCCACCACGACCAGCTAATTTTTGGTTTTTGTTTTGTTTTGTTTTGTTCTTTTAAGACAGTGTTTTGCTCTTGTCACCCAGGCTGGAGTTCAATGGCATGACCTTGGCTCATTGCAACTTCCACCTCCTGGATTGAAGCGATTCTCCTGCCTCAGCCTCCCAAGGAGCTAGGATTACAGGCATGTGCTACCACACCCAGCTAATTTTTGTATTTTTAGTACAGACAGGGTTTCACCATGTTGGCCAAGGCTGGTCTCAAACTCCTGACTTCAGGTGATCCACCCTCTCGGCCTCCCAAAGTGCTGGGATTACAGGTGTGAGCCACCATGCCTGGCCTACAAATAATTGTTATATTAATTTTTTTAATTATATGGTTGGATATTATTACCTATGAATTTCATCTCAGGATAGTAAAGAAAATAGTACAAAATATTTCTGAAAGTATGCTTATCAAAAATGTTTAATCTGGCTGGGTGCAGTGGCTCACGCCTATAATTCCATCACTTTGAGAGGCTGAGGCAGGAGGATCACTTGAGGCCAGGAGTTCAAGACCAGTCTGGGCAACAGAGTGAGACCCTGTCTTTAAAAAAAAAAAAAAAAAAAAAAAAAATTTCACCTGAATCTAATCAGGCTTTTAATAACAAATTTCCAATTTACAGGAAACAAAGGAACAAGTGAAAAGATACATAATGACCTTACATATCTTAAATAAAAAACAACCTATGGTACAAATAGTCTCCTTAACAAGACTGCTATCATGAGACAGAGGGGAGTGTACTATGAATACATCCAAAGCCCCACATGCTATGCTAAGCCTAGAGATTACAAAGATGAATAAGTCAGTTCCTGTCCTCAAGTAACCTACTGAGAAATCTATTCAATACTTGAATATTATAAAACTAAACTTTTCAGACTTCCTATTTCTGTAAAGGACACAAAAATAGCAGCAAGGAAAGATAATAAAGTATTGCTAGTACCATTTTTCGGCCTCCAGAAGATCCTGATTCACACTATTGGTGCTGTGCTCTCTGCCATCAAATGTTCTGATTTTGGGATATTCTGTTCTTCCTGCACATGCTGCTCTCATTTTTAAATTGAAAGCAGCTTGTGCTATCTGCTTATAATGCTTCCTGCTAATTAGGATCTGTTGCTTCACTTGGTGTAGAGCATCTAAAAAGAATCTTTCCACTTCTGTTCTCTCATCCAGTATGTTCTTGGCCAGCTTCTTCACACGATTCATTTCCCTGTCTTTCATCTGAAGAAGGTGCTGCAGCTTGTCAATTTCTACCTGACCCGCTTGGTTCTCTATCATTGCGTGTTGCTGCAGTTTTAAAACTTCACTCTCAAACTCTTTGGTCATGTAACCCAGAGCAGTCTCCAAGTTTACTACCTTCTTCTGAAGGGTTTGGATTTGTGATCTCTGCTGGACAAGTTGCATAATCTTTTCCTTAATCAACAGATCATTGATCTCCTAAAAATAGAAAGAGAGGTGATTTTTTTTTTTTTTTTTTTTTTTTTTTTTTTTGGAGGGTTGTCCCTTTGTCCCCCCGGCGGGGGCGCGGTGGGCCCCGCACCCCTCCCCCCACCCCCTGTAGAGAGGGTTCCAGCCATTCTTCTCCCC